>NW_020954687.1:4761610-4833861 GCF_900497805.2 Vombatus ursinus
GAATGTACTAACATTGAGGAGGATTGGGGAAAGTTGCCTATAAAAGGTAGAATTTTAGCTAGGACTTTGATGAAAGGAAATTGTTTATGAAAGAATATTTGAATTCTGTTGGAAGGGAAGCTTCTGGTCCAAATGTGCTTTTGACAACACATTGCGCTATTTCAAAGGATCTCTAATTTCATCTATGTGGGTATCTGTTCTATGAGACTATATCACAATTTATCCTACTTTCTCATGCTGTGTCATTGTTTTCTTACACATCTTCATGTTGGGACACAATCAGGAGGCTATGAAAAGAACAAAATAAATAGGTCATACAGACAGCATATATGACATAACATTAAGAACCTTTCTTGATGCACCCCCGACACTGTCGTTTTCTATTTGCTTGTCTCCCTCTTCAAACTATTTAGTGTTTACTTAACTATATACATGTTGCATCCTCCAGTAGAATGGAAGGTTTTTAGGGCCAGTACCATGCCCTTTTTTTGCCTTTTTGTCCCCAGTATCCAGCATAGTGCCTTGCACTTAAAAGGAAATTGTTGAGTATGTGAAGTAAAAATAGGCTCCTAGAATTAGAAGGTACCATATGTTTTTATTTAATTTTAAAATATACTAAATACATTTTATTTTTCCATTACCTTCATTTCTACATATATGTCTCTTTCCTTTCTACCTAGCAGACCATCCCTTGTAACACTGAAAGAGAAAAAAATATCAGTTCAGCATATATCAATTAGTTTAACAATATGTGGAATATTTATACAATCCTAAACATCTTTTTTTGTACATGCCATCTAGACAAAGGAAAATGCAGGGTAGAGATATGGAAGGAAGCTTAGGAGATAAAATAGACTGATTATGGAATCCTTGTGGAGGCATTGCCTAGACATTTTTGAACTCTTGAACATTTATCTTTCCATATTGTAATTGTAAAGAATTCATAAAAACTAAATGCATAGCTGACTGTGCTTTTTTTCAAAATATAAAAAATGTTAAGAGGTAGAAGTTAAATAATTTTCCCACAGGGACAATTACTTTAGTTTCTACAACAAATTTTTAAAAATTGAATTGTGCATTTTATTTGTTATAGGAGACATATGAATATCTCTTATTAAAAAGTAACACTAATAACAATTTCTATTGATTTAGTGTTTTATAGGTACAAAGCATTTTATGCATATCATATCTCATTTGCAAGAAAACAACCATGTGAGATACTATTATTGAAAATGTTAAGTGATTTACCCAAGATCACACAGTTAATATATGACAGGGCAAGAAATATTTGGCTCTTCTGACAACAAGTCGGATTCCCTTTCCAAATAATTTCAGGTATTTATTATATCACATTCATATAATTTAAAATGCATCAGTTTTTTGTAAGGAGGCATTTACTTCTCTTATTGAAATGCAAAGGAAAAAGTTGCCCTTCTTGCTAATTCATACATCTCTACATGCCCAAGTCACCTCATTCCATCCCATCTTCTCTAGTAAATCACCCCATCTAATAACCCCACTCTCATTCATTTTTAATCTCTCCTTGTCTACTTGCTACTTTCCTACTTCCTACAAATATGCCCATGTCTCCTCCACCCTCAAAAATAAAACCACTTTATCCATCACTTCATCCATTTCTGGTAGGTATAGTTGCATATCTCTCATGCTTTTTGTGGCTAAACTTGAGAAGACTGTCTATCTTAGCTTCCTCCACTTCCTTTCCCCTCTCTCTCTTCTGAACTCCTTATAGTCTGACTTGTGTCCTCATCATTTAACTGAAACTGTTCCCTTCAGGGTTACTAATGATCTTGTAACTGCCAAATTAACTGCCATTTTCTCAATCTTCATAGTTCTTTATTTCTCTGCAGCTTATGACAGTGTCAATTACCCTCTTCTCCTTGATATTCTCTTTTTTCTAGCTTTTGGTGAGACTACGTTGTCCTGATTTTCCCCTACCTATCTGACCAGTCTTCTACAGTCTCCTTTGTTCAATTTTCACCAAGGTCCTGCACACTAACTGAAGATGTCCCCCAAGGCTCTGTGCTGGGCCTTCTTACTTTCTCCTATACAATTGGTATCTTGGCAATCTCATCAGCAATCATGACTTTAATTATCATCTCTATGCTAATGATTCTTAAATCTACTTCCAACCCTAACCTTTCTGCTGACCTCCAGTCTCCACTACCATTGAATATCTCCAACTGGATGGCCTATATACATTTTAAACTTTACATGTCCAAAACTGAACTAATGATCTTCCTTTCCAACCTTCACCTTCTTCCTAACTTCTCTATTAGTATAGAAGGTACCATCATGCTCCCAGGCATCCAGGTTCATAACCTAGGTGTCATCCTCGACTCCTCAGTTTCTCTTACCCCCCTTATCTAATCTATTACCAAGTCCTGACCATTTTACCTTCTTAACATCTCTCATATGTGGCCCCACCCTCTTCTCTCCTCTGATATTGTGACCACAATGTACAGGACCTCCTCTTCTCACACTTGGATTATTTCTACAGCTGACTGGGTGGTTGTCCTTTCACATGTCTCCCCACTACACTCCATTTTCTACTCAGCTACCAAAATGATCTTCCTCAAGTGCATGTCTGAATATGCCACCCACACACACACATTCAGTAAACTTCAGTGTCTTCAGAATCAAATATAAAGTCTCCTTCTTGGCATTCTGAGTAATTCATGATCTGCCTTCCCAGTTTTCTTTACTCTCATGTAACGTGACCCAATGACACTAACATCCTTGCTGTTCATCACATAAGACACTCCATGTCCCAACTCCAGGCACTGGCTATCTATGCCCCTCCTCATTTCAGTCTTTTGGATTCCCTGGTTTCCTTCAAGTCCTAGCTAAAACCCCATCTTCTACAAGAAGCCTGTCCTAATATCCTTTAATGCTAGAACCTTCCCTCTGTGAGTTATCTCTAATTTACTATATATGTAAATATATATGTGTGTATGAAATAACAGTCAGCCTTCCATCATAATGCAATAATCTGCCTTCTGATTAATCACTGATGAGGATGGTATCTGGACCCCAGAAAGGAAAAACCCTGCACTTTCCCATATGGCCAAATCTCTGACATTTGCCTGAGGCTATAATCTCATCAACTGGACTTTCATTGTGGCTAAACCCAACATCTTAATTCTCTGTCACCCTTAACCTAGCCTAGCCCTCCATTGTCTTACCTCCCTATGCCCCCCCACTTCCCACCCTTAATCCTAGCTAGGCTCCATTCTCCCTTGGCCAGGTGGTCCAGGTCCCTGGCATTCTGTTACCTCACAGTCCCTGCAGACTATTTGGCCACTTCTAGATTTCTCCCACAGTCTTTCTGTATATAAGGTCCATCTTGTCTCCATCAAGGTGCTCAGATTCTTAAAATCTAGCTACTGCTCACTTTCCTTAAGAACCTAGCCAATAGCTCACAAATGTTCAGATTCCTTAAGAGTCTGGCCAATATGACGGATGTTCTAATAAACCTTGTCTTTGACTGAAAGAAGGCTTGGGTTGAATTCTTTTGGGCAGGACCCATGTGTTGTGATTTTGGGGAGCCAACCCCTAAACCCTTAAACCTCAACATCAATTCTCACCCTCCTTTTCTCTGGGTCTGAGATATTTTATTGATTTGTAACAAAGGAATGTCTGTATTTTCTTTTCCTGTCCAGGTTATCAGAGTGTACTCCAAAGATGCAAAAGGGCACATTTAGACTTGTTGTAATCAGTCAATCAACAAATACTTATTGTCTGCTATGTGCCAGCTATGATGTTAGCACTGGGGATACAAAAACAAAGAATAAAACAATATTAAATCGCAGCAATCTTACATTCTATTAGGGAAGACAACATACACACACATAGACACACACATTTATACACATATGTGTATGTATGTATATGTATGCATGTGTGTAAATGTATGCATGTATGTGTAAGTGGGTATGTATGTATATGTGTTTGTGTATATGTACATGTGTGTGTTATTTGTGCATAGTTACTTGCATACAATCTCTCCCATTAGACTGCGAGGTCTTTGAGAATAGGACCTTGTTTTGCCTTTCTTTGTATCCTCATATTTCATCTTCCAGAAACTTGCCTATTATGTGCCTAGCACATAATAAGTAAGTATTTAATAAATGTTTATTCACTGACTGATATCTTCCAAATCATGGAAAATGGAAAAAGATGAGATAAGACTGGAGATAGACAAAAGGTATAGCTAATTTTTTTAAAGAAAGAAGGCAGATTCTTCAAACTACAGCCTGTGAGTTTGACTTTCTGTCCTACTCAAATTCTAGAATACATCATTAAAGGGATAATCTGTCAGTACTTAAAAAGGGAAGCAGACATCACCAATACCTTTGCAGCCTCAACATGAGCAGGTTAACAAACTAATCTCATTTCCTTTTCATCTTTAGATCTTGAATTGATTTGAAGATGGAATTTACTAGGTATGAATGCAAAATTTTATACCTACATTTGAAGGCCCACCTGTAAAAGTAAAGGAAGGGAAAGATATTTATAGAGCAGAGTTCATGAACAAAATGCCTGTTGATTTCAATGGAATGAATATACGAATTAATATAAGTCAACAATAATTATATAGTAGCCAAGAAATGATAAAGCAATCTTAAACTGCAATGCCAGAACTAGGTGGATCTAGTGGATGGAATGCTAGGGTTGGAGGCAAGAAGACATGAAATCCAATCTCATCTCCATCATTTAGCAGCTGCATAGCCCTAGGAAAACCACATAGCCTCATTTTCCTGATCAGTAAAGTGAGAATAATAATACCTGTAGAACTTCATTCTCAGAATTGTTGTGAATATAAAAAAAATAGTAAACTTTACATAAAAACTCAAAGGTTTGCAAAATGATTTATATGCATTTAATCATTTGAACTTCACAACAACCTCACTAGGTCTTGGTGTAATTTTTATCCCATTTTACGGATGAGGAAACTGAGGTTAAGTGACTTGCCAAGTGTCAGAAGCAGGATTGAAACACAGGTTCTCCTGATTCCAAGTCCTCAATCCTTGCTCATCACTATGCTTTTTTTTTAATGAGATACTGTATGTGTAACACCTTTGCATACCTTAAAGCATCATGTAAACAATAGTTTTTATTGTGTTCATAATGAGGGATGTGGTAGCTTCCTTGTATTTTCTCTGAGTTAGACCATATCCAGAGGATTGTGTATGCAGGGCTGGGTACTACAAGGATGCTGAAAAACTGTAGTCACCAGAGGTAGGTTGGTTAGAAGGGAAAATCAAATTCAAAGTATTTCAACTTTAGTACTCCTTCACTACTCCATGTTTTCATAATAAAATAGCAATTGTACTTAATAGATAGAGAGAAATAACTAGAGCATTTATTAGGTACTTAGTGTGTGCTAAGTTCTGGGGGTGCAAAAGAAAAGCAATCAAGATTATCCCTGTTCTCAAAGAGTTTATATTTTAATGGAGAAAGACAACACATAAAGGAGAACTGAAAGAGAGCTGAGGTTGGTTAGCAAGTGCCCTAGGTGAGCCCTGGAGCCAAGCAAGATAAAGCCAAAGCAAGCCTGTGGAAGGTGAGGGTGGGTGCAGGAACAGACTCTAGTTTTAAGTAGGGAGCAAACTAAAGATGGCATGGCTGGAGATGTCTGGGAAACCAAAATAGGTTAAAAATAACTATATATCATGGAGTTCTATAGGGAAAAAACAATTAGAAAAAAGTAAGGATAAAAGAGAAGACATTTATTCAGTGGATTACATCATTTAAAAATGAAACCACATCTCTTGATGCATATGATACATGCAAAGAGAACTCTTGTCAGTGAGGACAGTGTCCCTCTTATGCTTTAATACGCAATAATAAAATTGTTCATTTGGAGTTTACACAAGATAATACAATGTTCACTTCTCTAGTCCTCCAGGGTATGCCATACAAGAGGGAAGGGAAGGAATTTGCACATAATTTCATTGATACAGGGAATTCTCAGGCACCTTCTCTACAACTTAGAACCTTAGAGTTGTTGTCGAGCGTTGTAGAGCCATTAGGTATCAGGAATAGGATTTGAACCCAACCTTTCTAGCTTCAAAGTCTGCTCTCTATAAACTACACCGTACTTCTTAGTAAAGAAATGTTTTCTTACCTCTTCCCTGCCTTCTCCACTCATAATCCACTGATAAAATTGCTATTGCTCTGCTCTGTGAGACTTTCTGAGGGATGAACATTGTTCTTTCTTTACCTCAAGAAAACTTATTCTATTTCTGGAAAGGTTTATTTTTTTTAATGTGCTAGATTCTTACAAAATTTCAGAAGATTTTCCTCCGAGGGTATTCCAATCTTCCTGATACGTATTAGATAAAGAATTTGTTTCATTATTTGTTATGGTAGAAAGGACAAAAAACATAGGACTGTTCTCTGCCATTAAACTATGTGTAAATTCATTGACCAGGACTCTTCCCATATCATTTTTTTTATAAGATAAATAGGAATTTCAGATCTTCAGCGTTACAGTAGGAGAGACTCCAAATAAACATCTGGTTCATCTAAAGCAGAACACAAATTCCTTCTCCAATTCAGTAATAAAATAATTCTCCATCTAGCATTTGAGGTGTGTGGTATGTGCATGTGTGTCTGTACACACCCACATATACATGTATATAAAATATGTGTGTATCTATCTATATCATAAATATATATGAGAAAGAGAGAGAGAGAGAGATGAAAGGTTGACTATTGCCTGAAGAAATGTTGAATATTTTGAAAAAGCAAATGAATATCAGGACCCCTGTCCCCAACTTAGGTGAAGAAAACTTGGGTAATGAGTTGTCCTAGTTCCCAGCCAGTACACTAGAGCCATCCTACCCCAATAATTCAACCTAGTAAGTCTATGATACCCCAGATCTCTCTTGAATATATAAACCTGCCTTTCCTGCAAACCTAAAAGCCTGAATTAATGAATTCATTCATTCATGAAGAAAATCATATGCTTAATCAGTTCAGAACAATTTGTCCTAGTTCATTGTATAGGATGGAGAATCTCACAGTTGAGGCCTTCCAATGTTCTGAAATGGACTCCTTACAGGTACAACTCTAATAAGAAGTTGGGGAAAATACTACCCTTTAAGTAAAATATTTGGGCTCCAAAAGATGGCTAATGGGACCTAGTGCTGCACTCCTCTGATTACCTGGTTGGTTTCTTAGAAAAAATTATAGGACTCAAGAATTGCTTCCCAGATTTTTGTCTTTCATGCTTGGAATCCAAAATGAATGCAGTTGTGTGTCTTCTAATAATGTTGTTGAAAAACCCTTTGGCTGGGCAGTTGACTATCTCCCTTTCTTAAATTATTCAGGCATATATATGTCCTTACTAAATTACAGGGGAATATTAATAATTCTATAAATTATTATATAAATTAATAATTCTATATTTATTTTATATATAATTATATATAATAATTATATAAATATATAATTATATAAATTATTATAGGAAGATCTCTCAATAGATCTGAGGATTCCCCCAGACTCAATAAGCTACCAATAATACAGTACAGAATCTATACTAAGGGCTTTCCCTGATTTCATATTTCATCTTCCAGAAACTTGACTAGAATACAGATTAAAATAGGCAGCCCAAGGAGACCAATTTTAGGAGCAAATTGTCAACCTTGCGTAGAATTGATTATCCTGGCCTTCACCCACTCCGATCACTCATTAGGTACATGTATTCAGGGGATACTAGAGTTTTCACAAAGGATCTTATGTAAGGCTTTTGGCTTCCTATTATTACAGGGCCAGGAAACCAACACTAAGATGTTATCCTGCCCCTTTTTGTATCATTGAAATGAAATTTTCTTTGACTTAAGGAATAAAAGACAACGGAAGCCTCCAAAAAAGCTGTAGGAATCTCATTTGGCTTAATTTTCCAATGTGTGTGTGTGTGTGTGTGTGTGTGTGTGTGTGTGTGTGTGTGTGTAGAGGAAGGGAGGGCAATGGTGGATTGCAAAGATCATAGTAGAAGCCTAAAGACCTGTGTTCTAATCCTGGCTCCAATTAATCATAGGTCAATCTGTGGAATTTATGTTTATATAACACTGAATTATCTGTATACACATTGTGATAGGGCCCATGTCTGTTGCAGCTTCTTTCCTCCCACCCACAGCATGGAGGAGTTTTACCTCAAAGTTACCTCTGGGTCCTGATTGACCCTGCCTTCCCTGTTGCAGCTTCCTGGTGATTGAGGACCAAAAAAAAAAAAAAAAAAAAAAAGAATTCAAGCCATGAGGAGTCTATACCTCTCACACTCTCACACTTGATGGGTACCTAAAATCGCATCATAATCTGATCACCTACTGACCATATGTGTTTCTATATAAAGATAAGGGGAACCTCAGAGAACCTTAATGCCCTAGTATCTTTGTTACACTTCTCTGCTGTTTTAGAGTAAAAGAAACCTCTTTTTGAATGCTAAATGGTTTACAAGTGCCTCATTAATCCCAAATTTAATCTAAGCTGAGAGTGTTGGCATTAGACCTGCACCTCCCATACATTGTTTCCCCCAGCAGGGAATGGGTTAATTACTCCTTCTTTTTTTAAATCCCTAGCACCTAGCTCAGTCCCTTAAAGAGGCTGTTGTTCAGTCATTTCAGTCATGTCCAACACTTTATGAACTCATTTGGGGTTTTCTTTGCAAAGATACAGGAATGGTTAGCCATTTCCTCCTCCAGCTCATTTTACAGATGAGGAAATTGAGGCAAACATGGTTAAATGACTTGTCCAGGGTCACACAGGTAGTAAGTCTTGCTGACTCTAGGTCTGGCACTCTATCCCCTGAGCCATCTAGGTGCCCTCCCTTGAAGATAGTAGATGCTTAATGATTGCCTTTTGAATGAATGAATGAATGAATGAATGATGTCTAAGGTCTCTTCTAGTCCTGGTTCATCAGATTCTGAGGTTCGCCTTTTGAATGCATAGATTAGACATTCGTTGTTGATGTTACTGAGGATAAGAAGCCTCTTTATCTCCTGAAGGCAGAAAAAATTTACAATGGTCATTTCATATGTAGAGTGACTCAATATGCATACATTTAACACTTCAAAACTTGAGTGTTTCAAGTATCTGTGATTTCCTTTCTCTCTATTTACAGCAAATCCCAACCCTGAATTGAGTAGACATTTTTTTTTAAATTTGTGGTGGAAAAATCTGTTACCTTGAAGTGAACCTGGTGACAAACTTCTCTGAATTTAACTAGGCTGGTCCTTGGATGGCAGGTCAATTCTCTGATACTGGGCCTGTAATTGCTAGAATTATAGGAACTGCCTGAACTTATTCTCCATTGGCATAGCATTCAAAAAATCCTTATCCCCTGCATCTCATAATAAAATATTAGAGTAAGACTTAATCCTACTAGATGTCTGGGAGAAAAAGAAGGTACCCAGAGATATGTTCTACTCCTGAAATACCTGAAGATGGAATAGACAAAAATTTGGATTCTACTATTCATACTACAAATTCATTAGTACAGGGAGCCTTTCCTGTACTACTTTCCTGTACATACATTCCAAGAACTGATCATGACAGAAGAAAATTTGGCAGCTAGAAATACTATACATGATTTAAATCAATGAGTAGATTATGGAGATCATGGGAACAATGAAATTATAATGTCACACAGAATATTCAAAACTACTTTGCACCTCAAAATCTCACTGCAGATAGAAGTCATTCCTTAAAATGAAGCAATTGATACTACTGTCCTGAAGTATGTCTATATATGCAAACCCACCTCCAGGTCTTTCTCTGCAGGAAGTCATTGAATGTCAAAAGCAGTTTCCTAACTCTAGAAATGAAAATTAACCTGTGAGAGAGAACTGGTTAGGCATGAATAGATTTTTCAGGGGCCAGCCCTGTATGTAGATTGAATGAAAAAGATAAGTTGTTCACCAGACATTGGGCAAAATCATGTAAGTGCAATAAGCTGAGTCTCTTTTATACTTTTCCTTCCCTTTGCACCACTTTGAAGATAATTAATTGCGAAATATGTGAGGCTGAGCCAGGTTGCTTTTATCTCTGATATCTACTAGGGCCAAATGATTTATGTTAGGTTCAATAGAGGATGCAGCTGCAGGTTGTATGTTCTTGCTGCTCTTGTTTTGATACCTCTAGGTGTATTCATCATTCTCCATGTGAACTGACTCGAGTGCCAGTTGTAGAAGCAGCAGCAAGCCAGAGGACTAAATCCATTTTTGCCTGTCATTCAGATGCTTCTTTGGCTAGTACCCTATCTTCAGCCTGAATTACTGTCAACTTTCCTACTGTCATTATCAATCCTTGAATTGGATTCACTCATCTCAACAAAGGCTCCATGTGCTAATGAATTGGTGGTGTGAAAATCAGAATCCAAACTTTTATCTATTTCATCTTCAAGTATTTTGGCAGCATAACCAATGTCTTTTTTTGGGTACCTTCTTTTTTGCCAGTAACTATCCATCAATCTTTCCAAAAATAAAGATTGCTGCCATGACTTGGCTCAAATATGCTGTTCCATCCCATCTTTCTCTGATAGTTTTATTCAAATGATCTCAGCACATTTACAAGGCTTTCCATTAGTGTCCACTTCAACCACGAAGATTATCCATCAACTTCATTTCTTTTTTTTTTAATGATATAGTATTCAGTGACTTCCTTTAGTTGGCCAGTGCCTTTCATGTGCAGACTTCCGTCTAATTCAGTAACTCTATCTTATTCAGGGATACAATCAATCACTGGTCAATCTGTGGAATTCATTTTTCTGCCTTTATAGACAAATGAAAATTGTTTTAAACATGACCACCCTTTCCAAGGACATGCATTCAGGATCAAATTTAAAATCCTCTGTTTGACATTCAAAGCCCTTTATAACAAACCCTCCACCTACCATTCTAGTTTTATTATGCTTTATTTTCTTGCCTCTCTCTGTGCCACATGCTTTTCTGTTCAGTAATGTTGGCTCCATGCTGTTCCATGACTGAGACTTTCCATCTCTTAGCTCTGGGCATTTTCTCTGGCTATTCCTCATACCTGAAATGTTCTCCCTCCTTATCTCCACCTTTGGACTACCATGGCTTCCTCTAAGTCTCAGGTAAAATCCCATCTTCTGCAAGAAATCTTTCCCAACCCCTCTTATTTCCAGTGTCTTCTCTTTATTATTTCCTATTTATGCTCTACATAGCTTGTTTGTGCATATACATTTGCTTGATGTCTCTTCAATTAAATTGTGAGCTTCTTAAGGGCAGGGACTAGCTTTTGCTCTTTTTTTTATCCCTCTGCATTTAGCACAGTATCTGGCATATAATAGGTATTTAACAAATGCTTATTGACTAACTCTTCTGCAGTAGACTGTAAGCTCCTTGAGGACAGGAACTATTTTGCCTTTTTCTTTGTATCCCAGGATCTAATATAATGCCAGGCAAAAACGGGCACTCAATAAATGCTTGTGGACTTCAATGGAATAGAATGGAATTTATCATAATTTTATTTTTTCTGATATTTCTTGCACAATATGATAAGCCACAAACTTAAAGAAAGAACACTAAGATTATTTTTAATTCAGTTAGGTTTCACGCTACTTCTTGTGTCAGTTAGAATCACCTCTGAAATGTCCTGATGTGTATCTACTTACCAGTACTCCAAGTTAGATCTTCTGGGGTGCTAATAGATATGCAATCAACCACTACAATCTAACACTAAGTAACACATTTCCTCTCAAAGGCACATTCATATTTGCTATCTCTAGTACCAGAGGAAGACCCATTCATAATCAAATGAAAACCAAATTCAACATCAGTGGAAAGGTTTACTCATACATATAGTAGTTACAGACTTGAACAGTTAAAATTGGACCCCTCTTGTTGAATTTTTAACTTCTATTTTTGAAACTTAGAAGATTGTGTATATCAAACTAGTGACTGCAGAAGACATTTGGATTTACTGGAGAGACAGTGAAGTACAATGGAGAGAGAGATATGTCCTTGGAGTCAGGAAGGCCTGGGTTAAGGTCCCTTCTATGAAGTACAATGGATATGTAACCCTAGGCACACACCCTCAAATGCCCTCACGCACTTTCTAGGACTAAAATCTTCAGAAAAGGAGATGAGAGGAAGTCCTGCACCAAGACTGATGAAATCAGAGGTCCTATTTAAAAAACTAACAAAAAAAAAACAAAACAAAACACTTTCTCTTCTTACGTAGAACAAAACGAAACTACAAATATCAAGACAATTGTCCCCAATTGGTATGTTAATATCTGTATGCAAATGTTCCATCTTCAAAAAGCCAGTCTATTAATAAGTTAACATGTAGAAACTGCCCATGTTGAGAGAAAAGTCAGACTCAGTGCTTTAAAAACAACAGTTAATTTTTGAAACATTTCAATAACTTCAAATAGTGTGAGGTAAGTAATCTTGCTATTCAAAAGATCTCATTGTATATGAACTCATTATGTGAACTGTCATATGTATGTAAATTGTCATATGTAAATGAAGCAAGTGATTTTTATTAATATCACAGTTTGTTCATTCAAAACTTGTCTTTGTTCAATTAAATTGTTTGAGAACCTGCTGTTTTGAACTAAGTTTATTTTCAGCATGCATGATTTAATTAGTTTTGTCTCTTCTTCCATCAACATCAGAGAGAACCCTTCTAAAATTTGGTGAAGGGATTTTGAGAGTTACAATGGTCAAAAATAATCCATTATCTTGTTACCAAATTGGTGGGAGCGTCTCCAAACTTAACTTTGACAATGTCCCTTGGCAATGGGCATTTAATCCAGGACAAGGTGTTGGTCAAGCACATTGCTTCTTTACTTTTGTTTCTTCATGTCTGAAGGCATTTGACATGAAGGCACTGGAATTACATGCAAACTATCATGTGGTTTGAAAATTGCTCCCTTGGAAATATGCAAAATTGTACTATCCTGAGCAAATTTACCAACAAGCTAGCAAAAAATGCATTTACCCTATTTCAAGGCCTTTTGACTAATGGCTGTAAGGAACAAATTTCTCATCACTTAGCATATTCTTGTACAGACTTCACACCTAGGATCAAGTATATATACATTTAAATTGTGAGCCCCCAAATTGTTTTCTTCAAATTTAAGCAGTCATGATGCATTCTCTTTGGAATGTTAAAGTATCACGCATATGAAGCAAATGTTCACCCCAAACGTGTCATAACTCTGTGATTAAAAAAAAAAATAAGGTGCCATCTTAACATGCCCAATATTTGGACAGAGTGCAAAGAAGAATATTACAGTTGTTGAAGGTCTTGAAAAAATGCTCTGGTTGGGTCATTGTTTCCCCCTTCCAGCATTAGACACTGGGGCAGATAGAGGTGGGGGAGGGTGGAGAACTGGCTTTGTGAAGAAATCACATTTCAATTCAAGAAATTCTGTCATAAGACATGGGGGTTTGTCCAGGAAATGCATGAAACTCATGAGTTTAAGGGAGGTGAGTGAAAGAACTCTTCATGAAGTTTAAATTTTGCTCTCTGCTGGTATTCTACAGATTTACATTAAAGGAATGGAAACTCTTTGTTACTTTTTAATGATAATCTCTGCAGTCCCAAACCAAGATTTTCTCTTTACCAGGAAAGGCCTTGCTGGTTATTTTACAAATGAACATCTTTTTTAAACTAGCCAATGTATGAAACTGGTCCATAAAAAAAATGCATAGTTTCAAAATAAAATGGCAGTTAGAGAAAGGTATGGAGATCTCAAAATCTATTTTCAATAATTCTAATCTAATTTGAGTATGAGAGCTCATCTATCATAATAAGCAGATTGCTGATTTCAGAATCAGGAAACCTGAGTTGAAGTTTTCCTGATGATAGCTGTATGGTTCATGAAAAGTCACTCACCCTTTCATTGCCATAGTCATCTTTGTATTGGTTGCAGAGAAGGTATTGATCTGGTTTGTCAACAGAAGTTTCCTCATTAGGAATCCTTTATTCTAGAGAAATCACATGTGTTTAAAACATTCAATATTCAAATCATAGAAGCTTTTTTGTATATTATATCAATGACTCCACCAATGGGATTCCTTTCATATAGAAGCAACTAGTTAGTTGGTGGTACAATTAAAATTAACGGAAAACTCAGTGGGCCCTATTTTTTATTCCTGCTTGAGGTCCTTAATGAAGGTAACTACTGTTTAATTCTAGTGCCCTAAAAAGACCTATAATTTTCCATAGATAACAGGTGTCAAAAATGTGGATGTGACTGGAAGTAATCTACATTGTGAAGCCATAAAAGGGAGTGAATAATGAGGCCCGTGGAGCTTTTGTTGAAAGCCAGTAAGAGTGAAGGAAAGGGATAGCAAACCATTATCTGGAACTCATCATGAAGGGTGTTGATTGCTAGGGCAGAATTATGGCATATTACTTTTTATATCCAGCTAAAGGCAATAGGAGCAGCATCTGCACACGACTTTTTTCAGTTCTTGCTTCTCTAAGATTTTGATGTTGACAATTTGGCAGCTTCATTATCCGTGCAAGTTACAACACAGCTTTTTCATTGCATTTCTATGCCAGTTTCTCAAAAACGTTGTCTTGGTCTCTTGGCCAATATTGAAAGTCTGATTATCGTATACCATGGCTTCACTCACAAGCCAGTACTCTAGTCAAATACCTTCAAAATAGGCTTAATACTATCTACAGTACTTTACCCCTCTAATGACATGTCTCTCTTTTAATTATCTCCCCTCCTCTAGTATGGCTTCTTTTCCATTCTCTGTCTTAATGCCTTTTTATCATTATTACCTCCCCATTTTTTCCCCCAGAATGATTTCTTCTTTTTAACTTTGTGAGAGTCTGCCTCCTCTGTTATAAGTTTTATAACTACTTATTTTAAAAAAAAAGGATCTCAGCAGCTCTACCTCATCTTCTTCAATTGTCCTAAGGTCCTCTCAAATTTTCTACCATATGGTGAAGATAAGCATAACAAGAATGTTATTCCTCAGAGGAGTGGTGGAATGTGGATATTCCCCTATGGCACTGTCCTTTATGCTTTGTTTGTTTGGGGGTTTTGTGGGGATAG
The DNA here is from genome assembly GCF_900497805.2 of Vombatus ursinus. Lineage (NCBI taxonomy): Eukaryota > Metazoa > Chordata > Mammalia > Diprotodontia > Vombatidae > Vombatus > Vombatus ursinus. Next base: position 4,776,687 of record NW_020954687.1, read on the forward strand.
TTAAGGGATAGTTGTATAGACCATTGTCATCACTGGCATAGGGAATTCCTGGTTTGGAGATTCTCTCTGTTTATGCAGATCTGCACCTGGGCTATACCTTTTGTAACTTAAAGTCTTAGAGACTTACTAGGGGTTAAGTGCCTTGTCCATGGTCAACTGACCAGTCTATGTTAGGTGTATAATTGGAACCCAAGTCTTCTTAACTCTGATTCTCTGTCCTCTATTCTGCATTGCTTCTTATGCAAAATAAGCAAGCATGCACTTGGATTTCAAGTTAAATTTAAGCTCCTTGGAGGCAGGAAATGTGACATTTTTGTCTTTACATACCTAATGCCTGGCACAGAATCTTGCACATAGGAAGAATTAATAAATTTTAAACTTAAATGAATGTTACTTCTTCCCAAATCTAGGTGGAGTATTCTGTACCCAACAGGCATTTAGTAAAGATTTTTGGAATTGAGTTGAATGGAATCTTCCCTAGATAGATAGATACATTTGAAAATGAATAATATAAAATTATGATTGAATTTTGGTCTGTCTATAGGCACAGTCAGATCCGTTGCTGTGAGGTGATTCAATTATATATGTGTGTATGTATATGTATATGTGTATATATGTATATATATAAATATATATGTATATATAAATATATATGTATATATAAATATATATATATAATCTATATCTACATATGTGTATCTATATCTATATCTATATCCATCTATCTATCTACTTATCTGTCTATCAGCTAGGTTCACAGTAGATAGAGTGCTAGGCCTGAAGTCAGAAAGATTCATCTTCCTGAGTTCAAATCTGTCCTCAGATGCTTACTAGCTATGTAACCATGGGCAAGTCACTAAACCCTCTTTGCCTCATTTTCCTCATCTGTAAAATGAACTGGAGAATGAAATCGCAAACCTCTCCAGAATTTTTGCCGAAAAAACACCAAAAAGTAGTGATGAAGAGTCAGAAGTGACTGAAAAATCACTGAGCAACAACAACTAAATATATATATATTCTAAATGGTTTTTGTTCCACAAGGAAACATTCAAAAGTAGAGTATCTACGGTATCCACATCTCAGAATAAAACAGAAGATAAGGAAGACTCAGCAACATAATGTTTTTAAAAATAATTATTCATATCAAGCAAAAGAATATAGTATACATTAATTATGAGATGATCTTTCCTTTATACTCAGCACTGATCAGTCTGGTCTTTTGAAATTATCCCTCCATTCTGCTCTTTGGAGGTGATTCAAAGATGAATATTCAAAAGCTTGGGGTTTTTTTTTTGTTTTTTTGTTTTTGGTTTTTTTAATGAGGGCATTGATTGAAGGATTCAATAATCAGTCTTCTCTCACAGAGTTAGATTTTCATGTACCTAAGTGCCAGGTGTGCCCACACACCCTGGGGAACATTCCAGTTGGCCCTTCCCTTTCCCCTCATGCTCACAAGGAAGAAAAGATTGAGCTTGGCACTTAGAGCACCCCACAATATAGTATCTACCTACCTTTCCTTGTTATTCTATATTATTTCCCTTTATATGCTCTTTTTCTCCAGAGTATTGCTTTTTCCCTATTCTTTTTGCTTCCCCATTCATCTTTCCTCATCTCAGAGTCTTCAGGGAAGATTGGGACTGTAGAGAAATGGAAGAATTTAAATATCTGACTATGGGGTTTTTATTTTTATCCTGGTTACAGAAAAGCCTGGACTTGGCTTCTAATCTCAGTTATGCTTAACTATGGCATATATCATATGACCTATGGAAAGTCACTTAAATTTTCTGATTCTCAGGTTGTCATGACATAATATGAAAGATCTACATTAGGCTGGTCTCTTTTGTCTCTAAAATCCAACAATTCTATGATTATTTAAAATTCTTCAAAGTTTTCAATTCTAATATGGAATTGATGGCAATGGAAATAAAATCCTTACATTAGCAATTTAAGTCTGTGTTGCTTAAATAAAATGTATACTTCAGTATTTAAGCAAATAAGCAATTTCCATCTTAAAAAGAGGTTGTACTCCAAAATTCAGTTTTCAACTCACTATTTCATTGTACTTTCATTTCATTGAATGGTTCTCTCTTGGAAAAAAATACAAAGAAGGATTTTGTTCTTAGGCTAAGCCATGAAAACATATTTAACTAATATATAACTAATATAACTAAATATTGTACTACATATATATATATATATAACTAAATATAACTAAAACATTGTACATTTACAAGAAAAATGGGAAACAAAAATACTGCTGAGTTAGTAATAAAGAACACAGAAACTATAAATTCAAAAGAAATAGTTTCTTGTCTTACTATGCTTTGGTGCTTGAGGAGAAGTAGATTTAATTTAGGAAAAACAGGTAAATGAAAACTTGCATGGAAATTCCAAAGAATGCTCCTCAGTACTTTCAAACAGATAGTGAGGTTTTCTTTAAGTAAATGGGGAAGATTGAAAGAAAGAGTACATAGAAAGGGAGTTAAAAAAAGACATTACGTGTGAAAGAAAGAAATTCATTTGAGGTGGAATTAACTGAGTTTTACATGATGGAACACAGAGTAAGAAGGGAAAACAAATGTGTTATGCCCTTGACCTAAATGAAAGTGATAAAGGAGAAGAAAGGGAATGATGGGAATTGGGTCAGTTAGTTCCATAGAGTTGCCAATGGCTGGTACTATTGATATAGGATATTTTGGATGTTTGAAATTAATTAAATAATTTTGAATTTAATTGTACTGACCACAAGCCAAGAGGTAGAGTGATTATTGAGTAGGAGAATGAGGGGACAGGGAAAAACAGTTTAGAAGAAGTATGTACAAAGATATGTTAGACAGATATTTGTAACCCAGGAAGCACCTATGTTGGTATGTTTTCATATGCTTGCATCTGCGTGTGTTTTCTTATTTAGACAATAGTAGTGATAAACTCTGATTGATTTACATTCTTTCACTTTTTGAGACCAACAACATGCATTTATAAAAGATGAAATTTTTGGTTCTAGAACGAATGTACGCATAATAAAGAAATTCAGTCAAATGAGCTATGAAGGTAGGAAAGAAGCAGTTGCTGTCCATAGTTATAAAGACTCCAACTACATCTTTTCCTCCTTTGGAGCTACCTGAAGCCAACAGATAAGCAGCTTGACATGCTGAATATAGGGAGACCCATAAGGATTTACAGGTAGTGGTTCTAGGTCATTGAGTCAACATGTTATCAAAGTTTTCCTCCAGAATACTACATAGTCAATTCTTTGAGGGAAAGAACCATGTCTTATTCATCTTCTCATCACCCTTAATACATTCTAGATAGCATTCTACATTGAACATAGAAACCATGCTACAATTTTTAAATTAATTAAATAATTATGACATCTACATTTCTTATTCCTGTGTAAGATATCATCATTCATTTTTAAGTAGGTTCTTCTTATTTGGATCTTAATAAATATTGTATAACGGAAAAAGCATAAACTTGAACATCAAAGGGAAATTCCAGTCCCAGCTCCACCAGTCTCTCATTTTGTAACCTTGTGCTAATCACTTTATCTCACCAAGTCTGTTTCCTCATCTGTAAAATTGTGAGGCTGAACTACAAAATATTTGTGACTCTTTCCTATCATACCATTCTAGATAACATTTTCTTATGCTATAGCATAGAACCTGAACTCTAATAGCAAATCTTACTGTCCCTAGAAGGAGCCAGAAGTGTCAGAATTCATAGGGAACCACAGGCACTGTGAGCTCTCTCTTTTTTTTTTCACAAAATGGGTTAGATGATTTATTAATAATTGTTCATATTTAGATAACCCTGGGGGTTGGAATCACAAGGATTATTTTTTTAATTATTTATTTTTAGTTTTCAACATTCACTTCCATAAGATTTTGTTTTAAATTTTCTTCCCCTTCTTCTCTTCCTCCCTCCCCAAGACAGTGTGCAATATGAAATAGGCTCTACACATACGTTCATATTAAACCTATTTTCACATTAGTCATGATGTAAAGAAGTTTTAGAACCAATGGGAGGAAACACAAGAGACATCTCTTTTCAAGGGGCATGCAATGTCAAAGTCAACTCCTTCTTCCCTCTTCTTCTCATCCTGACAAATCAGACAATAGCTGGGGTGTACTCAAATGAATCCTTCAACAGATCATCATATTCTTTCCAGACATACACATCACAAGCCATCCATGCCTTCTGATTCCATGTAGCTCTCATCTATGTCATTCCATAAATCCTTCACAGAAAAACCATCTAGTGTGCTTGAAGCCTTTCTCTGAGTCATTCAATATTTTGTAGATACCAGTGCAATACTCTCACTATCCATCTATTGCCTTTTGCTCTTGATACATGAAAAAGTCTCTTCTTTTTTAAGGCAGTCACCCATGCTCTCAGTGATGTCAGTTATGTTACTTCTTCCAAGTCATCTCTGATGATATGCTGAAGCCTACTTACACCCACCAAGTGTCATTTCATTGAGGAAAATAATCAGCGTGCAGAGTCAACTTGGATCAACAGTGATGGAGTAATCAGCACATTGAATAAAGCGTGAATGATTTACCTGCATAGCTAAAATTTGAAGATTCACTAGAAGAATAGAAGATTATGGGAAAGCATTAAGAAAGTTTCATTTCACACTTCATAATTATCATGAGTTGATTCAGAAAGCCATTAAGACATAATGGAGAGATTGTTAGATCTGGAGTCAAAAAGACAGGAGGAGTTTGAATCCCTTCCTATAATAATTCCATGAGATGAAGCAGTAGTTTAAAAAATGGAATCCTTATTCTGTTGTCCATTTGTGTTTCTATGAGCAATTTTGAGTAGATATAGACTTATGTTTTCATCAGTGTGGGGAATTCCAGCGTGCACTCCTCCTCCATAGACAAATCAGCAACTCATCTGTCACTTAGTCTTAAACAGTTACTTGGAGAACTGAGAAGTAAAGTTATTTGCCTGTTGCACAAATAGCATGTTTCAGAGGCAGGTCTCAAACTTGGGTTTTCATTGCTTCAAGTCTGGGTCTCTAGTTACTACTTTACAATACTTCTTATGAGGATTTTATGACATTGCAGTCTTTATAGTCTACTAGAATACCCTATGTTGGCAGCATACCATTTCGTATACTCCATTTTCCTGTAACTATGTGTTATATAGCTCTATCAGGAGTCAAAACCCACTTTTTCTCTCCATCTGCATAGATATTATTCACCTCTCAATGAGAAAGGAAGAAGACAAGTATGAAATCTCTGGCTTTAAAATTCTTCTCTGTCAATTATTCTTCTGTCACAGCTGGAGAAGACGCTTTCAAAAAAAATTTTTTTTTTTTTTGCTATTTCCTGAGTGGTGATGCAGCTTACCCCTAACGACTATTTCCCATCAATACCCACAAAGACCTACCTTCTTAACCACTGATTCAACGGTTTGAAACCACTTCCACCTTTCTGTAGAACATTTCATTTGGAAGAAGGTTCACAAATATTTGTTTGCCAAGCTGTTCATACTGATAACATCTCAAGGGACTTTGACTTTTCGTATACAATTCACATCTGCAAAGAAAAAAAAATAACAAGCACATGTAACTGTCATATCTGACCCCAAAATTGAAAAAATGCATTTTGCATAAAATTATAAGAAAGTAGGTCATTTTTTATTTTGTTGCCTTTAAATTTTTTCTACTCTTTCCAAGAAACAATATTAAAATCATAAGATTTTAATACCAATTGCATATTTTCTGTGTAATGTTTATATATATTTTAAATATTTTGATTTCAAATGATTTTACTTTGGCAAAAAGAAAAAAGAAAAACTTTTTAGCAAGTAGAGATCCACAGAAGTCATTAAAATCAATCCAGGTTTAACATTTTAGTTTCATTTTCTTAGATGTTTCAAAGAAATTTAATTATTCACAAGTAACAAAATATTTAAGATTTTATATAAAATTATTGATATATGGTAAAAATAATAAATTTATAGAATTATACATCTCAATAAAGTTAAATATATAACATGTCAAAATATGTGGAAATGTGATCATTTTAGTACATTTATTATACTGCCTATTTCTAATTCCCTAACTTAATTTGAATTTGATCAATTTAATTTAAAATATCTAAACATAATTAAATGTATAAGAATCATAGAAAATTGGAGTTAGAGGAGTTCTTAGAAATTGTCTAAGATTTTCACCTACTTATGTGAGAGATGAAGAAATAGATCCTTCCCTGAGGCTATCCTAATAATTAGTATTTTGCCATCATCCAAAATATATTTGTTTACTAGTCATATTATTGTTATTTTCGTATATTTTATTTGTTTGTCATATACTTTCAAGTTGCATGTTTAAAAATTTTGTGTTTTCCTAGAAATTTTTTGAATGTCAAAAAATATAATTATTAGAACTAGTCAGTTTAGTGCTTTGGTTATGCCAAAAATCTGACCAAAAAACTGAAGAAATAAATTGAATTGAACATTAAATTAAATTAAAATTAATTTAATTTAATTTGAATTAAATTAAATTTGATGTTATGTAAAGATAAAAACTAAAACCAAATTTAGACTTCCCTACTGAAGTCAGATTATTGTTCAGAAACAGGGCGGATAACTAGCAAGTATGTTAATTCGGAGCATATTTATACTTCTTTTGCACATATGTACAATCAAGCAGTGAACCAGTCGCGTTAAGTATTCTATACAAAATGCTCCTGACTTCATTTCCCTTTCCCCTCTTAGTTCAATTACACAACGCCTGGACTGCTACAGTAGCTTTCTGAGAGGTCTCTGCCACTGGTCTCCCTACTTCTAGTCTTGTCCTGTATACTACTTACTACCGGATAAATCTTCCTAAAACACAGCTTTCATTATGTCTCTCCCAACTCAAAAATCATCAGTGACTACCCGCTGTCTACCAAATAAAATATATACACCTTAGCTTGGTATTTACAGCTCCCCACAGTCTGACCACAAACAACTATTCTAACAGTATGGTCATATTATTCCTATAACCTATTTCAGAACAGAAAGATCTGAGGTCCCTGCTAAATCTGAGATTCTATAATTACTGTCCTTTATGAGAACTGTGTTACAACCACACTGAATTATTTAAAATCCTCCTTGCATACCCCAGGTTGTTAGACCTCTGTGCCTTTCCTAGGATTGCTCCTTCTACATATAATATTTTTCCTTTTCATGTTTACCTGCCACAATCTTACTCTTCTTTCAAAGTCCAAGACAAACATACCCTCCTCCAGAAAGCCTGCTTGATCCCTCCAAAAGGAATAATCTCTCCTTCACTCATGCTTCTATAACCCTCTTTAATCCCTCATATCTTTTTTTATTACATTACTATTGTTATTATGTATGTCTCATTGCTCTATGGGATTGCAATCTACTTGAAGATATAGAATGCTTTTTTTTTCATTTTTCGTGTCCCTTCCAGTCCCCAAACCTCTAGCACAAGGTCTTCTGTAAATGTTAGCTGCATGAACAACCTATAATCTTCTGTTGGAGTTGGGTGTGGGGGAGGGAGAGAAAAAGGAAACAGCATTTACATCTCTTACTTCGTTATATCTTTAGTGCCTGGAAGTAAGAGATAATTTGCTGGAATTTCATAAATAATGTGTGAAATTTACAGAGCTCTGATTTCTCAACAAACATATAAATTCATTTAATGTTTCCCCAAAATAACAGATATAATCAGGTCATTGGATCTTAATTTTGCTTTTAAAAAAAAGTGTCCTTCACTAAAGAAGTACAAATAGGATTTCAGTTCCTAAATGTACAAATTGTTCTTTTTCTATAAATGGATATTAGTTACCCTTTGGTATGTAATAAACTGAAAAAGCAAAGAACTTTTCAACTGTAACAATAAAAAATATTTGATTCAATTGAATCAGTGCTATACAAACTATTTGAAATATTTAAGTGTTGGGTTTCTATGTCAAAATATGGGTAGGATTTTTTTATTGGTCCTATTAGAGGTAAAATTACAGTATATATGTGTGTTTTTGTATATTTACCATAAATATGTATACATATATACTATATGCACTATATATATGCTATATATACTATATGTATATACTTGTATACATATATGTATATGTGTGTATCCATGTGTATATGGATTAAGCAGTAGATAGAAGTCTAGCCTTGAATTCCAGAAGACCCAAGTTCAATCTTTGCCTCTGACACCTATTAGTGTCAGCTTTGTGACCACAGACAAATCATTTAACCTCTTGGTACAGTCAGCAACAGTCTAAAATAATAACTTCAGAGGTGTTGCTAATCTGCATCACTAGAAGTTTTCATACCTCAAGTTCTTGATACCAATAACATCACTGATCTAGACCAAAAAGAAAAAAAAATAATTCTTAAAAGAAATACTGTCAAAGTATATTCTCATCTTGAAACTTTCAGGGTCACATTCAAAACAAAGTGCCTGATGCAATGTTTTCCATTATTTGTCTGGCAAAATTCCATTTCAACCATTATATTTCTTGTTTTTCTCTTGTTTCACTCTTAAGAGGACCATGTTGTCATTTAGGTGATTAGCCACGATGATAGGTGTTTGTATTCAAAGTGCTTCCTAACCACATCTTTCACCAGACCCAAAGGAAATTAAAATCCCTTGAGAAATACGCAGCAAAGCTTTTTTTTTCTTTTCAATTAACTTATATGGTCTCCAAATGCCTTTGCTGAGGAATTGTTTTTGCCTCAACATTTCTATCCTCATTATGAAAGTGTAAAAATAGATAAAAAGCAGGAAAAAATGACTTTGTATTTTTGCCTTCATTTGAAGAGAGTCTACATGGGCAAAAGAAAATTTTCCTTTATATTTTAAAGGCATTTTTGAGACTAGCATCACAAGGCAACCATTTGCTGCTTCAGAAAAGAAGCCATTATGTCAGAAAATCAATTACTTTCCAAATTTTAAAACAGAGGCTTTGAACCACCAAGGAACAATTATTAATTTAGATCATAAGTTCCTTGAAGGCAATAACTGTTTAGGTTTTTCTTTGTACCCCTAGCACCTAGCACGGAGCCTGGCACATTTAATCAATGATTATTGATGGATTGATTTGATGCCCTCATGAGTGAGACTGAATTAGCTAAGCATGGATAAATTGCAATTTCGACTTCAGATTGCTCACATAGCTACACACACACACACACACACACTCATGTACACGCGCGCACACACACACCTATACAAGTGCTGCTAGATTTCAAAAGCTCTGCTTCAATGGGCAAGTGAACCAGTTACAAAGTCAAGACATGAATGTCTTCATGGCTTTTGCAAATGACAAAGCAGTAGATCATTTCAGATTAATTAAGCTCAAAGGGGATTACCAGAGTTGCTCATCAGTATGAAATTTCAGCATTCCCAAGGTCCTTTTGTTATGTGGGCCACTGCTAGAACAGAACTGCCCAAAACGTTCCTAATTGTTTCAGAATATCTTCATAACTATTTTTCAATTTCCCCTTATGTGATAATAATAATGATAACAATAACAATCTTTTCTAACTTCAATGTCCCTCTTTTTCATGACACTTTCCAGAACCATTACTATACTAGTTTTCCTTTTCAGTATTCTGATGGTCTTTCTGAAGAATATATATCCAAAGTGAACACAATACTCCAAATATGGTTTGAATACAATAGGATGATTATTTTGCTTAATCTGGATACTTTCAACCTATCTTTGAATTCTGATTTGATCATCTTGAATGTTAATTCTTTACAGTTTTGAGTCATATGAAAATTCTATAAGCCCTAGTAAACCCTAAATGGGGTCATGAAGACTCAGACAACTGAAAAATGACTGAACAACAGCAAAAATCTTCGAACTTCACTCACTTCATTTATTCATTGATTAAAAGTCTTGAGTAAGATGGGGTCAAGGATAAAACCCTTTGGCAAGCAAAAAACCTAGGTTGATAATAATCAACTTGTTTGGGTATGAGCGGTCAATTTAAATACAAATCCACTTAAAAGTGCTCAGTTTCTCCATTTTGTCTGTGATCATGCCATGAAAGCTTGTTAGTTTTAACATTTCTTATATTAAAATGTTTTAGTGATGGCTTATTTATTATATAACCTTCATTTCCCTCTGTATCCCTCTGCCCAAACCTCCCAGAGAGGCATACCTTATAATAAAAAATAATCTTTTTAGAAGGAAGAAGAAAAAAATGTTAACAAAGCTAGTCAACTTATTTTTAAAGTCTGACAAAATATGTAATATCCTATAGCAATGGTCCCCCACCTCTTCAAAGAAGTGGGGAGAAGTATGTATTCATATCTCTTCTTTGGAGCCAAGTCTAATCATAATTTCACAGCATTCAATTTCAATTGCTTTTTTTATTGTTGATTTTCTGTCCAATTACATCATTACATTCATTATGTATATTATTTTCCTGATTCTGCCTACTTTCCTTTAAATCACTTCATATAGATATTTCTATGCTTTCCTATAATTGTTTTTTACATTGCAGTAATATTCCATTACAATTTTGCATGACAATTTGTTTAGCCATTTGCCATGTAAAATGTATATATGGAACATTTATTTTTGTCATTGTTATCTCTGACATATATGCCTAACAATATAATCTCTGGGTAAAAACATTTAGGCATTTTAGACACTTGTAGTTCCAAATTGTTTTCCAGAATGATCAAACTAATACACATCTCCACCAACAATACGCTAGTGTAGCCTTCTTTCAACAGCCCCTCAGCTCCTCCAACATTAACCGCTTCCATTGACTTTGTTATTTTGTCCAATTTGTAGGTTATGAAGTGAAACCTTATTTTTTTAGTTTAAATTTCTCTTTGGTTACACACACACACACACACACACGCGCACACATACACACAAATATATGTACATTCATACACATATACGTGTAATATAAAACCAAATATAAGATACAAAATCAAATATCTCTGATATGGGTATATATATATATACATACATATATGTGTATGTGTATGTGTATGTTTACACAGAAAATGTACATTGTGTATATATACACATACCATGTATATATACATACCATATATACATGCCAGTTGAAGCAACATAGTATACTTAAAGGAACACTGAAATAAGAATAACAAAATTTGCATTCTTGTCCTGGAGCCATCATTTACTAGCTCTTAAAGGTGTTTTTCATTTTTTATTGGTCAGTACTTTATGTGAATAAGGTAGCCCAGTACCTAACAATTCAAAGTGCAACCAATCCATGCATTTCTACTTGTACAAGTAGGTGTACATGCTGTTCCAAATCTCCAAATAGGATTAGAGCTATTTTTTACTTGTATCTTGCAACTTCCAGTGCGCCCACATTTTAGAAAATTCCCTTGAATAGGAGAAAAAATTGTATTCAGTGCAGTGGTGGAAACCCTTTCCAGTGGAATTTTGAGTTAATAATTTTCTTTAAAGTCAATTCTAACTACTTGTAACCCCTTGGCTTTCTTATTAAAAGTGCAACAATGTTTCCTCTTTGTCATTGCTTTAGTCTAATTGCAAGAAAATGGCCAAGATAGCCCTCCCATTATAGAGAGCAGCACCTGGGTCTGAAGTTACCAAGGGTGTTAAATAGGCGCCAAAACCAAGCTGCCAAAAAGACCAGTTGTAGCACAGAAAGACCATCCAGGGGCTCAGCCATGTTCACCTCAACCAATTAGCACTGCTCACACTTTCAAGGCCAGATAGATTGGGATGGGATGGGGGTGGATTTAGTCTAGAAGCAAGGTTTTTCATTTTTTGTTTTTTACATAAAAGCAAGAATATTCCTAACTCAAATTGCATTCTGCTAAGATACTCTTTGCTCAAGATTCACTGAATGAATGAATGTATTCAAATGAATGCAAATGAATATATTCAAAACCATTCATTGTCTTAAGCACTTACTATGTGCCAAGCTCTGTTCTTGAAAGTTGTGGATAGAAATGGAAAAGCAAGATAGACCTACACTCAAGAAATTCACATTCTAATTGGCAGAGAGAAGGTATCAAGAAGGGTTCTATGACAAGGCTAGCAGAAGGGCCTAGTGGTCTAAAGGGTTCAGCTACATGGTAGATGGTAAGTCCCGGAGGTTATTAGGGTACATTAGTAGGTCAGAGGGCACTGCCTGGGCAATTGGAGGATATAATGGAAGGGAAAATAGTAAGACCTTGTGGTTCTCCATCTTACTAGAAGGATTATAATTGATGACTTCCCTACTCATCCAAGTATCTTGAATGGCCATTTTCCCCTAACAAGCAGAAATGAAGGTGAGACTGGAGGGGCTCTGTTAACCACCATTGGGAAGGGGGAAGTAGACCAGGGATTTAGTGGAGTGGAGACTCTGGCTTTTGTCTCTGTCTGTCTCTGACTCTGTCTCCCTCTCTGTTTCTCTATATCTGTCTGTCTGTCTCTCTCTCAGAGATAGGGGCTCGGCTTCTCTCTAGGAGGGGGAAAGGAGAAGGAAATATTGCTAAACAGACTTCCTCAGGGTCTACTACTGATGGACCTAGAGAAGTGTTGTTGCATGCCTTCCAAAGATTAGTAGTTGATCAGACATGAAGAAATATCACAGGGGATAGGAAGGGAGGAATATCAAAGGCAATTGCTTTCTAGCATCCTTCTCCATCATCTTTGGAACTGGCCAGCCATGCTATGTCCCTATTTGAATATGTAAAGTATGCACCGGGTTCTGCTTTCTTTTAGGGCAGTAACACTTACCATCAACAATCAATCAATCAACATTCATTAAGCCCATGCATTTAGGGAGCATTTGCTATTAAATGTGAAAGAATGAACAGGATAGAATGATCACTCCTCTAGCTTCAGAAGTTATCTTCTTCAATCCCTCTTTCCTCAGGTAGTTCTCTTCATCTTTTTTTATGCACAGATTCTACCATGTCAGGTATGTTTTATACCCAATTGTATCAAAACTTATATTTAAAGAGTTTACAATATTTGCATTTCTTATTTCACTGGGTTGTTATCAGAGAGCATCAGAATGTAAGCTTCTTGAAACAAGTATTATCTCATTCTTTGGATTTGTATTCCTAGCACCTAGCTCAATGCCTACCCTCAGCAGTCTCAGACCCAGTTGTCTATTGTCTTTATGGGAGGCCAATACTGGGTAATTTCTTGAAATTAACTTAAGGAAATTACAAAGGGGAAATGAGTGATTAATTGGAAAGTGCTTTGTAAACCATGAAGTTCTCTATAAACATCAGCTAATATTATTAGATAGAACACTCTATATAAAAGTGCTTTGAAAAATGTAAGTTGCTATGTTTTATTCATTTTTATTCTGAATTTAACAAATACCAAAGAAAATGATCATTCCCACATATAAAATAGCACATTAAAAGTGGATAGTACATGATAATCATGAATATTATGTACAGCTTGCTTTTCCTTTTGAGTATGTCATAAATTCAACATGAAGTTGCCTTGCTCATTCATGTTTCCTTCTGACCTTCCTGCACCTTCTGTGTATTAAGAAAATGGCCTTCTTTTCTTTATTTTCTTTTTCTTTTTCTTGACAACCCCATTGATAGCCCTCTTCTACCTCCTTACACACTTCCCTTTAAAGAAAGAAAAACAAACCTCCTGTAAGAAATATCCTTCATCAAGTAATACAGACCCCTATATTGACTGCTTCAGAAAATGTTAGGTCTCATTCTGCACCTTGAGTCCATCATCTCTCTGTCATAGAATATGACTAGCACCCTTTCTCTTTGGGTCTCTGGAATTGTGATTTTTCATTGTACTGATCAGAATTCTGAAATTTTTCCAACTTGTTTTTCTTCCCATTGTTGTTACTATTGTAGAAGCTGTTCTCCAGGTTCTCCTCAATTTACTCTGCATTAGACTTCCTAGGTTTCTCTGAAACCATCCCTTTTGTCATTTCATATAGTGCAATAATATTCCACTAGATTCATAAGCCATAATTTACTGAATACCCTCTTTGTTTGGAGTTCTTTGCTATAACACAGAGTTGCCATAAATATTTTTGTAGGATTATTTCCTTCCCTCTTTGTTTGATCTCTCTGGGATATATGCCTAGAACTGGTACCACTGTATTAAAAGTATATACAGTTTAGGAACTTTTTCTATATAGTTCCAAATTATTTTTTAGGTTAGCTGACCCAAATCACAATTCCACCAGTAGGGCATCAGTAGTACTCCTTTCACACAGCCTCTACAACAATCATTATTTTCTTTTCTTATCATTTTTGCCAGTCTGATGTATGTAAGGTAGAACCTTGCATTGATTTAATTTATATTTCTATAATTATTAAAGATACAGAGTTTTTTTTTAATATGGCTATTGACACTTCCTTTGAGATGTCTTTTTTTGAGAACTACTTATTCATATACTGTTAAAGTATTGAAGTATGATTTTTATTCTTATATATTTGAATCAGGTCTTTATACATCTTGGAAATCTGTAAAGTGCTATATTAATGTGAAGTATTTAACAGGTCATTACTGAATGGAATTAGATACTTCAACAACCAAAATCAAATCAATCAGCCAGATGATCTGCTGGTAACTACTATGGAGTTGAGCAGATGGTAGGTAATCAAATTGATCAATAGATATGGTTATTAACGTGACCAAAGAAACCATTTTACCAGTCAATTCAGTGGCTGCTTATAGATATAACAACAATAATAACTTATTAGAATGATCTATCATCTTTAAGCATGCCTAGGTGATGACAGGAGAGGTTGTGTTTAAAATATAAGCAAAGCCATATACTCATGTTCAACACCAAACCTGAACAAAATAATGAGATTTATTAAATTCAATGAAGATTTATCAAGTGCTTAAAACATTCAAGACATGGTGTCAGAAAATGGGAACACAAAGATGAAGTAAGAAATAGCTCCTATCTTCAGTTTATATTCTACTGCAAGAGTAGTACATATGCACAGATACTTCAATAGAAAGGTTTAGAAAGAAAAAAATAATGGAATTTTATTACAGAGAGGAGAAGGATAAGGAGAAGGAGGAGGAGAAGGAAAGGAAAGAAGAGGAAAAACAAAAACAGATCAAATATATTTCCAACCTTCCAAAAAGGAGCTAGCCTTCTGTGTGTACATTTTGTTCTCCCTGACCTCTGCCTTTTACTCTGATACCTGAAATTGCACTATAAGAAAGTCATTTCTTCAAGTTAAAGCATTACCCTTTCTAGGCAATCTCTATAAATATGGAATGAGAGATAATCCATTAAATTATTACCTGTGATTAACACCTTAATTTTAGAGTTAAAAGAAATGCCCTTTTACTGTGTCAGCTACCTAAAAGTTGAGAAAATGGTAGCTTATTAAAGATAAAAGAGAAGAATAATATTGGAACAGGAGACACTGCCAACCAAAAAAAAAAAAAACAAAACAAAACAACAGATATGGATAGAATGTAATGGTAGAATACTCCAGGCAACTAATGAGATACATAAGGATATTAGATAACTTAGGAGGCAGAGAATCAATTGTGGGGAAAGCAAGGCATAAACAAGAATCAGAAGGGTACCAAAGTTGGGTCTAGGACCTTGACCTTCAGGTTATACCGTAAAGGCATGTATCTTTTCCACCTACATAAGAATAATCCTGGTCTCACTGATAAGTAATATTTATTCACTTTGTCTGTCTTATGCTTACCCGGGCTAAAAAAAAAAAAGTCCCACTCATTCAAATAGTTAATCTATGTATGGTTTGTGACCTCATTTAAAATTTTTGTTCCTGTGGAAGAAAACTATGAAGGTTAAAAAAAGGAACAAAATGCCAAAAGTGATTCATATAAAACCTGCACAAATGAGAGTGGGCGTGTATATAGGTGTGTATCTACACACTCTAAAATAAAATACCATACTCTAAATAAGATATGAAGTGGCGTACTTTTATGAATATATTTATAATTAAAAAACAAAAAAAATCTAACTCAATCCATAGAATCTAAGAAGCCCCTCTACCATTTCTCCAGATTACTCAGCCTCTACCTGAAGACTTCCACTGAGAGAGAGCTTTAAGGACATCTATAACTTGGGAGATTCTCAAGAAGAAGGCAACCAGGATGATGAAGGGCCTCGAATCCATTTCATATAAAAATTAACTGAAGGAACTAGGCATGCTTAACCTTGAGAAGGAAAATAAAATTTAAAAAAACCATTAGCGTAGGGGATTAGAAGACCACAGAGTATAGCCTTCTTCAAGTATTTGAAGGCTATTACGTGGAATTGGGGTTAAGCTTGATCTATTTGTCCCCAGTAAATAGAACCAGCAGCAATGGGAAGAAATAAGATGGAAGTGACTTGGGTTTTATGTCAGGCCTAACACTTAGAGCTGTCCAAAAGTGGAATGGATTGTCTTGGGAAGTTGCGAATTCACCTTCATTGGATGTCTTTAAGCAGAGGGTGATATAACACATATGCCTTTCAAGAATGAATTGAATTAGGTGGCTCCTGAGATCTGTTTCAACTAAAAATTTTATTAGTCTATGATTACACCTTACCTCTAGAAGAACTCTGATCCAATTCTGGCTAATTATAATAACATTTTTTTTCTTTTTGCTCCCCTCCCCCCATATCAAGTTCTAAATCTGTTTCCAAGAAAGTTCTATCTAATTCTGCTTTTGAGAGCCAAGAAGAATAAGGCTAATCCCTCTCCTATGGAATAGTCCTTCAAATTCTTAAAGACAATTAGCATCTTTCTCCCTTAGTCTTCTCTGCTCCAAACTTATTAAGATACTACTTCTCCAGTTATCCTCATATGGAATGATCTTGGTTAATCATTATTCAGTTCAAATACATTTTAAATATATACATGTATGCATGCATGTATGTATATATACACATATGTGTGTGCATTTATGTGCATCTATGTGTGTTGTGTGTGTATTTGGCTGCACCTATGGGAGCCCCCGGAGAGGAAACTCCTTCTGCTAATGTAAATCAGTAGCTTTCCTTCTACTTTTATAAGGAGTAGCATGAGGAAATGAGACACTAAGTGATTTGAACTCGTCTTTTTGATTCCAAGTCTGGCCTCTAGTGCCCATCCCCTGCTCCTCCCATTTGACAGATGAAGTAACTCAGACCCCAAGAGGATATATGACTTTCTCAGAGTCTCATAGAGAATAAATGACAAAGGCAGTATGGACAAAACAATCTCAAAGTCTTTTCCAGCTCTAAAATTCTATGATTCTTGTATAACTGTTAAACAAACAAAAAAAGAAATCATTCATTTTAGCCTTTAATAATTGGCAGTGTTTAAGCTAACATGCAGAAATCAATCATTTTTCTTGCCCTCTGTTCATTTAAATGATGGAAACAATTTTCCAAAAAAATTAACCCTACTTTATTAATTTGTTAAAATATCAAGAACAATAACAAAAAAAAAACCTTAAAAAATGTTTTTGCCTGCTTCACAACTTTCTCTCCGGTAGGGATCAAAAAACTAACTTCAAATATAGATCATAAGGTAGGAGAGGTAGGAAAGGCCTAACAAATCATCTAGTTACATTCTACCATTTTAAAGATGAGAAAACTGAAGCCCAGAGAGGTTAAAGACTTTCCCAGCATCACACAGTCAGGAATCAAAAGAGCTGAAATTCAAATCCAGATTCTGATTCTAAAACCAGTGCTTTTTTTAATGCTATACAAACAAAAATCTAGAGCTAGAAAGGACCTCAGAAAAATTTAGTCTGATCCCTGAGTTTTGCAGGTGAGGAAACTAAGAAGCAGAAGGGTTAAATGATTTGTCCAAGGTCACACACACAAGCAGAAGCTTGAACCTAGGTCTGTAGAGGGCCGAATCAGTGTTCTTTCAAGCAAGACTAATCATCGTGGTAAAGTTAGGTCGCTAAGAAAGAAACAAGTCTATTGCTTTAGCTTTCCAGACAACCAGCCAGTCTGGACTCAGGAACGAGGAGGTGAAATCAACTGGAGATAAAATGTCACCTTCTACTAAATATTCATTTTTTGCACCTCCTCCCATCCCAGGGTTCTCAAGGCAGTGTGGACTGAGCAAAATGGAGTTTCTGATATCTTAATCTTTCCTCAAAAGAGAAATATCAATAAGTATATGGGCTTTGGTGTGAAGCAAAATGATTGTAGAACAATTTAATATCAAGATGAATGAAATTTCCAATAGCTTAAAGTTACCTCAGGGTAAGACTTTTGAAAAAAAAAATGGTGGGTTGAAAGGTAGAAATTTACAGAGATTTGCCCCTTTCCATTAGTACTGTAAATGAAAGTAGCACAATTTTTTCCATTCTCTTTAATTTTTCTCTAATTTTCCAAAAGGAAAAATCTCAACAAACTTGCCTTTATTTGTTTTAGTTCTACTGCTTCAGGTATTCCACCAGAATCCAATTTTTCCTCAATGGAAGAGTTGTTGTTTGAAGCTAACTTATTGCACCCATGTTAACAAGAAGAAATTAACAGTGTTCACTTCCATTCAACTGAGTGAAATAGACATGTTTATTGGTAAAAGTTATAAATATGGCTAGTCCACAAAACTCAGTGCAAACACCCTGGAATTTATATGAAAAGGTTGATAGAATAATTGTTCATTTTGGCACAGTGCAAAGAAACTGGTATTTTCCACTAAAATCAATAGGAAAAAAATGAATGTATTAGTAAAGGATTTCAGTCTCCAGTGGAAATATGTACATTATGAAACCTATATTATGCCCTATTCTCTGAACCTAATTTTATAGAGCCCTTTTCTGCAGAACAAATTGTAGGACCTGAATTATCTTTGGCCTGAAAGACTCCTTGAAAGCACACTAAAGTTTGGGGTATTAACAAAATTGCACCAGATCAAATCTATATAGGGTTTTTAATCTCCTTGATTTCAATAAAACCTTTCATGTCTCAGTTGGGGGGCGGGGGGGAGGAACGAATGCCAAAATGGTATGAGTTTTCTCTTCAGTAACATATACTTTTCTAAAATAACAAATTTAACTAAGGAGGTTTGCATGAGAGCTACAAAAGAGCCAGTCAATTGGTAGTTTGACTTGCTTTTTATAGTCACATTACTCTATATTTTCACTGAACAAAGCCACACATGCTATTTTGAAAGTTTGATGACTTTGGCCTTTTTTCATGAATTCCCAAACCCATTCCTGCCTGCCTCCTCCCAAGTGCTCAGACTGTCTCGTGGCTTATTACTATATAAAATTGTTGCTTTTTCGGGTGTCAGTATCTTCCTTCTAAGTCAACATTTGCACACTGATCCAACCCGGTCAGCACAGCTTGTACCTTGTCTGTCATTTCCTGTCACAGGATATTGTAAATTAAATCATTCTTGTAAATGACTTTCTTTCCCTTGACAATTCCACAAATCTTTTTTTTCCCCTAAACCATTCACTCAGATTTTGCAAGCAAAATACACATTATGGCTCCTATTAAAGAAAATTAAAAGAATGACCCAGTAATTATATTTTCCTTGTTTCCAAAAAGATTCTATAAAAAGGTTTTAAAATCTTTTGTACAAGTTTTTATCAGTTAGACTTTCTGTTGAGAAAATTATGTTCCATGTAAGAATTTATATAGAGAATTTATATTTAGAACTTGAAGATATTGATGTTATTGAGTTAAACCCCTCAGGTATTGATTGCCATTAAAAAGTAGCTTAAATCTACTTGAGAAATAAAATCATTTTAAAAATAGATACAAATATGTGTATGTATATGATCGATATTTGATAAGAAAATTATAAATCATTATTCAATCAATCAAGAGGATACTCAGTTAAGGTAACAAAATTAGATACTTCCTGTGGAATACAGAGAACAGGACTTTGGGACTAAGAAAGAAACATAGTTGACAAATTTAGCCATTGCCTTCCTATTTAACTGCCTTGACCAAATTAACCAGTTTTGCTTTTTTTTTTAATATTCTTCTCCTTTAAGTGAAAATAAGTAAGACTTTCTAAATTTAAAATTCCTACTAATTAAATTGAGTCAAAACTTAGGGAAATTGAACAGATATTTCATTTTCTTACAAAAATAAATTTGGATTACATACATCTGGGAAAACTTATCTTATTGTTAACAAACAGAAGTAGGTGCTAAACAAAATAAAATAAAATTTAAAGAACCAAAAAAAAAAAAGAGAGGAAAAAATATATAAAGGTCAAATAATTAAAAAGACAATATTCCTTAAAGGAAAACAAGTTGAAAAATCTGTTGCATAAAGCACAAAATTAGAGTTAGAGTTTAAAAAATTCACTTAAATGCAAAAGCCTTAGCAGTCAGAAAGTGAAAGAGAAGACATGACTTTAAAACTATTTTAGAGACTTAGTTTTTGAGAAACATCTTCAGTACAACATAAATTTCCAGTTATTCTGTACAAAATAATGTTTGGTTGACTTTTTTCACAATAGCAGTAAGCACAATATATGACTCATAATTTGAGGTAACGGTTGGCTATGAAATTGATTTGTCTACATCCTGATTTATTAGCATTTGCCAAATTCCATTGGTATCGTTAGTGCTGGAAGGAATCACATAGAAAGGGATCCACTTATTAGGGTGGGTTTTTTTTTTATCCTGATCATTTAAATCTAGAGATCTAGTCAATGTTAAATCTCTTATCTCCTTGATCAGATGTCCTATGTCATTAACACTTTGGAGCTATGTGAAAATCAAGCAACTTTCTCATTTTTGATGGTACTAGTCACATAACAAATAAAAGTCACGTAATTTTAAAGCTGGAAGAGGTCTTAGAGATCATCCAAAGCCATTTCCCTTATTTTACAAAAGAAAAAAAGTTAGCCAGAGAAGTTAAAAAACTTGTCCAAAACTACTCAGCAAATTAGGAGTAGACTAAATACTTTAAAAGCCAGGTCTTTTGCTCTCTAGTGAAATGCTCATTCCAATACACCAATCTTATTCATCAACTTTTTATCTAAGATCAAGTGTAGGATCAGTAATTCTATATTGAAAAAAAAATAGTAATACCATTTTGGTAGTATTGCAATTACACAAGAAATAAAAGCTAATAGAAGTTTTTAAAGATCAGCCAAACTTTGTCAATCCATCACAAGTTATAAAATGGAATAAATATTTTTCATGATTGAGCATTTTTAGATCACTCAAATATCCACTGGAATGCTGGAATTTTCTGACTTTGGGGGATTCTGGAGGGGATAATAGCCACCACTGGAAAAATCAGGTAGCAGTGTGAATGTTTCCTTTATGTACACTTTATGAAATATTTGCCCTTGAAAACATAAGTTAAAATGAACTTTAAAGGAAAATTAAATGAAGAACTGTTGTTGTTCCTTTGTTTTCAATTTAAATTGTATTTTAGAGTCTGCCAATGACTGATTTATAAGCTTTTTTTTTCTTGTGTTCACCAAATTTATTTAAATTATTCTATTTTTTTCTAGTTCTAAATAGAGCTAATGCTTAACTTAGAATTAAAAGTGAATTACAATGAATACAAGTGACTTCTAAAAAAAAACTGTTTCAACATCCTTTTCATCAGATGTTTCACTATGAGATGAGTGATGTCATTTCCATTACTATTTAGGCTTCCTTCTCAAAGCACAAGTAGTTAATTGATCTCACATTATCAGAAAAGATGATTCTCAAAGTAGTGATTCATTCCCATTGAGTGATTAATCTCAATGTCTCCATAGATGTCAATGTTAAGGTTGGGAAAGACCTTGGCTAATATTTTAAGATAATTCCATTCCTTTTCGTTAACCAAAAATACAGCCTGACTCCATTTTGCAAACACCAAAAGGTGAAATCATTAATGCACATGACAATGCATATTAAATGAAGTTCAGACTGCTTGTATCAGAAACAAATGGTGTTGTTTTTATTTAACAGACAGAATATTCATTATAATGGCAAGCATTTTGATAGACCAATAGATGATAGACTATTACTTTAAAATGGTTACCTTGTATGTAAATGCCTTAATATTTGCAAATATGATAGGTAGGCCCAGAAAATATCTATCTCTTCATCATAACACACTTCAGAAAACTCATTCATAATCATTTTTGAGGTTTCCCCGATCATATGTTTTTCTATTTTTAATTCACCATGTCAAGTCATTCAGATTTATTAAGCCCTTACTATGTGCCAGGCACTGTACTAAGTAATATTTCTCATCAAGAGATACAGAGGGAGTCCCCTAGCATATTGGGTAAAGCACTTATGGCAGAACTATAGGAGAACACACATAAGGATTGTCCAAGATAGGCAGGTATGCATGAGTTGCTATTTGTATCACCGGAAGGAGTATCTAAATTGATGAGTTCACAGATCTAATATTCATCAGAGTATGAAAGAAGTACGTTTTAGCAGAGATGAATTCTAGGTGAACTATGTTCAGATGAATAGATTTAAACTTTAAGTCTATCTTTATTGCATATCGTGCATATTCCAGTCAGTTCCATATCAACTATTTTCAGTCAGGAATGCAAAATATCCAAGTGTGCACTGCAGCACCCTAGTATCTCAACTTTTCAAATATTCAACATCTTATTCATATACTCTATTGCCACTCATCTGCAAATATTCTAATCTATAATCTATTTAACATGAAAGAAGCATATATTCAAAGTCAAAAATTAATATCCATTCACTCAACAAATACACATGGACCAAATCCACATTCTAGGCAAAGGTAGTCACTAGGAATACACAGATGAAATCAAGAAACACATAATAGAACAAGAAGAGACCTTGGAAATAATTTCATTCAATCCCATCATTTTATATTTGAGGAAACTAGGTCCAGAGAAATTAAGCACCTTGTCCAAAGTTACACAGAGCTGGACTTCAAATAGTCAGCCAACAAGCATTTGTTAAGTACTTAGTATGTGCCAAGCACTAGACTAAATTGTATACAAAGAAAGGCAAAAGACAGTCCCTACCTTCAAAGAGCTCGTAATTTAATGTGGAAGACAACTTGCAAATACCTATGTACAAACAAGGCTAAGTAAGGAATAACCAATTGAAGGAAGGCAATAGAACTGAGAGGGATTGGGAAAGGCTCTTTGTAAAATTGGTATTTTAATTAGTACTTGAAGGAAGCCAGGGAAGCCAGGATGTGGAAATGAGGAGGGAAGTATGCCAGGCATGAAAGTCAGCCAGCGAAAACGTCCAGAGCTGAGAGATGGACTATCTTTTTTTTGAGGAATAGCAAGGAGGCCAGTATACGGGTATTAATTCCAATGCATAAAATAATTCCAATACACAAACTTATGATCATTGAATAAGAAGGTGTTATGAAAGACTTAGGGAAGAATAGAGCACATTTAGTTGAGGAAAGACATATCCTTTCTTTGTGAAAAAAAATTGTAAGAAATGCAAATTAAAACATTTGTCATCTCAAACTCATCAGAGTGACAAAGGTGACAAAGGATGAAAAAAATTCTAGAGGGGTTGTGGAAAAGCAGACACTGTTATTAGAGCTACAAATTAGGCTTTATGGAAAACAAAATAGCAAGTGTTCTAGAAAAGACAGTAACCAGTAGATAATTTTAGACCTGACAACACCATTATTGGATAAATTTTGCAAGGATGACAAAGATAAAGGGAAAGGTCATTTATACAAATAAATAAATTTGTGGTGGCACTTTTTGTGAAAAACAAGCAAACAAATCCAGAATCAAAGTAAGTGCATATTCATTGGGAAATAGCTGATCAAATTGTGGGGTATATGCATGCAATGAAATATTGTAAAAAAAAAAAAATGGGAAAAATGAGGAATCCAGAGGAACTCAAGAAAGTTTTTGTGAGCAAATTCAAAGCAACAAAAATGCAAACAATCTATAGAATGAACACCATTATATAAGGAAAACACTGACAAAATCAAAACTCATCAATTCAATGGCCATTCTTTACTCTATTTCCTTGCAAAGAGGAGGGTGTACCATAGCTGTGAAATTAGGCTTACCTTTTCAGACAAGGAGAGTGTGTTGGTTTGTTTTGTCTACTGACATTCTTTGTTACTGGGAGAGGTTTTGTTGAATGAAGTAGGGGAGAGTCACTGGAACATGATAGAGATGGAAGAAAGACTTAAGGAATGATAAAATATATATATTTTTTAAACCTCAGAAGATCATATGCATTACAGCTTTATGCTCCAAAATAGAGAAAAGGATATGAACAAATATTGAGAACAGGCAGAAAGGGAAGACTGCCAATTGCAGGGGTGGATAGACCAAGTGCTTTCTCATTGGCAGCAGGTACATGTTAATTAATGTGTGATTTTTTTAACTACAGTTAAAATTAGTTAGCTTGATTCTTCCCTTCCAATGTAGGAAAGACATCTGTTTGAAGGAGGTAAGCATACCTATACGATGGGAAAAATGACCTTCTACTCCTTCACTGGTATGTAATTAAAGACGACCCAAACCAACTAATTCCATGCATTCAGGATTAAATAGTTTTTACAAGCTGAACGAAGCTTCTGGAATTCTAATCATGTTCATCCTCTTACCTGGCTACATTCTTCTTACATATTCCAGATAGTAAGTTCCTAATAAATGTTTGATAAATACATGGATGAAAAAAGGAATGAAAGGTTGAACCAAGACTTTGCAATATATCTCAATTAAATAGACAAGCAAGCTCTGGGTCATAAATGCTTAGAGATGGAAAAGATCCTTAAAAAAAAAAAAAGAAAAAAGCCATACTTCAAGCTAACACTTGAACCATGAGTCTCTAAAACAATACCAATAATCATTTCACTTCCACTTTGGAAAGCTCATTTTCTTGTTCATCCTAGATGAACTCCGCAGCCAGGCTGACCTATTTGTTGTTTCTCAACTGTAGCTCATCCTTTGCATAGGCCACCCATCATGTCTAGAATGAGCTCTGCCTCATCAAAACTTTAGCTTTTTTGTTTGTTTTTGTTTTTGTTTTTGGGTTTTTTTTGGTTGTTGTTGTTAAATCAAGGCTCGTTTCAAGAAGCTTCTCTTATAAAAGGTCTTTCCTGATCTTTCCATGTTGCAGTAGTACTCTTTTCCTCTTGAAATTACATTGAATCTATTTGTCAGTGGAAATGCTACATCCACCCAGGGGATTTCAACCTCCTGAAGGACTGGGACAATTTATTCTTTTGTTTTGGGATCCCCAGAACCTAGTGCCATATTTTGCACATAGTAGTTGCATAATACTTGGTGAGTTAAACACCTACAGTGAGGAATCTCACTACCTATCCTTCTTTTGAACATCTCTCATGATTAATAAGTTCCTTCTTCAATTGAGGCAAAAGTGGCCTCCTTGTAACTGCCAAACACTAATCCCAGTTCTGCCTTTTGGAGTCAAATATAATAAGACTGGCCCGTCTTCTACATGACAACATTTCTGATATAGAAAGACAGCTGCATACCCTGCCCCAAGTCTTGTCTTATATTCTCCAGGCTAATTCTGTTTCTCAGAAATAGCTCTGGATGAAAACTTAAAGAAAAAAAAAAAACAACCAAAACCAACGGATCTGTTCTTGTGAGATTTATGACCCAAAATAGAGAGAGATAGGTGCATAAGTATTCAAAGTGAGTTCTCATACCTCCAGGGGTCCATTTGGTTTTACAAAGGAGAAATGAGGGCACTAAAAAAATTTCTAAATTAGCATAAGAAAATGTCATTCAGAGACTTCATCTTTAAGGAAAACATCAACTCAAACCAGACAAACATTTCTAGCTTCTCTGTTTAATTTAAGCCTCATAGGGAGATTCTCCATGCCACATAAGGATATTTTTAGAAAAAGGATTCCAATCGCATTTGGCTTGACCAATGACATTAAATGCACTCTTGAGGACATGCCTTTCCTGGGTGCAGAACTTGTATTTCATTGCATGATCCCTGTGTTTAGGGAGGAATGAAAAAACTCCTTGTAGGAGTTAGCCATATGCCTAAATCTGTGCAGCAGGCTCCAGAATGCCCCTTTCTTTGTTTACATTTATGTGTCTAAGAGAATAATTCAGGAGCAGTGCAAGTCACTCCTGTCTCCACTCTAATTACACCAAAATGTGGGCTTTGAATGCTAGAGTTTTCATAGACAGGTGACACCTGATCCAAGTACATCCAGCACACTTAGCACAGTGCCTGGCACATGGAAAGCACTTAATAAACGCTTGTTGACTGATTGATTGGTTTGAATGTGCATATATGTATGGCAGGAGAGAGATAGGGAGGAGGATAAGACAGATCACTGCATACAAATGCAGGTCAGCTACAGGCAACACTACATAATTATTATCATTATTATTATTATTATTATTATTAATTCTCACTTGATGAAGGGGCTATGGAGAAAAACCATTTATATTTAGAAAGCATGTAAATTGAGAAGAAAAAATAAACTTCCCTGACATTGAAGAATAGCTACCTTAGTTCTATCTTATACAAAGGAAAAGAGTTTGTCCTTGAAAAAAACAGGTCTCTAAACACTCTCTATGTCAGTAAAGCAAGTGGTGACCTAATGTATATGTGCTGATGAGATAGCTTAAAGGAGTGACATTTAAAAATAAGTAAAACCAACTGGTGTTTGTATTTCTTTCACAAATATTGTGTCCTAAACCCAGAGACCTGAGTATGCTTGAGGACAGCTTAAAAATACAACTGAGCTATTTTTTTAAGTTTAGAATTTTATTATTTCTTTCCCACCCACACCCACCCCCATCCCTAGTCTCAGTAGCATCAAGATTTTAAAGAAAATCTAATACATTCTTCACAAAATAAGTAAAAGTTTGTTCTATGCACACAAGCAAAGTCCTTGGTTGGAAAAAAACTTCATGTCAAAATTCTGAAATTGCCAAGAGAATTGAAAAAAAAAAAAAAGAAAGAAAAGAAAAAGGAAAGAAAAAGAAAGTAGTTCATGTTTAGCCAGAGCCAAATAGAACTCAAAAGCTCAAAGGGTTGGACTAAATTTGGAAACCACAATGCTCAAGTGGGTTCTAAATTTGACGAAGCAAACCAGAAGCTAACAGAAAGTGTATCCAAATTGATCTTAGCTGCCATGACAAGGCGGAGGATGAAACACGCTTACCTTATTCACAGGGAAATGAATCACTCTTATAGCTAGAGATGAAAGATAGAAAAGTGGCCCAAATATTTGGAGTCTACAGAAGAGCCAACCAGCCCAGATGATATCCATATCTATGAAATTATCAGGCAGAAAAGATTCTAATCAGGGTCAAGACTGATTATTGTCAGAGAGAATCGGAGACTATTCCTGGCCAAGTTTAGATTCTTTAGAGATGTTTCTAATCTCAACTTCAATATTGTTTGGCATGGTTCAGCATATACAGTGAAATGTTCATCTGGCTCACAGTATCAGGTCCCCATTAATGGCTCCAGTTTCATAGACAATTACGCACAGTAATATGTTACCAAAATTGATATAATTATTTGCCTTATTCAGATATCTTTTTGATTCTGCCAAAGAACTTCCATTCTCACCACACAGCGTCATTTGATTGTTTGAAATGGAGACCATTTTTGTCAGAGGATCTGCTAAATGTATATGTATCAAATTCACTAAAGGTAAAGTACTAAGTTCCTTTTGCACTGTGGTAATTCAAGATTAAACAAAGAAAGGTCAGATTAACTACAAAAGTACTAGTGATACACTTAGGAATGATTACAAAACAATATATTCTTCTTAAATCCTGAAGTGATACAAGTGCAAAAATGCAATTTTGGGGATTTATTATAAATGAAATATATGAAATGGCATTAGAGTAATCTATAGTTCATCCATTAAATTTTTTTTTCCTACAGTGAAAAGATTGGGCTATAAAAATTATAGAAATACAAATATTCAGTACTGCAAGAGCTGCAATAGCAAGTTAATTTATAGTGAAGTCAAAGGGGAAAATAATGTTTTTTCTAAGAGAAATGAAAGTTGCCCATTTTCTCCTCCGAGAGATCCAATCTGTATTCTGAACTAACGTTTAGAACATCAGGAATTAGTTACAGTATATGTCATTATAAGGGTTAAAGGAGTTTCTATTATTTACACGGGGCTCACTTATACATTTGTACCCTCATCTGTTTGAATATCACCAGAATCTTGAAGTAGTAGTTCAGTAGTTCAGTTGTTTTTCAGTCCTGTCCAACGCTCCATGACCCCATTTGGGGTTTTCTTGGCAAAGATACTGGAGTGGTTTGCCATTTCCTTCTCCAACTCATTTTACCAATGAGGAAACTGAGGCAAACAGGGTTAAATGACCTGCCCAGGGTCACATAGCTACTAAGTGTCTGAGGCTACATTTGAACTCAGGTCTTCCTGACTCAAGGCCTGACACTTTATCCACTACACTGCTTAGCTGCCCAAACTTTAGAAGTAAAAATCAAGGAAGTTGCAGCTTTGGAAAATCTGAAGGAGTCATACTTTCTCCTTTCCATTGGGAAGAGAAATGTGATCTCAGAATGTATCTGTTAATCAATCAATACATGAATTGAGAGAGGAAATTCAATAATGAGAATTTACCAAATAAATGTCTCTATGTTTTTTTGGTAATTGATTTGAGTACATGTTTTCTCACGTGGCATTTGAACTAAATAGGTACCAAATGCCAACTAGGTAAGACTAATATAAGTTACCTTACCCGTCATTCTTCATGGCCTCTGGGTGGTAAGTATTTTGTAATCAGATAATCTTTAAACTCATGCAACATATGTTTGGTGTATCAATTTTTTTTTCAATGCCATATGATCCCTTTTCCTAGCAAGCCAAATGAAATTATCTACTATGTCCACTGACTAACTAAAGAATTAAGTATATCTACTCATTAGAGTTGGCCTAAGGCAAAATTGATAAGCAGACAAAGTCTGCCTACTTCTATTTCTAGTTCTGTCTCCCTTCTTCTAGGCCCCCCACAAAGGCGCCTGGTAGCCTTATGTTGGACCAGGGCCCCACAATATGGTGTTTGACCAGAGCCTACCCTTCTCAAGCAATTATGTCCCATGCTCCAGGGCCTTCTCTTTCCTCCATCAAAACTTACCCAACCTATAACCCAATCCCCACAGGGCCTTGATCTGTGATCTGTAGCAGCTGCTTAATCAGATCAACTAATCAACTAATTCAGGCTATGTTAATGTGGCTTAATGTTTTACTATCCCTCAAGTAACATATTTGCATTTTAACTGGGCTCTACTAGAGACTATACCTTAATCCAAATCACTGCTCATGTGAATTTGGCTATAGGTGGGGAGAAGTCTGTCTTTTTAAAATCAGATTTACAAATTGGTATCCTCCAAATAATGTAGCCTACTGTGACTACTTTAAGCTTCACGAGAATGAACTTTAAGCTTCATGAGAATTCAGAATTTATCTGAATTTGGTGTTTCCTCCAGCACAATGCTTTGTACCCAGGAAGAGTAGCTCACATCTAAAGTACTTAGCCTCCAGAGTTCATGCTCTGACAGACTTGAACTTCCATCCTGGGGGCCCTAGACTGTACTAATTAGTCAATGTGTAAGCATGCTTAAATGACCCAATGTGTCTTCTCCAGTCATGCCTACCTACCTCAGCCTTCTTACAGTCCTCACTACTAGACAAACCCTTCCTCTGCTATTTCCCAGGAAACTAAATAAAATCCATATTGTCATTGCTCCAGGAAAGTGCGTCAATCAACTCTCCTGTAGCTCCACTCACCATCCCAAAGACTTTCCAGCATAAGACAACAGACCACCACATCACTGAAGTGTCTACTTCTTTTAAAATGTAAGCTATATGAGGGCGAGGAATATCTCAGTTTTATATTTTGTCTTCAATACTTAACTCAGTATTCTGCATATGCTTATTTTTTCATTCAATCATCCATGTTTTCAGTACTTAAAAGATGTATGTTAAATGATGGGGCCAGGCCTGATAACAATAATAAGATTCATCATAGCTCACAATTACTTACTGCTTTAGACTAAAGCAATCATTTTCTTGAGTTAGATAGTGGTAGTATCATGATTCTCACCTTACAGATAAACCAAGGCTCGGAGGGGTTAAGGACTTAGTCATGTGACTAGAAATGGCAAAGTCCAGACTTGAACCTGAGCCTTTTGACTTTAAGTTCAGCATCCTTTCCAGGATATCAAATTGCCTCCAAGGGCACAAGATCAGGAAATGTAATTATTTATTATTTATTAAAAGTGTTTATACTTTCCAATGGAACTTTTCAATGCTTTAGAAACTCCCACTAGCTCTGCACCATTAATATTCATAAAGAAACCATCACTGACATGTTTCATTATTTCCTAGTCCTAAATGTTTGCAAATTTATAATGGGATTTTTCATTAAATAGCATACTCACTCACCTCCATCCTGGTTCACCAAGGTGGGAAAGAGAAAAAAAATAAAAATAAATAAAGCATAATGTCAGCAGAATGAAATAGTTCATTTGTCAAAAAATTCATAATAAAAATGGGAGTCCTTCTAGTCAAAGGTGAAGGGTTACATGATACATTAGTTAGTACTGGACTTGGAGTCAGGAAGACCTGAGTTCAAATCCTTCCTCAGACATGATCCTGGTCAAATCATTTCTTTCAGCCCAAGTTTCCTCATTTATAAAATGGGGATAATAATAGCACCTACCTCAAAGAGTTGTTGTAAGGATGAGATAACATATACGAAGTATTTTACAAACCATAAAACACTAGCTATTATTATTGTTAAATGATTCAAGATAATTCCTATAAAAAAGGTATGATACCTAAGAAAATACACTATTGAGTGAATTGATTTGAAAACAGTAACAAAATTCTTAATTAGTTTTTGTTCTGGTTTATTGATGAGGTTGAGGTTGAAAACTTAGAACTTTACATATGACCAAGACTTCATTGATAAAACATTTATTCAGTAGGCCTAAGTCTTTCTATTTAATGGCTATTGAGTCATATGTTGGTAATTTCTGTTTCCCATCTCCATCATCTTCTTGTCAATGTTCTTTTCACTTAAAAAATACAATAAAGAAATAAACAAACACCCCCAAAACACTGACAAATATTTATTTGGAAATATACATATGTGGAAAACTTCAAGGTCAAGGAAGACTGCTGAGGCCAATTCATTCTCCTCTGCTCTCCTTTGGCAGCTCCCACTAACCTACTTAGATCCCAAATTTCACCTGATCACAGAGTTTGCTGATTGACAATAGTATTTTTTTTGACCATAAGTTGCATGCCTCAGCATTTTTCTCTGTGAAGATAGACAAGAAGCCTAACCTTACTGAGCCTTAGTCTTCTCATCTCTAAAATGGAAATAACGTTTTGTCTTCCTCACAACACTGTTATAAAAGTCAGGTCAATGACCATTTATTAAGTACCAGGTGTTGGGGAAGTGGCATTGGGCTGGCGCTGCAATGCTTGTCTAATTCGTTCCTGATGTTCTATGATCTAGTTAACAGTTCTGTACATGTTAAGACCAGTATTGTTTGGGTATTTATCATTTTAAAAGTGTTCTTCATATTGAATTTTGATTTAGGGAAGGCAGTATAGCAAGGACTGGATTGGAGGACATCCTATGAGGTGCAAAGTCTTTACTCCGCCATTGCCAAGAAAACAGCTTAGCACGGAAGGGCTTAGATGCCGCAGAAAGGTAAAACAATGTACTTGTTGGCCAAATCCCAGAAAAAGACACAGCAGAGTTTTAAAAGGGAGTGAATCAGGAGCAGCTAGGTACAGTCGATTGAGCACTGGCTTTGGGGTCAGGAGGATGTGAGTACAAATCTGACCTCAGACACTTGATGCTTACTAGCTGTATGACCCTGGGCAAGTCACTTAACCCCGATTACCTCACCAAAAAAAAGCAAGAACACACCAAAAAAGGGAGTGAACACCCTCCTCTACAGATAATTCTAAAACTATCCAAGTCTCTTCCTGGAAAAGTAGTGGGGAAGTGGTCTGATGTACTTCTTTCCTCCCAGGGAGAAATGACAAACTAATGTACATGGCCACTAAACCACATGTGGGCTTTGTTAAGCTGATGCTGATCAGCTCTTTTGTTTTATTTCTTTCCTGAATACAGATGATTAAACAACAATTTGGAGATAGATGCATCCAGTCCTGGATTCAAGCATGAGTTTGAGAGGTAAGGGTTACTGAATCCCTGACTGATGGCAAGGGGATTTTCTGCATTGAGAAGAATGACAGCTGACAAGAGGAGGGGCTCAGTACCTGACCTGGATGGCCAGAAGGAAGGAGCTTTTAGATGGTATAAAAACTGTGGTGAAAGATGAAATGCCTTTAGCAGTTCAGCAAAATTTTACTTCTTATGAAGTCTAAGTCTCAATGTTGTGGGAAAATAGAGCAGAAGTTATGTTAGAGTAACCTATTTGATGTCAATCTTATTGTGTGTGAGAGAGCATTTATGTTTAGCACCTCTTTTGCGTGGAAGAAATAAATTACTACATTATACCAGATTCGTATTGTATATCGAATACCTATTAATCTTTGCTTTGATGAGACCCTAGATATGAATAAAAATCTATTTTTAAAAATTGTCCCTACAGCTCTGGAGCCAAACAATGCGAGAAAAGAAGCCAAGCTCTTCTAGTTTAGAGACCAGCCTCCTCTAGCCCTGAAGCAGTTATGCACGTGAGTGGATACATCTGGAGCAGAAGAATCCCTCATGAGTCAATCTTTTGTGCCCATCAGTGGTTAAAATGGTTAGTATAATCAATCTCTTGACAAATACAACCACAACTTTCTCTTTGATAGTATCTTTTCTAGAGGACACTAAAATATTTTGTATCACCTTCATCCATTGATTCTATTTTTACTTCTAAATTCAAGAACCAAGACTTCTGTTTCTATCTTTCCTTGGCATATTTGAAAAAGTTTACGTTTGTTGAATCCAACTGACATTTTGATATCATTGGAGGCGAAGGTGGAGAAATTGTATGTGTATGTGTGCATGTGTGTGTTTTGTTTTTTGGATAAGTCATATAAATTGCTGTCATCTACATACAGGGAATGATTAATAAGATGCTTTGTTATTATTTCTTTTTTTTTTGAAGATTGGAAGGCATATTCAGTTCTAATTAGGAGCAATAATGAGTTTAAGGTTAGGAAAAGTCCTAAGAGGCTTAAGATGTCTGTTTTCCCTAAAAATAAAACATTTTATACAATTGTTCTTGATGGTATTGTGTTGGTGACACCTCTTAGAGAACACTGTTCCATGTTGTCATCAAGTACGCTAGCATTCTCTCAGTATTTGCGTCCATTTTATACATTTGCAGTACCAAAAAAATGACATGAGCATGTAACTGTGTCAAAGGCATTGTAATATAATAATTAATAAAGAGGGAATAAATGTTATGGTACTTTGAGGTAGTTTATTTGATAATTATCAGATTGATACTTAATTGCTTTCTACACCCCTGGGTCTTTGAGAATCTTTTTTTTTTTTTGGCACCTCAGTCAATATATTATTTCTTTATATCTATAGATTTTTTGGGTGACTCAAGCTGTAAATTAGCTATATAATTCTAAAACTATGATAGTTTAAAATGATGCTGTAATTTGCCAACCCCTATCTGTATGAATGAAAAAGCATGTATTAAGCACTTGTTAGTTGTCTAGCAGTGCCCTGAACACAGGGCTGCAAAAACAAATATTAAAGACAGTCCTTGCCCTCAAGTAACTTACACTATAATAGAGACAGCATATATAATAATATATCTATATACACACATGTATGTATGCATGTATGTATATATGTATATGTGTGTATACATATACATATACACACATATACAAGCATGGTGGCCAAGGAGGGGTATTTTAGTTTGGAAGGTTATCAGGTTGGTGAGTGAAGGGATAGGGAAGTAGATTGATATGACATTTTCTAAGAATCAGGATAGAATTGATTTGATTATGGTTCAGTCAACAAGTATTTATCAAATACCTGCTATGTGCCAGGCACCATGCTAAGTGCTGGTGATAAAAAGGAAATTAAAAAAAAAATAGTCCTCAAAATGTTCACAGTCAAATGGGAGAGACAACATGCCAACAACTATGTACAATCAAGATATATACAGAATAAATGAGAAATAACCCCCAAAGCAAGCCACTAGCATTGAAGGGGACAAGGACAGCTTTATGTAGAAGGTGAGATTTTAGCTGAAGCTTGAAGGAAGCCTAGAAAGCCCATAAGACAGAGATGAAGAGGGAGAACACTCCAGGAATGGCAGACAGTCAGTTAAAAAAGCCCTGAGATGGAGTGTGCTGTTGGAAAGGAACAGCGAAGAGGTCAGTGTCAATGTCTAATGTGAAAGGAGGTAAAATGCAAGAAGGCTGGATAGGTATAAAGACGTCTTTTAAAAGCCAAACACATGATTTTGTATTTGATTCTGGAAGTAATGGGGAACTACTGGAGTTTTTGTTTTTGTTTGTTTTTTTTTTTTTTTTTTAGTAGGGAGGTGACACGGCCAGACATGTATTTCAGGAAGATCGATTTGATAGCTGAATGTAGGATTGACTAGAATGGGGAGATGCTTGATGTAGGGAGACCAACCAGTAGATTACTGTAATATTCCAGGGGTGAAATGATGAGGCCCTGCACTAGGGTGGTGGCAGTGTCCTAGATGAGAAGAGGGTTCTATTATGGTTCTAGAACTGTAAACAGGGGATTTGGCATCAGGGCAAAGGGAAGGATAATGTGCTGGGGGGGAACTTGCTGAGAAAATTAAAGCATTTCCCCCTTGGCGTGTTGTGAGGATAAAATGAGACAATATTTGTAAAGCACTTAGTACAGTATTAGACACACAGTAGGTGCTTATTAAATGCTTATTTCCTTCTTTCCTTCCCTATCAACTGTCATCCACGTTAAGCTGACTTTTGCAATGGTTTCAAGTAGGTCTATCCAGCAACCTTATGATAGTCTATCTGTCTCTTTAACTCTTGAAGCAATTGGTGCTAACTCAATGACTCAATACTAGAGGTTACCTCCCAGGGTTGTTGAAGATCAAATGTGATTACATATGTAAAATGCTCTGCAAACCTTAAAACACCATATAACTGCTAGTTATTATTATTATTACTACCAGTACTACTATTACTGCTTTAAGTGTCCAGTCATCTTTTACCTTTCTAGTAACCATTGACAGTACTTTTTTTCCCCCAGCAGCTACCTCTGCCAGTCAAATGTACTTGTTCCAGATGTCACTAACACATGCCTGTTACATTTTTTCCTTACAGTTCCATCTGCTAAAGGCAAATATACTGATTAATGGAATAATGAAACTCACTCAACCACTGCTACCTCCTCTTCCCAGTAATCTAAAATAACAAAACAATCTTTAATGAGTCTGAGTTAAAAGTAAAAGTTCAATTTAGAAAATCTGTTATTGTATTTAAGGGGGGAGGTTAGATCAGCAGCAAACGACTTTAGCTCAAGTTTTCCCACAAATGATTTCTATCTACCCTGTTAAATATGATCAAATTGATGAAGCACATTGACAAGAGCCATCTTGGAACTATTTGGGGGATTAGAGGGAGTTGATTCCCTGGAATCAGGAATGATTGGCAAATAAAGAAAAACCAGTTATATATCAATATAGGCATCTATGGAGACTCTAGTAATCACACTGTTATTTTATAAACACATATACTACATAGCATCTGCTGGTGTTTATTTTAATTCTTCTGAAGAGGCCTATGTTTAAGTCAGAATTTAAGTGACACAATTAGAAAAAAGGCAAAAAGGCAGGAGAATAAACTGAATAAATTCCAAATATGACTTCTAAAGGCAGACAATATAAAAGCTATAATCTTAGTTTAAGCCCCACACTTTTTAAACACAGTAATTATAGGACATCTGCTGTGAACACAGCTTTGCTATTGGATAACCCTAATTGCCCTGTAATATTTCCTGACACTCCCCAAAATATGCCCCATTGCTAATAATTCATTCACAGTTCAGCCCCATTATTAGCTACTAATTCAAACAATCAAGACAAAGACAACGAATGGATGACCTTGAACAATTATCCACTCAGTGAACAGAATTTTTTTTCTGCCTTTCAAAGACTTTTACTGCTTTTCTGATGGCAATAGCAACGCTCCAAAATTAGAGAAATACAGGCAAGAGAAAAGAATGGTGGCATAAATGCTGAGGTTCTATCTCTGATATTGACAACGGAAGGAGTAGAGTTCTATATACCAGCTCTCAGAAGTAAAAGAATAAGATCAAAAATTCAAAAGAAAAAAAAAGCTAAATTGCATATCAAAATAATTAGAGGAGCCCTGATAGTGCAAAGTACAATATTAATTCAATATTTTTGCTAAATGTAATTCTGAGGAAACTTAAAAACCAACTAATATGAAAACCATAAAAAAAAATCCTCATTTCTTCCAGCAAAGTGGTGGGAGTTTAACTGACATCCCCTTAGGGGGCTTCCCATAAAGTAGAGGCTGCCAAGTGAATCCTCCCTCCCTGCTGCCTTCTTACCACCTCTTCATTTCTCAGGAACATTGTTTTTCTTTTTCTTCTTCTTTTTTTTTTTAAATACCATAACCTTTGGGTTTCCTAAGTTAGGAACCATAACTAGTAAGTTTTGCATCAGAAGCAAATAGCACAAAATGTGCATCAGGGCTGAAGGCAAATGGCACAAAACAAGCCATGATGAAGTGAGAGAGAGAGAGAGAGAGAGACTTTTCAAATGTATCTCCTTTGGATATCCCTAGGTTGCACAATGGATAGAGTTCTGGGCCTGGATTCGGGAAGACCTAAGTTCAAATCTGGCCTCAGACACTGTAGCTGTGTGACCCTGGGCCAGTCACTTAACCTTGTTTGCCCTAGTTTCCTCATCTATAAAATCAGCTGGAGAAGGAAATGGCAAACCACTCCAGTGTCTTTGCCAAGAAAACTCCAAATGGGGTCAAAATGAGTTAGACATG
Organism: Vombatus ursinus; assembly: GCF_900497805.2. Classification (NCBI taxonomy): domain Eukaryota; kingdom Metazoa; phylum Chordata; class Mammalia; order Diprotodontia; family Vombatidae; genus Vombatus; species Vombatus ursinus. The sequence goes on from NW_020954687.1 coordinate 4,813,566, forward strand.
ACTGAAAGGACTGAACAACAATATTATGTACCAGACACAGAGCTAAGTCCCAGAATACCAATTTAAAAAAAAAAGTGGAAATTGTCTCTGCCCTCAAAGAGCTTATGTTCCAATGAGGAAAACAACAGGTACATAAGCCTATATTTACAAAGTAGATTCAAAATAACCTTAGAGGGGAAGGTACTAGTAGCTATGTGGACTACTAGGAAAGATCTATTGCAGAAGGTTGTACTTGAGGTAAATGTTGAAAGAAACTCGAGATTCTGAGAAGCAAAGGTGAGGAAGGAAAGCATTCCAAGCATGTGTGACAGGAAGTACAAGGGCACAGAAACAGGAGATGGGGCTTGCAAGTGTTTGTCTGTTTAAGGGAAGAAACCAGTATGTGTGGAACATGAAGAGTGGTGGGATAGTGATAGTGAGAGCAATCTGACAGAGAAGAGAAGAAGCAGGGCTGACGGTTATACGTAGGGGGATTTCTGATGTATATCTTAGACTAAAATAAGTTTCATGAATCCAAGATACAAAACAATACTGCTTTGCTTTTCTTTGTATGCCTAGCACCTAACACAATGCCTGACAAATAGTGGGTTCTTCATAAATATTTGTAGATCTATTGATTCTTAGAAACCCCTACCCAGTAGAAAAGAACCATAACTAATGGCCCACTTACCCTGTCACTAATTTTTAAAAAGCAAAGATAAAAATCTAATTGGATATGCTTTTTAGTGGATCCAATTTATTGAAACAGTTTAGACTGACGAGTCATCTGATTTTTTTCCTGGTTTTCCACTGTGCTAAATCAACCTTTCACTTATTCAACAAGCACCAACAGCAAGATTTAAAAAAAAAAAATTCTTATAAGGCTTCAGTCTATTTTGGTATTATTGTTTTCTATCATTGGATGTGGAGCTATCTCAAACCAAACCAAACTTAGCATTTTTTTTAGCAATTAAATTCCTAGTTTTTCTTATTAAAATATTTTTTTCTTGCTTGAGTAGATAACTCTATGTCACATAAACTCTATTAAGATAACATTTTAATGAGGTCAGGGTAAATCAATTAGAATAATTGGTATTAAAAATCTTTCAAAGTTAATTCAAGGCAACAAATATCTTTGATTTGCCTGTCAAATGTGAGGCATTATGGTGGGCTCTAGGGATACAAAGGCAAGAAAATAAAAAAAAAATTTATGTTCCTTAAGGAGTTTATATTTTACTGGGGACATAGGACATGTCTGCAACTAAGTAAATACGAAGTATGTACAATGTAATAAAAAGAAGAATTTATATGAGGAACAGGTGCGACTAGAAAGCAGTGAGGACCATTATGTCGTATGAGATAGAGAATGAGCCTTGGAGTCAGGAAAAGCTAGGTTAAAGTCCGACTTCTTATACAAGTTGCCCTTAGCTGTCCCCTCTTATATGAGAGAGAAAAACAGAAAGGGGAAAGACATTAATCTTCTTTGCTGTATGGGAAGAGATGCTGAGATTTAACTGGATGACAGAATTCTGCTGAGTGCAGGGCTCAGAGAATCAACCTGAACTGTTTTTCGTGAGGTCTGTTTGCTACAATTTGATTGAACACAGAATCTTTGTAAGGAAATCGCTACCTGGGCTGGTCTGCAGCACACAGAGATAGCAAGTCCAATGCACTTTTCATTTCTCTAGCTTAAAGGAACTGTTCTCCAAATTCGTAGTGTAACACTTTTCCAATGTTCCTTTAAGGGTGTCTGCAAGTGGAAAGAGCTTGTAAATGCTATCTTGATTTGAGAATAGAAAAGAATTATTCCAATTTGAGAGCCAGAGAACCAATGGACACTTATCAGAGAAGTAGCTTCACGCAGGATAGATGTTCCTGAATGCACCAATGACATCAATACTTGCAATTGAGAGTTCTGAGTTACCCTGAGCACAAAGATTTTTCCTCCTTCATGCGTTTCTCTGTCAGATTTCTCTAAGTGTGTGCCCACTCTTCCCCACAGTTACTGAGTGAGTTGGTGGGATAATGAGATTTAGGTTTGTGCATACATTGTGATGCATTTTATTACTCATGCATTTATACTTAAATATCTGAATACCTGTGAGATTATTGTCGTTGTCATTGTTATTTCTTTTGCTTTGTTGCTAAGTAAACGCTTATGTTTAATATTTGAAAGTGTCCTAATTACAACTGGCTGACTTATGTAAATGGAAACATATTGGTGGGTACTCAGGAGCTACAGTGGTGATTACTGGGAACATATTGTTTCACAGCAGAGTCATTGCCCCCAACAAACTTAAACCTGAGAGAATTTGAGTGGAACTGCATTATCTGGAAACCTAGACCTGTCAAGACGAGGGTATATTGGATAGAATAAGTCAGCCCAGAAAGAAAGTAGATCTCCACATATGTATGTGAGAAATACAATGTGCCTCAATGGGTATAGCCAAACCCCCCACCTATTACACTAGGATTCTATGAACTCAAGATTTTGAGGAGCCTTTATTTTGAGACACCCTAAACGTCACTTCTTTCAAACAATCCTTTTGCTCAAGAAATGCTGAGTCTGTTTAAAAGCTGCTTTTGGGTGTTCTATGTTGCTCTTCACTTGAAAATCGAAGAAAAGTCTATCCAGTGTATTCTTCTATTTACATTTTTAAAAGATGAACCTCAACGGAGCTTATCTATTCACATTTACATAAAGTCTTCTGGTTCCAAAATATTCTTGAAAGGTCAGTTCTAAATGGGCATTTGCCTTCTCTGAGGTATGTTCCTATTCCAGAAGTTTAATATTACCAAAATTATTTCAGGCACCAATGAAACAAATCATAACAAGACAGACTCTCATTTTCTCTAAGAAGTTACATTCTTGCTTGTCCTTATTTGCAAATAACCAGAGGTTTGTGGTAGAGATCTAAGGATTTTAATATTTAAGTGGAATAAATTAATACAGTTGACTATATTTCATGTTCCAGTTTACTCAGACAACTCAATGTCATGGGCATCAAACAATATTTTTCTAAAAGGATTGAATCATGGAATAAACACTATGATGTAAAACACATATGTAAAAATGACTAAGTGTACAAAACATAGTCTCCCTACTTTATGATGTACTTGAAAATCTGTTTTATCTATTTACACCTCTCCCTCTCTTTTACCTCTCACCCTCCCCAAATGGCTCCCCACCACCATCCCCAAATGTCCATCTGTTTAAGCAGAGTTGCTCTATTTCAATTACATCTGGTTGCTAGCAGGTTTGAGATTTCCTTTTCAGAAACCTTAAACCTTTTCCAGCTAAAGTTCAGGTTCTAGTTTGAACTGCATACCTCTGGTTTTCCCACATTTTCTGTCAGATGTTGAGCCAAGCCCAAAATTAGGTTCACGTTTTCTTTTCTAGTCTGAAAGAAAATCCCCCACAAACTCAGTAGATAGTGCCTGTTCAGCAGTACTAAATGCCACCAAAAAGGCTCACTATATAATACAAACCTCATAATTTAGCCTCTAAGATTCTTGTCAAATGACTGTTATTATTTTTTTTTTAAATAAGGCAAGGCTAGGATGGAAAGAAGTTCACTTGTTTACACAGTGAAGGCCCTATAAGAAAACATGACTTCAGGCAAAATCACCGTTTTGCTTCAGTGATTCCATTATTGCTGAATATTCGACATGTTTGACCAGCCCTCAGCAGCCAAGACAGACTTGTGTGATCAGTTTATGAAATATTTGTTTAAGAAATTAAATCCCCCTCTATTTGTTAATTATATTCTTCAAAATGAGGCATTTGGAAATACTCAGATTTTGTGGCTATATTCAGCAAGTAGTATTAGTGATCTCAAATGTGGAACTCAACACATCAAAATTCTTAGGGATTTGTGGCATTGTTTTTTCAGGAGGCTCATTATCATGGAGTTATGATGGGCATGGGACTTCCCTACATGTCCTCAATTAGTTCATTGCAAGTGTTGTTTGTGATTCTAGAAACTTCTTAAGAAACTAAGACTAAACAAAAGAGGGGAGTGTGGGGATTTTTGTGGGAAAATGAGGACATCATCTAAAGTTTTGGCAAATTTTGATCGATTCTAATGGGGATGCTCAGAAAATAATAATAGAAGGCGATGGCCAAAGAAACAGCAAACCAATATGGTGTAATAAAAAATGTACTGAAGTCAGAGTTACCTATTTTCAAATCCTTCCTATATCATATACTATTGGTATGATCGGGTTCCTTCCAGCCCTAAATTTATGATCTTATGAACAAGGATTTATTAAGTGTCCCCTGTGTTCTAGTGATCACAGAGGACTAGCACCTCTAATATGAGGGCTTGCCGAGCCCTTTTCTGGGTTGCTCCTCCACCTATGGTGTCCACCTGATTCACCCAACTCTCCCCTGTGGCTCTAAGAAGCTGTAGCATGCACAGTAGCCACACCCAGTAAATTGTCTTGGTAGGTGGGCTAAATCAGGTTGAGTAATGACAGGCCTGGTGAGTTAGGAAGATGTGTACCCTAAGCATGTCAAGACTTTCCCTGGGGGAATAGGTGGGTAAGAACGATTTGTTTCAACCGCCAAGAAGGCAGATAAAGCAGGCTCTGCAGAGCACTTAGAGCTTGGTCAGACATTTGAAGATGCCAAGGTCATCTATTTCATTGACTCAGGAAGAGAGAGTGAAGCTCATGACTTTGTGCAACTCTGCCTCATTTAAATCCAATTCTTGTGCAAGTCAAGAATCACCTTGTGATGTCATTGATCTTCTTCAAAAACAAAGGATGAACAACAATTATTGGGTCCTGGATACTGACAAGTACAAGGAATATGCTTAAGGTCCCTGCCCAGTTGACTTTCTATTTAGAGGACAGAATATTTTCCCTGATAAATAGATATAGGATGAGTGATTTTTTTTTTTCCCTTGAAGCAGACCATCTAACACCTGGAAATCAGGAAAGGCCTCTTGAAGGAGATGAACTTGATCTGAACCTTAAACACTGGTAGTGATGGGGTTGGGATCTGGACCCCAGAAAGGAAAAACCCTTCACTTTCCCACATGGTCAAATCTCTGGCGTTTGCCTGAGGCTATAATCCTATCAACTGGTCTTTCATTGTGGCTACACACAATCTCCCAATTCTGTTAATCTAGCCTGGCCTTCCTTTGATTTACCTCCCTATGTATGCCATTTCCCACCCTTAATCCTAGCTAGGCTCCATTCTCCCTTGGCCATGAGGTCCAGGGCCCAGGAGTTCTGTTCACCCCAGTTTACTGACCACTCCTAGGTCCCTCCCACAGTCTTTCTGTATATAAGGTCCACCTTGTCTCCATTAAGATGCTTAGATTCTTAAAATCTAGCCACTGCTCAGATTTTTATAATCTAGCCAACAGCTTACTAATGTTCAGACTCCTTGAAAGTCTGCCCAATATGACAGATGTTCTAATAAACCTTGTCTTTGGCTGAAAGAAGGCTTAGGTTGAATTCTTTTGGACAGGACCTGCATGTTGTGATTTTGGGGTCTCAGGACCCCTGAACCCCTAAACCGCATCATTTGGATTTCCAAGACATGGAGGTTAGGCAAGAAAGTATTCTAGGGGCAGCTAGATGGCACAGTGGACAGAGCACAGGCCCTGAAGTCAGGAGGACCTAAGTTCAAATCCGGCCTCAGACCAAACACTTGACACTTACTAGCTGTGTGACCCTGGGCAAGTCATTTAACCCCAATTGCCTAAAAAAAAAAAGTATTCTAAGTGTGGGGTACTCCTCTTCAAAGGCACAGGTGACAGATACAATATCATGTTCAGGGAGCAGCAAGTAAGCCAGGTTAAAGTACACAAGGGGGGATTATTGTAAAAACAGCCTGCCAAGAATGTCTGGAGTCAGATTGTGACAATCATTAAACACCAAGCAGAGGAGTTTATATTTTGTCCTAAAAGCAACAGGAAGCCACTGAGACTTCTAGAACAGGAATGTTACTTGATCAGGTCTGTGACTTAGCTAGGAATATCACTTTGGCAGCTGTTTGGAGATTGAATGGGAAAAGGACCAGATTAGACCAGAAAGACCAAAAGACAAGGATACTAGTTAGGAGGTCATTACAATGGTAGGTGAAAGGTAATGAGGACCTGATCAAGGGTGATGGTCATGAAATTAGAGATGAAGAAGCTGTGAACAATTTTGAGGAGGGACAATTGAAAAAACTTGGTAACTGAGTATATAGTGGGGATGTAGAGAGAGAGTGAAGAGCTAAAGATAACTGCTACATTACAGAATCTGGATAAATGGAAGAATTGTAGTGCCCTCAACCGAAATAAAGGAACTGAAGGGGGCATGAGTTAGGGGGGGAACAGTAATGAGTTTGGTTTTGAATATTTTGAGTTTTTGATGCCAATAGGATATCCAGGTAGAAATGTTCAGCAGCAAGTTGAAGATGTAGGACTAGAGCTCAAGGAAGAGATAAGGATTGGGTACATTGATTTGGGAGAGCAGCTAGGTGGCACAGTGGATAGAGTGCTGAGCCTGGAGTCAGGAAGAGTTATCTTTGTGAGTTCAAATCTCGCCTCAGACATTTACTGTGTGATCCTGAACAAGTCACTTAACCCTCTTTGCCTCAGTTTCCTCATTTGTAAAATGAGCTGGAGAAGAAAATGGCAAACCACTACAGTATCTTTGCCAAGAAAACCCCAAGTGGGAGTCACAAAAAGTCAGACATGACTGAAATGACTGAACAACAACAACACATTGATTTGGGAATTATTGATGTAAACGTGATAGTTTAATCTGTGCAAATAGATGAGATTATGAAAACAGTGTTTAGAAAAAGAAGAATGGGAGAGTGTAAAGGGGAACTTAGAGCCCTAAGGTACATATATACATACATATATATGTATATATATGTGAATTTCTTGAGAACAGGAGTGGTCTTTTTTCTTTTCTATTTGTATTTCCAGCACTTAGCACAGTGGTTGGCACATAGTGGTTGCTTAATAAATGCTCATTCATGCAGTGTAGTGTTGTTCTTTCCAGAAATTATCATTTTGATTTGATTACTCTCTGCATAGGAAGATGTGAAAATTAGGGGAGGAGACTGGCCTACTTTCATTAGCATGCTAGAAAGATGGTTAAGGATGCAATATAATCAGGTCTAGAGTTGGTTATATGTGCTGAACTCTCACCAATGAGGAGCACGTGGCCCTGAGGCATGAATCAGAAAACCAAGTCACAAGGGAGAAAGATGGAAAAAGAAAAAGAACAAGAAAAAAGTAGAGGGGTGTACTGTGAAGGAGAAGGGTCACCTCATTCCCTAAGTCCGAAGTAAAGGCCAAGAGGGGAAAAGGGTGATATCTAGTTAATTTTAACTGCGAATTGAGGAAGAGAAGATTCAGATTCAGACTCTGGAAGGTGTATGCATCTTGGGAGACCATGCCAGAGGCAAAATTTCAGGACATTCAAGTGGGAGAAACAAAGAGAAAGTCCTTGGTGGACCTATAGGGAAAGAGGATAAACAATTACTCCAAAAAACAAGTGGACTAGGAAGAATGAAAGAGAAGAATGAGATAAGGTAGACTGGTAATGATTGAAAGATCTTGGTTAAGGAGTGTAATTCTGAAGCAGACAATGAGGGCTTAGAGAAAGATTTTAAGAGAATGGAAGACTTTTGTGAAGTGATAAGCCAGAAAAAATGATTGCACCATTAGTTAAGAGGCCATGTTACATGATTGCAGGCCTGCTGTTAGAGAGGTTAATAAGCAGATAATTGTGAAAGTTTATTTAGCTAATAGCAAGATCCAGGAAAAGAGATTTGGTTGTGAAAACAGAGAAGATGGATGGGCATTAGGTTCACTGTAAAGAAGAAAACACATGTTGGCAACTAGGAAACCAAAGGGAATAAGCATTTATATGGCCCCTACTATGTTGCCAGGCACTGAGCTAAGCATTTTTACAAATATCTTGTTTGATCCCCATAACAATCCTGCAAGGTAGGTGGTATTTTTATCTCCATTTTACAGTTGAGGAAACTGAGCCAGAGATTACATAATTTGCTCAGAATCTCACTATCCAAATTCTACTAGAACTATTAGCATTAGTAGAGAAAGTTTATTTTGATGAGTACTTAAAATATGTTGTCATTAAGATTTGGGTGTGAATCCTGCTTTAGACATTTTCTAGCTGCATGCATGACCAGAGGCAATTCTTTTAACTCCTCTCAATCTCGAATTCCTCTTCTGTACAATGAGGACAATAATAGCACCTCCATCACTGGGCTGTGAAGATCAGATAAGATAACCTGAACAAAGTGCTTGGGAAGTCTTAAAGTGCAGAACAAATGTTAGCTATTGTATGGTTTCCAACTTGACCAATTCCATACATTGCTTCAAATATGCCTGGAACATATTCCAAATTTCCATCACGAATAAAAATGTTTTCATGTTAAGCAGTTATTCAGACACAGGACCAAAAATAACAGTCTGCTTTTATTGTGACTTGAGAATATTGTGCGGGCTTTGATTAAATGTTAATCTTGATGCTAATGCTTGAAGGATTGAGGGTCAGGTGGGAAATAAAAACGTCTACTAGTTTATATTTTCTGATTTAAATAGAAATTAGAGTGAGCGCATGGACCCACTGGTGTCCCTGGGGGGATAGAGTATCTGAATCTTATGGGATATATATTGTACACATTCAAACAAATGACCAGAGAGTTAATTCTCTCTAAAAAAATCAACTTGCGGCATATAAAATACCATATTAATTGTCCTTCCCCTTTGGGAACTGAAGTAGAAAAGTTCATTTATATAGGTGTTTCCCTGTAGTCTTCAAAACACCTGGACAATTTAGGAATGAGTCGGTTACTTTCTTCCCAGTTAAAGGAATAGTTAGGGGATGGGAGGAAGGTCAGTGGGTCAGTCAGCCAGTCAGTCAAACTTTTTTAAGAGTACTGTATTCTTGGAGCTCAGAGACAGGAAATGGGGTGGCCATAGTTTCCTGTTGAATCTTTCTACAGTTAGCTCAATAGTAGCTAAAATAAGAAGTCTTTTTAAATTACTATTCTAAAAGAATGTTTCCACACCTTTCATGGTTTCTAGCAGATAGTGGGCACTTAAAAGATGCCTGTCAACTAACTGATTACTAAGCCCTTCTCTCAAAAGTGGATGTGGTCAGTTTTGTTACACATAGACACATTCATTTGAAAAGAGCATAAAAATCAGAGCTGGCTATTTAAAAGCCAGAAAAGAATCTTTAAGACCACATAGCATTCATACAGATGAATAAACTGAGGCCTTTGGGAACTGAGTGACTTACTCAGGATTACACAAATTTTTTGAGGCGTCACATTGAAAATTTAACAGCCAGTTCTCGAGAATTGGTTCAAAGTAGCTTCAGTATACCCTAGCCCAGGGTGGGGAACCTGCAGTCTTGAGACCACATGTCTCTTCTAGGTCCTCAAGTGTGGCCCTTCGACTGAATCCAAACTTCACGGAAGTTTCCTCACCTTCACAGAAGGTTCCCCACCCTGCGGCCTTGAGGCCACATGATGCCCTCTTGGTCCTCAAGTTTGTTCTGTGAAGTTTGGATTCAGTCAAAGGGCCACACTTGAGGACCTAGAAGGGACATATGGTCTCAAGGCTGTAGGTTCCCCACCCCTGCCCTTGTCTATGTGTTTGTGCATACTTTTATCATTGTCAGGTCCAAAACTTAGAATGAAGTTTATAGTTAAGTCATAGCATCACAGTATTTTCATACCAAAAGGTGCCTTGTTGTTGTTCGGGCATTTTTCAGTTGTGTCTGACTCCCCATAACCCTATTTAGAGTTTTGTTGGCAGAGATACTGGAGTGGTTTGCCCATTGTCCAACTTATTTTACAGATGAGGAAAATGAGGCAAACAGCGTTAAGTGACTTGCCCAGGGTTACACAGCTACTAAGTGTCTTTGGCCAAATTTGAGCTCAGGAAGATGAGTCTTCCTGACTCCAGGCCCAGCATTCTATCTACTGTGCCACCTAGCTGCCCCATTCATTCTAATCTCCACATTTTAGTTGGAGAAACAAAGGCCCAGGAAGACGATTTGCCCAAGGTTATATACATTGTGTCAGATCCAGGACTTTGAAGCCAGGCAGAATCCAAGAATCTTTCACTATATCACGGTGCCTACTGTAAAAAAAACAAACAAACAAACAAACAAACCAAAAAAAAACCCCTACTTTATATTAAGACAGAGGTGTCAAACATGTAGCCAGCTGCCATATGAGGCCCATAAAACACTCCAGAGGGCATCCAGAATCAGATTAAAATGTAATTTAACAAAATAAATAAAAACAGAATAAAACATAGGTAATATTACATTTTAAAACTAAGTTAATATGCAGGCCAGAGGGATTCTTACCTATGGTTCTATTAAGTTTGACATTACTGATGTCAGTGCCCTCACAAGAAGGGCAGTAGCTCTTCTTGTAAAATTAGAATTCAAAATTCTAATTGAATTTTAATTTAAAATGAAGTAGAATTCAAAAGTGATTCTATTTTATTTTCTAACTATTTTGGGAGGAATATCTGGTAGACAGCAAAAGAAGTAGAGAACTATGAGATACAAGCTATCAGAAAGGAAGAGAATGGTTAATATGCACATCATCTATTGATTTCCACTCTTTCTCACACAATTGATTCTTTTCTGAAGTCAAAAAAGGATAAAAGGTCAGAATTTTCAAGGGCCCTAGTTTTTGCTGCAGTTAATGCTACAGCTGCAACACATATGTACCAATTCTGCACCTGTGTGAAGTGATGTTGGGTCTCCCCCTCAGCACCAAAGGCTCAATATTTTTTTTCTCATAATCTTTTGATTATTTTTCTGTTACTCACATTATAATTATTAATACAGAAATTCCACTCTTTAAACATTTCAGATTTAAGTCCTAAAAAAGATTAAAGTGAGAATGAAATGTTTGAAATTAGATACCCCACTCAAGTTTTTCTTCCTTAAAAACAAATCAAAATACATTTTTCAAGCTTTTAGTAATTATGGAAATGGCCATGCATGTGTGTGTGTATGTGTGTGTATACAGCACCTTAAAATTTCTAGACTGAATACATATAGCAGTTGTGATTATAATTACAAATATTTAGTAATGTCATATTGGCACACACATATAGATGAACACAAAATCTAGTTTGTAACTAACTTAAAAAAAGTCTTTCATTCTCAGTTTTGTCATAAATATACCTGATTGTAAGTTGAGAGACAGATACTTTTAGAATAGGAATCCATGTAAAATGTAAACCAAACAGTTACTCTGTTTTAAAACTTTCTATTGATTTTTTAATTTATTCTTTAGATGCTCATAGTCATAATTTCACCCAACTGTCCTTACTAGGCTGACTTTCCCCCATTAATTATTTTACACACTCACAGGAAGAAGAAACTGATTTTAAAATTAATGACAGCGTAAGCCCTTTATTTGTAAATAAGAAAATATTAGCATATCAACAAAACATCCTGTTCTGGGCTACAGATGTGGGTCATTTGCCCTGGTTAAATAAGTCTTGTGTAAGGTTGAAAATTAAAGGTGGAGTGTGTGTCTAAATTCCACATCCCAAAAGTTCCTTTCTCATAATGCTGTGAATCTTCCTGGTCATCTTTTGTTGGGCCATAAAGTTCCCTAATTGCATGCACATTATTTTCTATTGATTGGTTGTGCTCAGTGTCAATTGAAAAGAGTGTTAATCCCCTAGTAATTAACATCTCCTTGAGGTCACCAGAGGTCAGAGGGTTTGTCCTGAGGGTTGGGGTTTGGAGAAGTTGCTTTTTTGGGGATTTCTTATTCCCATCACTTCAGCTGTTATTATTTTCTCCCTCAGGCTGTGTTTCTCACTGACTCTTGCTTCTGTCTCTATCTTTCTCCTCTCCCCCTCTTCCTCCTTCTCTGTCTGTCTTCCTGTGTCTCTCCCTGACTCTTTCTCTCCCCAGAGTCCCACTTTTATCACTTTCTCCTCATTTGTTTGCTTTGATACTTGTAAGACATAGATTTTGAATTTCCAGAACACTGTGCATTTTTGCATGCAGTGGCTTGGCCCTCCTGGTTGTACTTCTGCTCCTGATGACTTCTGCTTGCTTGGATTTTCTGTCAAAGTGGGGAGCTCAGGCCTGCACCCTCTGGATTTTATTAAATTCCATGGCCATGTGGACAAAATATCTAACTACACTTAAAATACAATCTTTACACAGGACCATTACAGGCAGATTATGCCGGTACAACAGTACAAGATACTTGCCAATTAAATTATTAATTAAGGGGAAAAAAAACACGTTGGATTGAAGAAGAAAATAACATTTCCCCTTTTTGAGGATTTCTTTTGCATCAAGAATATGCATATCAAGTATTTCCTCATTGCCTTTTATTAGTTCATTTCAAAACCCACTTAGCCCCATGGGCCCCAAACTCTTTTCATTTCTGCTTTCTGTATTTCCCGTGTGACACGTGGTTATAACATAAGCAAATTTTTAAAGAGAAAAAAAAAGGAAAGAAATTAGTGTACATGTTGCAAGAAAAGAGGTAGAAACATTCTGGTGCACTTCAGGTGCAATAATGGAGAGGGCTTGGCAGAAACAAATTCTTTATGCTACTAATTTTTAAGCAAAACATTTAGAAAACAAACATGAGCAAATTGGTTTCTCCTTTTCCAACTTAGTTTCCTATGCACTGAAGTTTGACAATAATGAAATCCTTTGACTCTGATTCTGAACATCCATAGAAGTTTGTCTCTTGGATTGACCTTATGCTATTCTCTCTGTCTAATGTGAAACCAAATTGAACCTTTCCTGCCTTCGCTGGAGAGCCAGATGTAATCTTATAGTGAACTTGTGAAGCCAATGAGTAGAGAACAGCCCTTCCTTACAAGCATGAGGTTTATACATTAATTTAAAAAGTTTTCATTGCATTTCAGGATGAATTTTTTCCTGCAGAGAGAGGTTTCAAAACCACATTGCAATTGAACTAAACTATTCTCTCATCCCAATTTTCATCTTTACACTAAGCTTTCTTCTCAGTCGCCATCCATTGACCTTTCCACCCATTAAGTGTGAGAATCCAGGGTCTGTTTGAAGCTACAGTGCTTGTCATGTGTGGGAAACACTGCAAAAAAAAGAGGTCAATCTAATTAAATGATATGGACTCAAAAACACGAGAAGAGGTTCCAATAAGATGGGTTTTAATGCCAAGACATTGTTAGGGTACTTTTGTTTTCCCCAAAGAGTGGCTAGAAGAACTCCTATAGATAAAACCTAATAGAGCAATGTTGAGAAGTCACCCAACCTCCCCCAAATTTGCTTTGTCTGAGTTCCATGGAAGTACAGATGAGAATGTTTAAATATTTACTGGTTTCCGCTTTTTCTGTTTGATACAAATGCCTATGTATCAATGAGAGAAGCTGTTTAAGGAACCTCAATGGACTCATTCCTTATTTCTCTTGGCTCTGCCTCCAACACAGTTCTTTAAAGACCCCTTCTTAGGTTTGAAACTATGTTCCTCATTTGATTCTTTGAGAAGGAAGGACTAAACCGAAATGTGTGAAAACCACAAGTTCCTGTTCCCTAAGAGCTTTTAGAAGACTAGGAGCAACACATAAAGGATGTGAGCTGAGAAGACTCTCCTTATTTATCACAATGGTTGAAAAGAATATACTTACTTTTCATTGTTGTTCAATTGCTATGTCATAAATCAGTATTTTATCAAATATTTCAAGCCATAAAAAAGAGATGTCTTTGTGCCTTTAGGAAGGTAGCTTGTTTCCTCTAACATAATAGCCCTGACACTTTTATTATGACTTTAGTTAAGGATTTTTCTTCTCTTCTCCTAATGAAGTGCCTTTAGAAATGAATTCTTTAAATTTGTGTATAATGGATGAGGGCATTTAAGCATAATAGCTTAAACTGTTAATCATGGCTGTGAGTTATTTATTTTCCCCCAAAATGATCTGCTCATAAATCTTGAAATTAGGAATTGCTCAGTAAAGTTGAGCTCTTGCTTTCATTGTAAACCCCTTAGAAAATGGACACATACTATTGATCCCAATTGGGAAGAAAAGAAGCCGAGTCTTAAGGGACTTCTCAACCATCATTCACTGTGTGTTATGTCCCATACATTTGTCCCTGACCCATAAAGCCATCTAAAAAATGCACTCTCCCACACCCCTTTATTCCAAGCATGAAATCTGACCCTGGGCTCCTACTGGCACTGAATCTGATCACCTTTCAGGAGGCGCAATGGGAGCAGGGTACATTCAGGGGGGGACAGGGAAGCAGGAGGATGGAATATCAAGCAACAAATGCAATGTGTAGGCCACCCAGAAATCTACAAGTGAGGGTCCAGAACTTTCCCACTGCATTGTGCCAGCACAGTCAATTTATGTGTGTATAATATTAATGTATATATTATATATACTCTAATAGCTACACATATGTAACATATGTGGATATGTACAGATGTATTTATTGCACATATATATACATACACACATACAATATATGTGTATACACACATATATACACACATATTGCAATTCAATGTTAGTCATCCTATAAGATTTCCTATGATTAAAAATGTCTACCCTAGTATTAGAAAATTTATTTTTGAATCACAAGGCTTATACCATTAACTTTTCTTTTTCTACAATATAGTATCTGGGAATGATGTCTACAGGGAAAATATGAATAAAAGGTACAATTGTGATAATGTGAAGGGCACAATGTGAACCTTTCCTATGGACATAAAGTATGGAAAAGAACAAATGTCTTAGCATGAATTGGAGAGGATACAGTTAGAGTGAAACTTGCGGATGATGTTTTGAATTAATTTCAAAAGTAGGATTTATGGTTTATGAAGAACTGGATTGAGTTGTATTCCTCATCCATGTATGATAAAATCAGTACTAAGTAAAAATACAAAGCAAATGATAGGCAGTAAAAATGATAATCATATATGATGCAAAACATTAGATTCCATTTTTCTGATGTCATTCTTTACAAGCACGATTCCACTTGTCCTCAAATAAAGGATTATTTTTTTTCTCAGAAGAATTAAGAGCAGTAAAAGAATAAAAAAGAAAGGAAGCACTGGAATCAGTGAAACCCCTGAGTGTCATTCAATCCAGATTGTCTCTATTTGTGATGTCTTTGTGAATAGCAAAATTATTTCTTTCTAAACTCAATATTTAATGAAGTTAGTGGAGGAGATGAAAATAGAAAGGAAGTGTGATTTTTTTAAACTAATTTTCCTCCCTACTCAAAAATCACATTTCTTTCCTGAGAATTCAAATGCCACTTTGTTGCTCTCTTATGTATTTAATGTCTTCTGTTTTATATTATGTTATTGCATTATCTGTATGTACTTAAAATGTCCCCTCCTAGATTGTAAACTTTATGAAGATATGTTTATTCATCTTTTCCTTTCCCCCAATGCCTAGCTTAGAGAACAGAAGCATCAAACATGCTGCCCAGGGTTTTCATGAAACCCACTACACTCCAAAATGTGGTCTGAATCAGATGAAAATATAATTGGGAAATATTTAGCAAAATAAACAAAAATACAATAAAACACAGATAACATTACATTTAAAAACTAGGTCAATGTGAGGCACATAGAGAGCCTTGTGTACAGTTTAAGGGTCCCAACTTCTACCCCAGTTTGACACCACTGGTGCAGAGCACATTCTTAGTAAGAGTAGAATTGTAGTTATCGTGCTTCAGGCTAAAGAAAAAGGTAAGAAGATGATAAGAATGTTGATTTACAATTATTATCTCATAGGATCCTCAAAGCAACCCCGAACAATTGGTGCTATTATTATCCCCATTTCACAGATGAGGGAAATGAAGCAAATAGAGATTGAGTGACTTGCACAGGATCACATAGTTAGTAAGTGTGTGAGACTAGATTTGAACTCAGGTCTTCCTGACTCTAGGCCCAGCTCTTTATCCACTGGTCCACCTGCCTGCCTCATCCTCATTTTTTTTTTCACCCACTCCTCCTATGGCACAAATGCAGGACATTTCACTATGTTGGTTGCAGTATCCAGGGGTGGGAAACCTGTGGCCTGGAGGCCTTCTAGGTCCTTTAATGTGGCCTTTTGACCAAGTCCAAGTTTGACAAAGCAAATATTTTTATTAAGGAGATTTGTTCTGTGAAGTTTGGATTCAGTCAAAGGGCCACGTTTGAGGACTTAGGGGGCCGCATGTGGCCTCAAGGCCACAGGTTCCCCACCTTTGTATCTAGACTTTCTTCATCTAATCAATGTTTTTCTAAAACTTTAGTACTCAGAAATTAACTCAATATCCCAGATGGGTTCTGGCTAGGGCAGAGTACAGTGGTACCATCACCTTCCTATTCCAGGAAGTTATATCTTTCTTAATGTAACCCAAGAGTGTGAGGGACTGTCTGATGTTGGCAGCTACCAGGTTGGGCGCTGTGGCAAGAGTAGGGTAAGATCTGGGTATTTTGGAAGTCGAGGCAGGGGCTGTGGTAGGCAGAGTCGTGTGTACTGGGATGGGCTGGATCGGAGAAGCCCTGAGGCAATTGGGCAGTGCTATGAGATAAGCTGGGTGCAAGGAAGTAGCCGAGCTTGAGCTCCTGAGGCAAGGGGCGGTGCCACGTGGGAGTGGGATGGCAGAGGACTGAGTTCCCTCTGCTTAGTCCCCTCCCTATATGCAACGTCATCCCCAGATGCCTCTTGTGACTTTCCTGACTTCCTGGGTCCCTTTGTGCAGCACTGACCCAGTCCCCTCCTGAGTCTGACTTCCTAGGTCACGTACTCTTGTCTATGCGTCAATCCCAGATGCCTCCTTCCTGTATCCAATCCTAGCCTCCTGCGTCACTCCCTCTCCCTTGGTGCACTAAACTCAGACAGCCCCTTCCGGTATCTGACCCTACAATCATTGACTAGTAGGCGGGCTGAGGAGGAGGGGCTAAGTAGGTACTTAGGAATGGTCGTGGTGGGAGCATGTAGGTACTTAGCCCCTCCTCCCCAGCCCGCTACTAGCCAATGATTGTAGGGTCAGATACCGGAAGGGGCTGTCTGAGTTTAGCGCACCAAGGGAGAGGGAGTGACGCAGGAGGCTAGGATTGGATACAGGAAGGAGGCATCTGGGATTGACGCATAGACAAGAGTACGTGACCTAGGAAGTCAGACTCAGGAGGGGACTGGGTCAGTGCTGCACAAAGGGACCCAGGAAGTCAGGAAAGTCACAAGAGGCATCTGGGGATGACGTTGCATATAGGGAGGGGACTAAGCAGAGGGAACTCAGTCCTCTGCCATCCCACTCCCACGTGGCACCGCCCCTTGCCTCAGGAGCTCAAGCTCGGCTACTTCCTTGCACCCAGCTTATCTCATAGCACTGCCCAATTGCCTCAGGGCTTCTCCGATCCAGCCCATCCCAGTACACACGACTCTGCCTACCACAGCCCCTGCCTCGACTTCCAAAATACCCAGATCTTACCCTACTCTTGCCACAGCGCCCAACCTGGTAGCTGCCAACATCAGACAGTCCCTCACACAAGAGTAAATTAATTGTTTGCTTACTTCTTTTGGAGGAGCTGCTCCATCACACTACTGACTCCTGCAGAGCTTCAACCCACTAAAACCAGTAGATCTTTTATTTTTTTTTCTTGCACAAACTACTACCAAGCCATGCCTCCCTATTCAAGGGGAAGCTAGATGGTGTGGTCCACAGAGTGCTAGCCTTGGAGTCAGGAAGACTTGGTTTTCCATCCTTCCTCAGATACTTACTAACAACAAATCACTTAATCCTTCAGTAGTTCTCATCTGAAAAATGAAGATGATGTCACCTACCTTATAAGGCTGTTGTAAGGCTCAACTGAGATACATATAAAGTGATTTAAAACCTTAAAGAGCTTTCTAAGTGCTCTTGATTCTGATTACTGATTTTCTTTTTAAACTAAGTGGGAAACTTTATTTACATTCATCTGCTGTCATGGAGGGAGTTAATATATAAGGTATATTTCATTCTGACAGAATCAGAGAATCTTCACATCTTCATAACAACCCATTCTTTACATTTGTATTTCCTTTGTCTGACACAGTGCCTGCCACATAGTAGGTGCTTAATAAATCCTTATTGATTGATTGAAACAAATACAAATTAAAATTGTCCTTTAGGCTTGTGTTACTGCCTAAAGGGAGGCAGTGGGTAGTAATAATTATGCAGGTTTTATGCAAACTGCCATTATTAATTCAATTATTTATACTCTGAATAGGAGTTTTTGCTCAAATACCAATGAGTTTAGGAACTATTGGAGGAAATGAGCTAGATGAATATCAACAATCTTGCTGTGAACAATAGTGTATGTCATAAGGAAGTTTCTGCTGAATGGAATGATGACTTGCAGGAATTGGAAGAATTATTTGAACTAGGCATCCAAGAAAACAAAACAAAAAAAAAAACACAATTCTATGCAATATTTGGTGATTGCCACTTATGGGATGAATGCAAGCAAGATAATTTCCATTAATATAGTTGTGGCTTGTGTAACATCATCTATTATGTGGGATGAAGAAAGGAAATTCTATTAAGACACAATCCTTCTAACAAAATCAGCATGTACATAATGCTCAATGCTTCAAATGACTTCAAGGTGTCCATTGGAAATGATGGTAATAATTATATTGGAAAACATGATTCAAAATTAATGATATCAAAAATTCATAGATTATTCAGGAGCTTTTGAAAAAAAGTATAAATGTATGGGACATAGTAAGCACCAGAAAATATCACAAAAATGAAATTGACTACATTTTAATGGACAGGAAATGGTTGGTTACATATATAGTGTCCATTTCTGAATCAGCTGAGTGCAGTCAATACTCTATCTGGTAAACATCAAAATTAGTGCCAAATTAGCAGAAAGGATAAAGAAGGAAATAACACACAGGATTAAATTACAGGAAGTCACACCTGGGAAATAGAAAATGGATATGGAAAGACATCATTTCTGATTTTCACAATGTTTTAAGAGAGATTTAACTGATATATATTTTAAAAATTGCCTTAAAATGGAGACCAAAAGAGACCAAAGCAAACAACATAGAATATTTACTTATCAAATAAAGGTATAACATCTGGGGTGAATCTTATTTCGAATATAAGCTCATTTGCAAAAAATTACAAAGGAAGAGCCTAGAATATTGCAAACATTTTCTCAAAAAACAGTGAAACCAGTATGGGGAAAATGAGGCTGCAGAAGGCTTGATATGAGAATCAATTAAGTCAAATCATCCTGAGAGCTCTAACAGATGAAACTGGAAGGAGAACAGCAAATAGACAAAAGATATAACAGGTATATCAGCATATTTATAGTAATCTGTTCTCACCATCAATGACAACAGAATTTCCACACTTAGAATCTGTACTTAATGAGTAATGGGAAATTAGAAATGGCACTCAAAACATAAGTTAGAAAAGCACAGCTTGATGTGACCAAATATGTCCAGAGGAAACCTACACAGATAGTTTTAAAGGCATTTGAAACCTGATTTTCAAGATATCACAAAAAAGGGAAAATTACAAAAAGAAGGAAAAAAGATCAAAGGTAGTAAAGTTAATGAAGCCAACAAGCATTTATTAGACACTTATCATGTACCAGACACTGTGCTAAGCACTAAAAAACCTCTCTCTCCTTTCAAGGAGCTCATAGTCTAATGGAGGAGACAACACAGACATTATGAACAAACAAAATATAGACAAGATAATTAAAGATAATCAACAGATGGAGGGCACCAGTATTAAGGGGGATCAAGAAAAGCTTTTTGCAGAAGGTGGGGTTTAAGTCAAGATTGGAAGGAAGCCAAGGAACTTAGAGGGTGGAGATGAGGCGGGAGAGAATTCCATTCATGAGGGACAGCCAATGAAAATGCCTGGAGTAGGGAGATGGAATGTCTTGTGTTAGAGACAACAAGGATGCCAGTGTTACTGGATTGCAGAATACAAGAAAAGCAGCAAAGTATAAAGAGACTAGAAAGGTAGGAAGGGTAGAGGTTACAAAAGGCTTTACAAAGTAAATACAGGATTTTACATTTGATTCTAGAGGCAATAGGGAACTGCTGGAATTTTGGAATCAGTTGTGGTCAGACCTGTGCTTTAGGATCACTTTGACAGCTGTATGAAGGATGGACTGCAATGAGGAGAGATTTAAAGCAGGGAGACCAACCAGAAGATTCTTGCAATAACCTAGATCCTATGGTGACAGGTCAGGGAAGAAAAGGGGGAGATATAGAAATGTAGATAGATAGATAGATAGATAGATAGATAGATAGATAGATAGATAGATAGA
>NW_020954687.1:4833871-4847310 GCF_900497805.2 Vombatus ursinus
AGATAGATAGATAGATAGATAGATAGATAGATAGATAGATAGATAGAGAGGTATGTACACACATACATACATACATATATACATATATACATTACATACATATTCATTCATTCATTCATTTATTTATATGAGATGTTACTGAGAGGACTTTAGGACTTGGCAACTGATTGAATATGGGAATGAGAGAGAGGGAAGAGTTTAGGATGACATGTAGGTTGTGAGCCTGAGTGACTGAGATGATGGTGGCAACCAAAAAAGTTAGAAAGAGAGGAATGTTTGGTAGGGCAAGAATAAGGAATTTAGTTTTGGACATGTTGAGTTTAACATGCCCATGTAACATCCAGTTCAAGATATCCAGTAGGCACTTGTAGATTAAAGGCTAGAGGTCAAGGGAGAAGTTAGGGAAGAAAAGAAGGAAGAAAGGAAGGAAGAAAGGAATGAAGAAAGGAGAGAAGGAAGGAAGAAAGGAAGGAAGGAAGGAAGGAAGGAAGGAAGGAAGGAAGAAATGAAGGAAGGAAGGAAGGAAATATTTATTAAACATTTACTATGTGATACTATAAAGCTGTAAATCCAGGAACACCACAATCTCAAAAGAATAAAAGTTGCTTGTGAGGAAAAGCCATTGGGTAGAAATATGTACAAAATCAAGAATGACTTGGCACAATAACTGATTTTTTTTTAAAGACTTCATCAAGAACATATAGTACTATAAAACAAGGTGGGCCAGTTATGTGGCTAAAATGAGTGATAGATAGATAGTCAGAGCATTATAGTTGCATCCACAAAGTATTAAAAGACCCAGAGCAAGGTGTGAAATTCACTGATAAATCCTTTATGCAGGATTTATGAAAGGACAGGAACAAGAATTATATAGATAAGGTAGGTTGCAAGCTGCACCAGTAGAAAGAATATCCATACTACTGAGATCACAGATCCATTAAAATACCAAAGAAGTTTAGTTAGCAATGTATTAATTTTGAAAGTCAGATCAGTAGCTATAATTATTCCAAGAGTAAGGCTTAAATAATAAATAATAAGAATAACTAGCATTTATAGAACTCTTTAAGATTTGCAAAGTGTTTTACATATGTTATCTCATTTGATCCTTCCAACTCTGTGAAATAGGAAGGAGTACTATTATCCCCATTTTCTAGATGAAGAAATTGAGACTGACTTGCCCAGGATCACAGAGCTAGCAAGCATCTGAAGAAGGATTTGAATTCAGATCTTCTCAACTCCAATTTGGCCACTCTATTCATTACTCTACCTAGATGGGCTCAGTCCAGAGAAGTTTTGCAGCAAACAAACAATTTTCATGCAAAGGTATGTTCATTGTTCCCTGTTTAATTTTATCTGATTGAATTTTTTTTCTGATGGAAAAGATAAGATATTTTTCAAGCTCAACAACCATGGGCAATGCACTGCTATTTCCAAGGGTTCACTCTAAGTCACATTCTAAGAAATCTAAGAAATTTCTTTGGATGTTAAATATTTTGACATCAGCCTACTTGGGCTTTCTTATGCAGAGCTATTTTGTTTCTATCTTGATGCCAAGAAGACATAGGTCTGAACAATAACCAACTTGCTGTTCTCTAGGCATTTTATATGTCATAATGAGATCTCATTGTGATCTGCTGCTGCACTCCTTGTGGCCATTACTCCCCCAACCCAACAACCACAAAAGAAAGGCACCAAATCTAGAGTAAGTAAAGCTGAAACAAAAAGACAAAAACTTCCCCACCTAATGAAAAACCTTCTGAAAGAACAGCAAAAGAACAAATTGCCTACAGGTCCCACTTACTCTAACCACCCGCATGCCACCCTGTGAGCCAGGTATAGCCAACATGAATAATCTGATAGATTGTCTCTCAAGCTTTAGTTGAGGTGACCTCAATGCTGTGTCCTCAGAGCAGTGTCCTGTAGCCTCCCATCTCATTCCAATACTTCATATACAAGAGTTAGAAAACACTCATTCAATAAGGTCATGTGAGAGAAAGGGGGGGAAAGTTCAAGAGAAGGAAGATGTAGGTAGCGCACAACTGCCAAATTCAAATTTGAATGGAATTCTCTCCCTCCTCAGATTCAACGAAGGACAATGGAAAGATAGACTAAAAATTAATTAGAAACTAATCTAATCCTAAAGAGTAACTGAGTCAAAGAACAAATCACAGAAACAATCAATAATTGCATTAAAGAAAATGACAACAATGAAACAACACACCAAAATTTATGGGATGCAACCAAAGCAGTGCTTAAGGGAAATTTTATGTCTCTAAATTCTTACATCAACAAAATAGAAAAAGAACAGATCAATGATTTGGGCATACAACTAAAAAAACTAGAAAAAGAACAAGTTAAAAATCCCCAATTGATCTCTGATAAAGGCCTCATTTCTAAAATATAAAGAGAACTGAGTCAGATTTATAAGAATACAAGTCATTCCTCAACTGATAAATGGTCAAAGGATATGAACAGGCAGTTTTCACAGGAAGAAACTAAAGCTATCTATAGTCATATGAAAAAATGTTCTAAATCACTATTGATTAGAGAAATGCAAATCAAAACAACTCCGAGGGACCACATCACACCTATCAGATTGGCTAACATGACAAAACAGGGCAACAATAAATGTTGAAGAAGATGTGGGAAAATTGGAACACTAATACATTGTTGGTGCAGTTGTGAAATGATCCAACCATTTTGAAGAGCAATTTGGAACGATACCCAAAGGGCTACAAAATTGTGCATACCCTTTGACCCAGCAATACCACTTCTAGGGTGTATATCCCAAAGAGATCATAAAAACAGGAAAAGCACTCACATGTACAAAAATATTTATAGGAGCTAGGGTATTTTTGTTTTGTTTTGTTTTGTTTTATTTTGTTTTGGTGGTGGCAAAGAATTGAAAATTGAGGGGATGTCCATCAATTTGGGAATGGCTGAACAAGTTGTGATATATGAATGTAATGGGATACTATAGTGCTATAAGAAATGATGAGCAGGCGGATTACAAAAAAAACCTGGAAAGACTTACATGAACTGGTGCAGAGTGAAATGAGCAGAACCAGGAGAACATTGTACACAGTAACATTATGGGATGATTGACTTTGATAGACTTGACTCTTCACAGCAATGCAAGAATCTAAGATAACTCCAAAAGATTCATGATGGAAATTGCTTATCCACACCCAGAGGAAGAAATATGGAGTCTGACTGCAGATGGAAGCATACTGTTAGCTCTCCTTTTCTTTTGTTGTTTTGTTTTATTGCTTCATGCTCCTAGTTCCTCCCATTAGTTCTAATTGTTCTTTACACTAGTCATGAGACTAATGGGCGAATATGCTTAACATGAATGTATATGTAGAGCCTAAATCATATTGTACACCATCTTACAGGGGGAGTTAAGTGAGAGGGAGAGAAAATTTAAAACTCCAAATCTTACGGAAGTAAATGTTGAAAACTGAAAATTAATTAATTAATTATTTGAAAAATCCCCAATTGAACACCAAATTGGAAATCATGAAAATCAAAGGTGAGATTAAAAAGATTGAAAGTTCAAAAAAACCCTATTGAGCCAATAAATAAATCTAGGAGCTGGTTTTATGGGAAAAAAAATAAGGTAGATAAGTCTTTGGTTAATTTGATTAAAAAAAAAAAGGAAACCAAATATCCAGTATCAAAAATGAAAAGAGTGAAATCACTGCCAAAGAAGAAGAAATTAAAGCAATCCTTAGGAAAATTTTGCTCAATTGTATGCTAATAAATCTGGCAATGTGAGCAAAATCAATGAATATTTATGAAAATATAAACTACCCAGATTAACAGATCAGAAAATAATATGCTTAAATAACCCCATCTTAGAAAAAGAAATTGAACAAGTGAATTCTACTAAACATTTAAAGAACAATTTATTTCAATGCTATAAAAACTATTTGGGAAAAGAGACAAATAAGTAGTCCTACCAAACTCCTTTATAACACAAATGTGGTGCTGATACTTAAACCAGAAAGAGCTAAAACAGAGAAAGAAAAGTATAGACCAATTTCCCTAATGAATATCAATGCAAAAATTTTGAACAAAGTGCTAGCAAGGTGATTATAGCAATATATCACAGGGATTATACACTATGACCAGTGGGATTTATACCAGGAATACAGAGTTGGTTCAATATTAGGAAAAGTATAAACAAAATTGATCATATCAATAACAAGACCAATAGAAAGTATATGATCATCTCAATAGATGCTGAAAAAGCTTTTGAAAAAATATAGCACCCATTCCTATTAAAAACCATAGGGGGCAGCTAGGTGGTGCAGTGGATAGAGCACTGACCCTGGGGCCAAGAGGACCCAAGATCAAATTCGGCCTCAGACACATAATAATCTAGCTGTGTGACTCTGGGCAATCACTTAACCCCAATTGCCTTACTAAAAAAATAAATAAATAAAACAAAATAATGAATATAATAATAAAGAGAGCATTCCTTAAAATGACAAACAGTGTATATAAAACTGTCAGCAAGCATTGTCTGTAATGGGAATAAGCTGGAAGCCTTCCCAAATAGATAAGCAAGGATGCCATTATCACCACTATTATTCAATATAGTATCAGAAATGCTAGCTGTAGCATTAAGAGAAGAAAAAGGATCAAAGGAATTAGGATATGCAATGAGGAAACAAAACTATCACTCTTTGCAGATGATATGCTGATATACTTAGAGAACCCTAGAGAATCAACTAAAAAAATTACATTAAATAATTAACAATTTTAGCAAAGTTGCAGGATATAAAATTAACCCACATAAATCATCAACATTTCTTAATATGACCAACAAAGCCCAGCAGCAAGAGATAGAAAGAGAAATTCCATTTAAAATAACTGTACCTACCAAGACAAATCCAGGAAATATATGAACACAATTACTAAACATTTTTCACACCAATAAAGTCAGATCAAAAAAATTTCAAAAATATTAATTGCTCGTGGGTAGGCCAAGCCAATTATAATAAAAATGACAACTCTGCCTAAATTAATTTACCAATCAAATTACCAAAAATTTATTCGATAGAAATAGAAAAAAACTAACAACAAAATTTATCTGTAAGAACAAAAGGTCAAGAACATCAAGGGAATTTCAAAGGAAAGTGGCCTAGAATCCCAGATCTCAAACTATAAATAAAGCAGTAATCATCAAAACTGTATGGTACTGGCTAAGAAATAGAATGGCAGATCAGTGGAATAGATTAGGTACACAAGACACAGTAGTTAATGACTATTGTAACCTAGTGTTTGATAAACCCAAAGACCCCATCTTTTGAGATAAGAACTCACTATTTGACAAACACTGCTGGGAAAACTGAAAACAATAGGACACAAACTAAG
This sequence comes from Vombatus ursinus, assembly GCF_900497805.2. Classification (NCBI taxonomy): domain Eukaryota; kingdom Metazoa; phylum Chordata; class Mammalia; order Diprotodontia; family Vombatidae; genus Vombatus; species Vombatus ursinus. The sequence goes on from NW_020954687.1 coordinate 4,839,254, forward strand.
TATAGACCAAGATCTCACACAGTATACAATGATAAAGTCAAAATGGGTGCATGATTTAGACATAAAGGATGATACCATAAAAAAATTAGAAGATCAAAGAATAGTCTACCTGTCACATATATGGGGAAGAGAAAAATTCATAACTAAACAAGAGATAGAGAGCATACAAAATGTATAATAGATAATTCTGATTATATCAAAATAAAAAAAAAAACTATTGTACAAACAAAACCAATGCATCCAAGATTAGAAGAAAAGCAGAAAGCTGGGAAACAATCTTTACAGCAAGTGTCCTTGGTAAAGGCCTCATTTCTTAGTTATATAGAGAACTAAGTCAAAGTTATAAGAATGCAAGTCATTCCCTAATTGATAAATGGTTGAAGGACATGAACAGGCAGTTTTCAGATGAAGAAACCAAAGCTATCTATAGGCATATGAAGAAGTGCTCTAAATTACTTTTGATTAGAAAAATGCAAATTAAAAGAACTCTGAGATACCACCTCACACCTATGAGATTGGCTAATGTAACAAAAAAGAAAAATGATAAATGTTGGAAAGGATGTAGGAAAAATTGGGACACTAATGCACTGTTGGTGGAGTTGTGAACTGATCCAACCATTCTGCAGAGCAATTTGACATTGTGCCCAAAAGGCAACCAAACTGTGCATACTCTTTGATCCAGCAATACCACTTAAAGGTCTATATTCCAAAGAGATCATAGAAAGGGGAACAGGACCTACACGTGCAAAAATATTTATAGCAGTTATTTTTGTGGTGGCAAAATACTGGAAATTGAGGGGATGCCCATCAGTTGGGGAATGGCTGAACAAGCTGTGGTATGTGAATGCAATGGAATGCTATTGTGCAATAAGAAATGATGAACAGGCAGATTTCAGAAAAACCTGGAAAGATTTGGATGAACTGATTACATTGCATAAAGTGTCAGTAACATTGTGTGATGATCAACTATGAATGACCCAGCTCTTCTCAGCAACATAGTGATCCAAGATAAGTATAAAGGATTCACAAAGAAAAATGCTATCCACATCCAGATAAAGACTTGATGGACTCTGATTGCAGATTGAAGCATATTTTTTTCACTTACTTTATTCTTTTTCATGGTTTTTTTCTTTTGATCTGTTTCTTCTTTCATGACTGTGAGTAATATGGAAATATGTTTTACATGATAGCACGCACATAACCTATATCAAATTGCCTACCGTGTTCTGAAGAGGGGAGGGGTGGAAGGGAGGGAGAAAAATTTGGAACTCAAAATCTTGTAAAAATGAATGCTAAAAATTATCTTGACCCAGAATTGGGAACAAATAAAATACTATTAAAAAGTTCCTTGTGGGTAGGGTCTTGTTCTGGTCCTTTGTGTGTGTCCTTCCCTCAGTCTAGTTCAGTATTTTGCATATAACATATGACAAATCAATTGTCTGGCATTATAGCAAGTTCCTGTTTGGAAAGCAGTCCAAGCAGGAATTCAGTTCCAAAGAAGCTCATGAAGAGAAATTATAGTAAATCCTATCTTAGCAGCTTGGAAGGGAGACAGGAATGACCAAGAAACAAGAGGAACCTGCAGTGCGGGAGGCTTCTTCCGCACCTTCTCTAACAGAATTTTCCCCAACACCCCCTCCCCAAAGCATTCCTTTGATGTTCTGATATTCCATGTCTTCCGTATGTACCTTGAAGGCTTTTAGTCATTCCTGGAAATAGGTGATTAGTGTCTACTTTCTCAGTTTTTTTTTCCACTTAAATGTATGATTAATGATCAATAATGTAGTCAAATATTGGCTGCTCTCATGCTAGAAATATCTGAATGCCCTCAGGGAACCAGCGTGGATCAATTGCTCAGGAGCAAAATGGGAGCCAAGGTGCTAATTATGGTTCCGTCACTGATAGTGCCCCTGTGTCACTGTTTCATCTTTAAATCTAGTGAGAGATAGGGAACATTTGTTCAAAGTACTAAGATGCTGCTGCAATAGGATATGTAAATATACATGCATTGATACCCAGAAGTTGTCTTTTCAGGTTTCTATTCTCAGCCCTTTGCTTCCTGTTACTATTTTCTCTCTTCCTCCTTTCCCTCCCTCCTCCACATTTGGCTCTACATTTTTTACAGGTGTCTTTTTTTCAAAAAGGGAATCAGGTGCCACATTTTGTATTCCTCTTGTCACCTCCATAGAAAAAGTCACAAAATTTCTTTCTCTTGTTCAAATGAGTTTATCAGATCCTTTCCTAATCCAACATTTTATGCAGGAGAAACCCTGACTATCTCCCTTAACCTCTCATCTGAAGAATGAAGCTTGTTAGCCATATATTGCCTAACTCCTTAGGTGGCTTTGAAAAAGATCCTTTATAAACCTTGGAGTGCTCTACAAATGTGAGATACTTATGAAATTAGAGATTCTTGCTATAATATTGATGATCACAAACTTTGGAACCAATCCTAGGCAGTCAGACCTTACTTATTCTCTTGCCTGGTTGCCAGGTTTCTGAAAGCCCAGGGCCATAACATGACCATTCCCTGTTCATATTTGCCCTAAGCAGCCCAGAAACTCCATTACTTCCTTCTCATAGACTTTTGGACATTTCTTCCTCCTGACAAAACACAGCAACATTGCTTGTCATAAAGCCCTACAGTTGAAGGCCATACTTAAAACTTGAAGGAGAAAATGAACCTTATGAATGCCTGCCTTCATCAATGGACCTCTTCCCTCCCATCTACTGGGATTCTAACTGGGATCATTTCCCAAGAGATAGCATACACTCATTCTCTCTTACTTTCCTCATCTCAGTGATACTGAACCTCAGACTGTAGAAGAACCCCCCCCTTCCCTAACCCCATCTGTTGGGTCCTTCATTCCTACTCCTCCCATGACCCATTCCAGCTCCAGAGCTAATAAATGACAGTGCCAGGACTCAAATCCAGGTTTTCTTGACTCTAAGTCTACTATTCTATGCTTTCTCCTAAAAATAACAACTTCTCCCTCTTTACTCAATGCTTCCTATCTCTTCACTCCTACAAAAGGGAATATAATTTCACTCCTCATTCTTTCACTAGAGGAAGAAAACTAGTATAATCCATATGTGTATAAAGATGGGGCCCAAACCACCCCATCCCATGATAGCCTTGACGTCTCAACTAGGTAAGAATATGTTTTGAGCAATCAATCATAGGCTTTAGAATAAATGTGAAAAAGTCCTTCCAATTAGAGTGATTTAGCAAAAGAATACTGTTTAGAGAGGCAAAGTAAACTTGACCATGACCAAGATGTTGCATATAAATTATCTAGCTTGTTAGAGATACAGTCATCTCAGGAATTATGGAATTCCAGGAAATTTGTGAGAAAAAAAAAAACCTTAGGGGGTGCAAGGGAGAGGAGAGAGTTCTCAGTGTCAGCTTCCCTACCACTTTGGTTGGAGGAGAACCTCATCCTAGTGATATTCTCAAATCAAATGATGGCAGTGTCTGTGCCGAGAGCCAAGGACATAGAGTGACAACACCACAAGGATCCCAGCAAAGCAACTCTCAGGGGAACTTCTTGAGTACCTCATAAATGGGGTAAAAGGACATCTAGCAACCTGGAGCTGTGAGTTACTCCTTTGCTGCAGGTGCTGTCTTAGCTTAAACACAGTCTCCTTGGAGTCTGTATATACTTGTGGGATGTGCTCATGGGAGAGTTTGTCACAAAATTGTGGGCATATGTTTTCTACCAACTCTTCCAACTGAGTAAATACTTTTACTACAAGCTACTAAAGGCTGGCTTACTAAATTGATTCTCAAATGATAATCTTGTTGTGAAGCATACCAGTGGGGGCTCAAAACAATGGCAATAGAGAATCATCTCCAACTTTTCAGGATATACCCCTAGAACTCTAAGAGGGAAATGTAGCTAAGTAGAGGCAGCTAGATGACAGAGTGGATAGAGTACTGGACTCAGAGTCAGGAAGACCTGAATTTAAATAGAGCCTCAGACTCTGTACAGGTCACTTAACTTCCCCTAGCCTCAGTTTCTTCATCTATAAAATGGGGAAAATAATAGCATCTATTTTCCAGGCTTTTTGTGAGGTTAAAATGAAATGATATTTGTAAAATACCTTTGCAAACTTTGAAGTGACATATAAATGCTAGTTTTTACTGCTACTACTACTACTACTACAACTACTACTACTACTACTACTACTACTACTACTACTACTACTACTACTACTAACACTACTACTATTACTACTACATAGTTTTATTCCAGGATACAAGACATTTGTGAATTTGTGAGTGAAATTGGGATAAGGATACCTCAGAGCTTATATGGGCTACATATGCATGAACTAGTAATTTTTAGAACCCCAGGAAGAAAAATCATGACATCTTCCAAAGTACTGGCAGAAAAAAGAAAAAAAGTGAAAAAAAAAAACCAACACATAGATAAGTCATTTGTTTTGAAGAATAACATTTCAATTGTTTGGTATAAATTCTGGGGTGTCCCAAAATATTTAATCTATTTTAGTGATGAATTAATAAACCCCTTTTTTTCAAATGAGTATATCATAGTGATATGCCAATTAGGAATAAAGATGTATACTTTATCATCTCTGTAACATTAAAAGGTAACACTATCAATGAATTATTAAGGCAAATTATTCTTATTGTAGTAGTTTAGTATATTACCATGTTATAAAGAAGGGAATATCTTTTGAATGTATATGTGGTTAATGACTATGGAAAAACGGTTAGTTTCCATAGTTATGTGCCTAAAGCCACACATACTGGATGTGATCATCCCCAAAGAAGAATTGTTCAAATCCAGTTATAGGAAGTGAAGATTAGTAAGCCCAGGATTTCTAGGGAAATGCTGCTTCCAGATAAGTTACCCAACAGCATGGTACAATGGCAAGAATGTAAGACTTGTTGACAGGGGACCTAAGTTTGAATTTCTGCCCACTACTTAATCCCTGGGTGACTTTCTTCTGAGCCTCAATGTTCTCATTTGCAAAATGGTGATAAGATAACATTGAAAGGAGGCAAGGAATAGTGAAGAGAACTGGTCTTAGAGTCAGGGAAACCTGAGCACGAATCCTGCTTCTGGCACATAATGAATGTGTGATCCTGGGCAAGTCATTGAATATCTCACTTCCCCAGGCAACTCTCTGACACTAATAGTTAAAGGACAGCTGTGGATCTGAACTGATAAGAAGGGATTTTCTCAACTGGAAGTTCCCTACACCAAGGAAGTCCCATGACTTCCCCCACTTCTTCAAAGAGGACATCTACTAAATCACATTTCACAGTTGTGAAAAGTGCTTTGTAAATTACAAAGCCCTACTTAAATGTAAAGTATCATTCAATATTGATAAATCTCAACCAGGCATTATACATCTTTTAGGATGTACAAATATCATGGCCTCAACAAGCTTCCATTCTAAGAACAAGAGAACAGGTACAAACTTTTGCTTTCTCAAACCACCTACTTTATCAAGTCTCTTGATTCAGTGCTATAACCTAGGAACAATGCTAAAAGAATGAAACAGAAAATGGAAACTCTAAGAACTCAAAGTGAAGGGGCATCTCCTCCCCACTTCAGGCCTCCCAGAGAGGATCTGAGAACGGAGGAATAAAAATATCTGGGCCACTCTAGCAAGAACAATGATCTGGTCTCTGTCTGACTCAGGCCAGTCTCCTGGTAATTTATATTGTATATGAGAATGGAGGGAATACTTGTAGGTCATTCAACATTGTTAACAAAAAGATTTACTTAACCATACCAGGAAAAAGATTTCCACAAGGATAAGTACCAAGGACTGGCATTGCCAGATGGGGCCTGTGCTGTTGCTACTGTCCTTGGGCCCACTCTGCTGGTATGTAGGTCAGAGAGAGAGAGAGAGACAGACAGACAGACAGACAGACAGAAACAGAAACAGAGACGAGACAGAGAGTGACAGAGATAAAGAGACAGAGAGCTAGGGAGAAACAGAGATAGTCAGAAAGAGAGACAGGATATAATTGCAGGTATTCCTGCTCCATATTTGGGGCTTTTTCCCAAGTGCCAAAAGTTAAAGGAGCAGGAAGCAAAACACAAGCCAAGGGAAAGGGGATAAGATGAGAAAAGTATCTAAAATGAAAAACACAAGAAGAAAGAATAAGGCCAGGGAGAGATAGAGATTAGGAACCAAGGGATTGTCAGCAGTGTGCAAAGTTAGTCAAGGTAGAAATAGGTTATTATGTGATGAAAAGCTGTTGATTTTAAAAGAGAGGTGGGGAACATTGTCTTCTACCTTGGCCTCTTCAAGTCCACTTTGGCTACTCTGGGATCCAAGAATTGAAGAGTGTTAAGTCCTTGCTCCTACTGCCTGTAGCTTTTCTGGGCCATACCACTTGTAGGGCATTTACCATAAATCGCCATGGACCTAAGGTCAGTGAGACTTGGGTTCAAATATGTCCTTGGACACTTATTAGCTATGTGGACCCTGAGCAAGTTGCTTAACTTTTCTCCACCTCATTTTCCTTGTCTGCAAAAGGGGATTAAAACAAAAACAAAAACAAAAACACCCGTTCACATTCTGTCTCTTTAACTAACTATAAGCCCCTTTGGAACAGAGACCATAACTTATGCCCTTATTGTCTCCTGTACTTGGTAGAGTACCCAACACATAGTAGGCTCTCTACAAATGTTCATTAACAAGAAGGACACTGATCTGTAAACTCTGTCAATTTATTCTCATCAAATTCGACTATGTCTGCCAAGGGAAGCAATCTTAATCAGGAAACATCTTGCATACTTATGGGCATAAAAGTTAAGTTTCAATCTAAGCATTTTCCTCATAAAAGTTGCATGCCACTTGGCTTGCCACTCTTTCAGCTGTTGGAGGCCTTTCCTGGGAACAATAGAACAGGCTCTTTTCCAGAGTTAATGGAAGCCCTCTGGCAAAGGGTAACAATTTCTATGTAAATATATAAGTAATTTAGATTATCGTGTGAATGACAAACTTCTTAGTGTGTTGGCAATTTTCTCAAATGTGATATCAGACATTTAAAAGGAGAAAATATAATCAAACTGATTAGGATTAATATTAACATGTGGCATCTCCCTCTATAACATTCGTATTTTAGTCTTTTCTCTGGTCTCTATATGTGTACACAAAAGATTCTGCTGATGGGCAGCACGTGATGTTAGAGTTTATTCTTATGATACTATTAATTTCTAGTACAGGACATTTTTACTGTAAAGGACTCATGGGAGATTTTTAGGCTTTTCACTCACAGAGGATATCAATGACAAGGAATATTAGCACATTGGATAGGAAATAATATGGGTATGGAATCAGAGAACCCACGTGTTAATCTTGGTTCCATGGGACCTTAAAGTCATGTATCACTTAATTTTGCTACTTTGTCATCATGCTTCAGCTGCCTTTTCCTTTTACACTTTTGGCCTCTTTTGCCCACTGGTAAGTCTCTACCAAAACCTCCAATTTGAGGAAGGTCTCATACCAACCATACTTCACTCTCCAGACTTCAGGAATCTCATTCTCCTGTTGAGATACCTCACCCCACCTTTCCAGCTCCTTTTTATATGCTGTCTTCCCCCATTAGAATGTCAGCTCCTTGAGGGCAGGAACTGTATTTTTGCTTATATTTGTATCTCTAGCACAGTGTCTGGAACATAGTTCATGCTTAATAAATGCTTGCTGCCTTGAAGTTACATTCCTATGTTACCTTTCATATCAAATACTTTCTCCTGGCACAAAGCTCCCTGGTCTACTTGGAGGACCTTTTTCTTCTCTAGTTTGTTGCCTCCAAAAAGGTGGACTCTCAGAACTTTATTATTATTCAACCAAACTCCAAGGGGAACCATCAGCTCTTCTTAAAAATAGTGTCTTACAAGTTCTCAAAATACAGAATTTTTTTTAATATAGTAAAGGACACACAAAAAAGGCTCTAAAACAGAGGCCAGAGAAGGTTAAAAAAAAATCAACAACAACAAAAAGTAGTTGACCACTCTTACCAAGAGAACAATAGTAGTGTTTTGAGACTGTTATGCCATGGCTCCACC
>NW_020954687.1:4847320-4865977 GCF_900497805.2 Vombatus ursinus
TTATGCCATGGCTCCACCCTGCATATAGAGGGCTCTGGACCATGGGAAGAAGCTTCTGTTTTCTGTTCTAAGTCAGGTTATTAGAGTCCATTCCATTTGCCTCCTCCTTTGCTTTGCATTTGGTGGTATGCTTCCCATTCACCAAGGCACTTTCCAAATTACCTTTCAGAATGGAATGCTTATTAGTTTTATGTTTATTTTTCTACTTTCTCCTACCCTTCAGGGCAGCTGGGCTGCATATGCAAATTAATCTAGTCTGCTTCTCAAAAGAGCTTCCTCCAATGAAGAGTAAAAGGAACAGACCTTGCTGACAGCCCTGTTGTGAGGGCAAAGATTTATGTCCTTGCTCCCCGAAAAGGGAAAGTGTTAGATTACTGACCTCTAAGATCTCTTCTAATTTTAAATAATATGATCTTATCCCAGGTCCACCACCGCAAAGACAGGCATTTATTTTGTTGCTTGTTGAATAATCTATACATTTGAGACTTTTCAAAGGAGAAAAGGAGCAGCAGTGCCCCAGGCTCTAGTAATTTGTTATCTTGGGAATTTCCCTAGCCTTTGTGAAAGCCAATCTTCAATTCTCTATTAGCTTAGCTAAGACAGTTTTCATACTTCTCACATGTCATTGGGTACCTATAAAGGTAAGTAAATAAGTCGGGTAATTACCTTTCTGAACTTTCATTTGGATTTTTTCTTAATATGAAAATGACAATCAGTTCCATATGAGAAAAATACAGTATAAACTGTTTTGTTATATAAAGATGCGATACTATTTGAAAAGGTGGTTACATTACATAAAAATGTGCTGGATTTTATTATTCTCCTGTTGAATGTTAGTGGAAAGGATATTGATGTTTGAATCCCACCTGTGTCATTGCTACATGACCTTAAGCAGATCAATTAACCTCCAATGGTCTCAATTTCTTCACCCATAAAGTGATGTATTAAATAGTGTTGTAGTTCCCTTTATATTTTAATATTCAATGTTTTTGTGATGCTTATCAACCTGTCACCTATACCTCTATGCATATTTGAGAAACCTCCCCCAGAGGATCCTAATGGAGTCTTCCAGGCACCCACCATGTTGCACTGCCTTTAGTAAAGGGGCCTGAAACAATGGCCTTGCCTTTCTGTTTGCATGGTGATGCAATTTCTGGTGAAGAGCATTGGTCTTTGCAAAGGCTTGATCCAAGAGCTATTGACTCTAGCAACTTTAGTATCTGTTCTCCACTCAGCTGTCAAAGTGATTTTCTAAAAGTGCAGGCCTTACCATGATACTCAATAAAATCCAATGTTTTCCTGTTACCTCCAGGATAAAATAAAAAATTCTCTGTTCAGTTTTCAAAGCCTTTAACCACCTGGTCCCTTCCTACCTTCCCAATCTTCTTCCTCTTTTATTCCCCTCCTCATATGGTCCAGGAAAATTAGCCTTCTTGCTGTTCCTTCCACTAGCTGTCCCTTACTCCCCCCTGGAATGTTTTCCCTCTTGCATCCCTGACTTTCTTCACAACTCAAATCCTACCTTATGCAGAAAGCTTTTCCTGCTTCTCTCCTCCCCCAAGAACCCCCATACCTCTGAGATTATGTTTTATCACTCTCTATATATCTTGTATGTACATAGTTGTTTATAATATTGTCCTCCCTATTAAAACATTAACTTCTTAAGGAGAGACTGTGTTTTTACTCTTCTTTGTTTCTCTAGTGCTTACAGGAATAGGGAACCTGTGGCCTTGAGGGTACATGTGACCCTCTAGGTTCTCAAGAGCAATCCTTTGGCTGTTTGGATTCAGTCAAAGGGCCACACTTGAGGACCTAGAGGCCCACATGTGGCCTTGAGGCTAAAGGTTCCCCATCCCTGGGCACCTTGCCTGACACATAGTAAGGACTTAATGCTTATTGACAGACTGACTGCTTGTACAAGAAATGTTATTACAAATGACCTAAGATGGCTAAAGTAGAAGGAAGGCTATTGACCTGCAGAGGATGTCTTCCATGCTTTTATTCCTTGGTTCCATTTCTGTCAGGCAAAAGAAGAGTAATTCATTGTAGCACTGGTATATTCTTTCCTTTGTCTTTCTTTTCTCCTTCTCTGGTTGTGTGTAGGGCTCCAGAGAAGTATTAATCAGTCATCTCTATCCCATTTTCAGGAATGCTGGTGCATCTGTGTTTTTGTGGTTACTGCTAAGAGTTATATATATGATTTACAGGAGCCTAAGAATTATATATTTAATTCATAGCATCTATTTTTGCATCTATTATAGCATCTAGGTTTGCGCGTTTGCATTAAGCGACAAATTTTCTCTGAAAGTCCATGTGCTTGAAAAATCTTTTCTCTTTCACCTCTTCTTTAGAGCAAAGCAATCTCTTTCTTCAGTGGAGTCCAGGAAGTCTAACATCCTAGCATCTATTTACATGAGTGTTTATGGCTGATAAAGGGAAGCCAATACCCTAATCCTTTCCTTAAACAAAAGTTTACAACCTGGTGAGTTATATAGGCACAAAGTATTCAAAAAATAGAAATGTTTGAAACATCCAGTCCAACCTCCCATTCAAAGCAGGAACCCCATTTAGCATTCCTAACATATGACCATACAGTCTCTGTTTTAGGTACAGTTGTTCAATAAGCTACAAATCAACCTAAATGTTCTGTCATCCAGTATAATCAAATTCATACTAAATCTATAAATTCAACAAATACCTATTAAGTGTCTATTGCATACAGATCACTTATATCGGGCACTAGGGATTAGATATAGGTCAGATAAGATACAATCCCTACATTCATGAAGCACAATTGAGTAAATAGATCATAGGACTTTGCCAAAGGCTTTTTGAAATCAAGAGGCACTAGAGGTAGCATAATTCAGTGGAAAGAATAATGTGAGTTCGAGGAGCTGGGTTTTTTATCCCATCTCTGATACTAATGAATTGTATGACCTTGGAAAAAGTTTCTTAGTCTCTCTCTGGACCTCAATCTTCTTATCTGTAAGATGAGTAGGTTGAACAAAAGAATATCCAAAGTCTCTTCTAGTGCTAAAATTCTGATTCTGTCACTTTATTTCTATAGGATTTCCTCTCTACCTGACTATTACTAACCTCATGACCTTAATGAACCTATATTGGTTTCTCATGATCACTCCTTTCTTTTCTAAGTGCTCATAAATTACCTTTCACATAATTCATTCCAGATTTTTTTCCATAGAGATTCATGTCACGATGATCAGATTCCACCTTTTCTTCTTTTTTAAAATTGTAACAACATTTTTCTTTCCATTATTTTGGTCTGTTTCATAATCTATATTTCACAGAAAACCAAAAATCCTTCTATGACCATATATACAAATTTTCATTTTTCATTGCTTTTTTTGGTTTGTTTGTTTTTGTACTCTGGGGTATAAGTCATCTCAGTCAGGTAACTGACTAGCTGCTTAAGGACAGAGACCATTTTTGCTTTTGTTTGTTTCTAAGTGCTTAATACAAGGTCTCGTCTGGCATATAGCAGGCACTTAGTAAATGCTTCTTTACTTGTTTGAACTTCGAGCAGGAAAGTTTTTTTTTTTACTATCTTAAACTTTAATTTCCTATCCAGTCTAGTTTTTTTTTTTCTTTTACAGACTGTGATTTAAAGATCACACTCCTTGAAGAAGACACTTTCATAAAAATCACTCTCCAAATTGCTCTCCTTTCATTAGCATCAAGTTAAAATATGCATACATTGTTTTTACTGTTTTTTAAAAATAGGACTCTGCTTCCTGGTATTGCTTTTGAGTATGGATATGAGGTTCTTGCAATACTTCAAGGAAAGTTATCCCTGGAAAACCTCCATACTTCAAAAAACAGATGGCTGATTTCAGGAGAAGAATAAGATTTTAAAATGGCTTAGAATGGCTCAAATTTTTCAAGACATCAACTGAATGCTTTTTTATGATAAAAGAAAAAGATGAGTAATGAATATCCATTTATCTGACATCCATTCTTTTCTCTTTTTTTTTTAAACCTTTTTCATTAAAACCTTAAATTTATCACCTCAAAGTGATTATAGGAGTTACTCCAGGGAAACTGTAACATCAGAATTCTAGCTTAATAGTGAGGCTTGACACACCATCACTAGTTAGGGATGCTTCGTAGTAAATCTAAACCACATCTTCTCCTTGGAACCTTAAAAGGATTATTCTATCATAACTGTGATGGTATCATAGTGCTTCAATGGTTTCTCTGCTCATTATGGAACAGATATTACAAGGGCTAAAAGGGGTCACACATTATCTGGATGAGATCCAATTATAGGAAAAACCACAGTGGTCTACTTGGACAATCTGAAAGCTCTGCTAAAGCAATCAGATGCCTGCGTATTAAGGATGCAAAATACTAGTTACCCCTCCACCCCCGCAGGATTGTTTAATTTATTCATGCCAGTAAAATAATGATTAAGGAATTCATGCAGTCAGATTTTTAATAAATACAGCAAACTTACCAGATACCAGCTATATCAAAGTTTTGCCATGCCTAGCTAGCATCACTATATTTCTGCCATAGAAAATTCTCCTCACATTTTCTACTAGATAATATGACCCCTAATGAAATTGTTAAAGAAATATAAATTTGGGGAATTGACAAGTGGGTCATTAATTCAAGAGAATAATCCAAGGTTAATGCCATTTGAAGGCCCAACTTTACTTCTAATCCTCTTGTATTTGAATGGGGACTATGGTCTCACCCAAACTCACCCAAAAATGATTAACACATTCTAACCAAATAGACATATTCTGTTCTTAAAATGTGTTATGTAAAGTGTCCAAAGTGTTGACCTGTGTACAGTCCATTCAAAGGTACAGCAAAGAGAACACAAATCAGCTGTAATTGGCCGTGGGCCCTACTTTATAAACTCAGGCCTGGAGTTTCCTCACTTGTAAAAATGAGGGAGCTGGCCCCTGCTTCAAGGCTTTGACTAAGTCACTTTCCCTCTCTTGCTTTATGTTTCTCCTCAGCAAAAGTAAAGTGTTAGTACTAGATCATCATGAAGGCACCTTTCAGCTCTAATATTCTTGGAGATCAATGAGAAATGATCATGCAACCAATTCTGGATACCTTAAAGACAATAGTTAAAAAACAGACCTTGATGTTGTTACTTCTTATTCTCATGGTTGATTAAATAAGTTAACATATGTAAAGCATTATGCAAATAGCAAAGCGCTTGATATGTGCTAGCTATGGTTATTACTATCATTTTTATTAATATTACTAAAAAAAATCAAATTCATCATTAAGAATTCGGGATTGCTCAGAGCAAATCCATTTCAGCAAAGTTTAGGGAGGAAGAATGTTGAGTAGACATTTTACAACATAAATTATTCACTTGGCTCCTGTTTAATTACACATCAAATGGGAATCTCTCAAGATTGTAGATAAATTCATTCATTTTCTGGGGAAAGGCAGAAGATAGGAGGTGCTGTCTAAACAACCAATTTTTGTATAATTGATTAGATTTGCTGTTCAGAGGAGAACAACAATAGTAACTTAAATTCATATAGAACTTTGAAATTTATAATGTACTTTTGAAAATAAAATCTCAGTTAAGAAGTGCAGGTATTAGTTCACATTAGGGAAAGAGACTGAACTGATTAGTTTATGGAACCCCCAGGTGAGGAAACTCCATCCGCCAAGGCAAGTCAGACCTTTTCTTACTTAGTCTCAGGTACCTGCTAGAGCACACAGAGGTAGTAACTTGCCCAGGCCCACACAGGAAGTATGTCTCTGAGAAGTAAATTGAGACTCAGAAGAAAATGAGCTACAGATCAAGGTCACATTCCTGGCAAGTGACAGATTTGGATTTGAATTTAGGTTTTTTGGTTTCAAATCTAGCACTCTTTCTATGAGCCAAGATTTCTTACAGAGTAATCTGGGACAGAAAAAAAAGTTATTTGCCCATAAATAGCATGCATCAAAGGCCCCTGGCCCAGAACTCCATCTACTAAATTATGCTGCCTCTCTGATATTTCATTTGACTCCATTTTCTCACCTCCCACTTCAACTTCTCGAATTCTGGCTCCTACTTTGAATATTAGAAGGCAGTTGTTCTCTCCAACATGGCTAATACTTTCCTTACTGCTGACTTCAATGGCTATTGCCCATTTATTTTTCCTTTTTGATCTCTCTGTATAGCACTAGACCCTGTTAATCAGCCCCTTCCTCTGGATATTCTTTTGTCCTTAGGATTTCATGACACATTTATGTCTTTTCCTACCTGTCAGACTAAAGCTTTTTGGTCCCTTTTGCAGGTTCATTATTCAAATCTCACCCTTTAAGCGTGAATGTACCTTAGTACTCTGTCCTGAACTCTCTACTAGAATCACTCCAAACTCTCTTAGTAAACTCCCCAATTCTCGTGAATTGAATTTTCATCTCTAAGCAGATGACTTCTACATGTACATATCCAGACCTCATCTTCCTCTTGAGTTTCAGTCTCATGTATCCAGCAGTCTGTTTGGCATTTCCACCAAGATGTTCCTGGACACCAGTATTTATTCAGGTTGGCAATCTAGGTCATCTTCAATTCTTCACTTTCTCTTGTCTTCCTCCTCTATCTCTAATCAGTCTTGTAAATTCTACTTCTTTAGCATCTATCCTTTTCTCTATATCTATACCATTTCTACCTTAGGCCAATCTCTCACCTACATTATTGTGGTAGACACCTCATTTATCTCCATACCACTAGTCTTTCTGTTCTCTAATCTGTCCTCCATACAAATTGATATTCCTGTAAGTATCAGTGACTCCCTATTGCCTTCAGATTAAAATGCAAATTCTGTTATCTAGCCAGTAAATACTTCCCCAATCTAGATCCAATCTAGATTCATTCTGTCTTACCACATTGATTACACATTACTCCTGTTAGGTACTAGATGCTCAATAAAACTGGCCTGATTGTCCTTCTCATCTCTGCGCCTTTGTATAAGCTATACTCCGTGTTTGGAATGATCTCTCTCTTTTCACCTTTATTTCTTGGAAACTTTTGCTCCAAGCCAAAATGTAATCAAGAGACCTTTCCTGATTCCTCTAGTTGTTAATACAACATACCCTCTCACTGTGCATTAAAAAAAAAAATAATATAACTGGGGCAGCTAGGTGGCACAGTGGATAGAGCATTGGCCCTGGAGTCAAGAAGACCTGAGTTCAAATCTGGCCTCAGACAATTGACACTAGCTGTGTGATCCTAGGCAAGTCACTTAACCCCAATTGCCCCACCAAAAAATAATATAATAATAATATATTATAATATAATAATAAAATAAGTAATAGTTTAAGCATTTAAGAACAACTAGAAAGATATAACTTCCTTGAGGACAGACACTATCATACTTTTATATTTGTTTTCTTATCAACTAATACATAACTGACTCAATTTTTTAGACGATTTTTGTGATTTCAATATCTAGAAAACTCCTGATGAGTAAACTCCCTATGCCAATGCAGCTCAGCACTTGCTCTACAACTTAGAATCTCAGAGAGTTTCCAAGAGGCATTGAGAGTTTGAATGATTTGTGGAGGGTCACACAACCAGTTATGTCTCAAAAGTTGTTTAGAAACCAGGTTTCCTGACTCTACCCACTATATTTATCCAGAATAGAGTTGCTTTGTACTTATTTATTTACATTGGATTGTAAGCTCTGAAGTCAGGGACCATGTATTTCCTCTTTTTGTCATCCTGAACACTTAGCACAGTGCCTGGAATATAGTAGGTGCTTAATGAATGTTTATTGATTGATTGATTGATTGTACTACCTTACCTATTTGGTGCTTAATAAGTACTTGTTAATATTTGATCTTATTATTTTGATGTTTATCATATTATTTCACTAGTATTAATAATGTTTTATTAACATTAAGTTCATACAATAGAACCTTTTAATAAAGTACAGATGATCTTAACAAAGCAGAGTAAAACTGAATATGCCAGATGTTTTGTGATGGCCTAGTGAAGTTTTCCTAGAATTACATTCGCAGTATAATTAAAGAAGGCCCTAGTTTAAATAAAAGGTGAAAAATACCCATGTCATTATTTTTAACAGATAATTTGACAGTTTTAAATGTTGATTTGTACATCCTTCTGAGTTTAAGAAGAAGAATTATTTTACATAATAACCTATCCTTCATTTTATAGCTACAGTATTAAGTCCAATTGCATTAAAAGTTAAGTCATCATTTACTAGATGGCTATTTGCAATAACATATCATTTTACAAATAGACACTTTTTTTATGTGCTGTTATGTAGAGAAATCAATAAGGATCAAGTGAGGTAATATTTGTAATGTGCTTTATAGACCTAATAGCCCTACATCAATGTCAGCTACTATCATTATGACTATTCTCCAATAATCCAATGAACCTATGATTTTTATCAGCATGGGTATTCCCTTTAATGATGCAGATCATAACACATCCATGGTTGTCTGTGAATAATAGTAATTTTAATAATAAATCCAATTATTTACTGCAATTGTTCATATTCAACTTAAAATCACAAATCCTAAATCAAAAATTATTTATTGAATACTTACCATCTGTTCAACATTTCAGAATATGTTTAAAGCATTAGTCAAAGAGTTTTTAAAACTTAATGGGACCCTTAGAGATCATAGGAGGCAGTAGCTACATGGTAGAGTGGATAAAGCATGAAACTTGGAATTAGAAAGACCTGATTTTGAATCCTACCTCAGATTCTTACTAGCTATGTGACTATTGGCAAGCCAGTTAAACAAATTCATGCCTCAGTTTCCACATCTCTAAAATGGGGATAATAGCACCTATCTTACATGGTTGTTGTGAAAATCAAATGAATTAACATATATAAAGTACTTTGCAACGTAAAGTTCAATATAAATGCTAGTTTTTATTATCATCGTCATTATAATTATCATTTTTAAACTCTAGCCCTTTCATTCTCTACATAGTCACTGCTCACAAAATCTTTATACCTAGTCTAGTCAGAGAACCAATACTAACACTCATGAAACAACAACAAACATGAGACAGAAGAAATTCAATGCCAAATTGGGTGGTTACAGATAGTCAGTAGATGAGATTTTGTAGGAGATCACTAAGTGCTGGGGAATGAGTCCTTTAGCAAGAGGAATAGAGGAGAGGGGCCTTGGGATGTTCTCTGAAAGATGTGTAGGTTTAAGTAGGAGATGAGAAGAAGACATTCCATGAGTGAACAACATAAGAAAAGGCAAAGGCAGAGACAAGAATGAGTGTGATGTGTTTGTGGGATGAGACAGTTCTGATTAGAGAGAAAGGAGATGATGGGGAACAAGTTTGCATGGAGAGATTATAGATGGCATCTAAAAGCAAGCAGGGTGGTTGACTTGATGTAGTAGGACATTGGGAGACAATTACAGGACAGTGACATGATGAAAGAGAGTAATCATTTATGTAGTGAATGAATTCCATCACTTAAAGAATGCTAATTAAATGAAATTGGGGTGGAGGGGAGAATCTTCCAAAATAGACAAGCTAGTGGGGAATATGGAAATAAATAACATAACAAGAAAAGGCTTTGCAGAACATTGATTTAATGCATCACTTAAGCAGCAGAATGTCTCCAACCTGCATTATCCATGCTCTACTTCCTCATACTTCGGACAGCTTATCTGTTCACCTCTCTCAAAGGAACAGACACATTTTTCTACATGAATTGTCTGCCTATGATGTATAGTTTCTAACAATATGATAAACTGCAACTCAAAGAGAATTCAGCACTTTTAGAAGTTATGTATTTTTTAATATGTCATGGGTTAGAATGCCATGAATAAAAATGACTAAAATTAAATTTAGACCAGCAGAGGATAACTGCCATCATCATCATCTGTTGAAAACATATCACAGCAAAAGAAATCCTTTTCAATACTCACAAAAGTTTGCAAATTGCAATTTGACCTCATTGTACAAATTTCAATAGTCATCTGAAACATTGAAATAAACACATTTAAAATAATTATGTTGATTCTAAATTGTGCATTGCAATGAGATGTTCAGTTCACAGACTGGAGATGTGACAAGAACCCATGCAAGAAAACCAAGGCAGAAAGCTGAAGCTAGCTATTAAGGCTATTGTTTATTTTGGAACACAGGTAAAGAATTCCTAATGTTTCTTTTTTTTTTAATTAAAAAAGAAAACAACAGGTCTAGAAATAAATTATATTAATACTCCACTAACATTTGCCCTCATTTTGGTCACTGGGACTTTTAAAACTCTATGAAGATGTTTTAAAGAGATAACTCATAAATATTCCATTCCCTCTTGAGAGGAGAAAAACCTGTTGTACGTGATTGCTATGAAATATACAAGTCCATGGAGAGTGCCATAACTGCCCTCCCCCAGTAGAATGTAAACTTCTTGAGAACAGGCACTACTTCATATTTATTTTTATATCAAGTATATAATATCTATTATAGTAGGCATTCAATAAATGCTTATTGAATTGGATTGGATTGAATTAATATAGTAATAATATATTATATAATATAATAATATACTATATATTATATAATATATTATTATATGTTAAACAATATACTGTATATTACATAATATACAATAGTATATTAATATATGCAGGCAAAATACATAGTATGGTAAATAAAGCATGTTAGCTATTCTCAGCAGTGTGATAGAATCATCAAAAAAAGTTGATGGAGTCTTGGACTGCTGGAAGAGAAACATAACTTCCAGCAATTGGGAGGAGACCATCCCACTCTACTCTGCCCTCATCAGAACTCATCAGGAATATTGTGTTCAGTTCCGGGCACCAGGGTTTTAGAAAGTCACTAATATTCTGGGGGAGTATCTAAAAGACAACCATGATTGAAAAGGGCATGGAATCTATGACACATGATAATCAGCTAAAGGAACAGGACACATTTTGCTTGGAGGAAAAGAGAGTAAGGGAGGACATGATGATAGCTGCCTTCAAGTATTTGAAATTATGTCAAAGAGGGGTTAGACTTTTGGCCTCAGAAGGCAGAACCAGAAGCAATGGGGTGGAGATTGCAAGGAGGTCAATTTAGACTTGATAGCAGGGAAAATTTCCTCACAATTTGAACTGTCCAAATGTGGAATGGGTGGGTTCCCCTTCTTAGAAATCTTCATGCAGAGATCGAGGACAACTCTTGCTGGGTATAGGATAGAGGAGATTCTTTTAGTGTGTAGATTGTACTATGTCCTCTCCGACTCTCAAATTCTGTGATTCTGTATACAAATCTCCTACCCTTCCATCCCCCAAGACCCCCATTCCAGTAATAAAGGGGCAAGAAGAATAGGAGCAGAAATAGGAATGGAAATTGGGTGGTAAAGAGCCTGCTGTTGCCTTTTTTGACCAGCATGTGGAGAGGTAAGTATTTATAGGATGATCCCTAAGGCATGTGTCTTTTTTAATTTGTGACTCAATACTTGCAGTTCAAATTTTACTTTGGGTTGAGATGTTTGATCTCATTTTTACTTTCATGAATATATGAAAATAAGAAAATTGATATCATGCTGTTTGTAGAACTAACATTTATATCAACTTGGACCACCTTAAAGTTTGGAATGAACATCAGATGAAACACATAATTTCAGAAAATTTTTCTTCCTTTATTTGGGTTTTGATTTGGCCTGAAACTCAAAGAGAAGATCAGTAGGTAGGAAGCAACATAAATGAAGTGTGTGAATTCATAAAATTCCCTTATAAAATAATGTCATCGAGCCTCAAATCATGCCATAGCCATCAGGGAACTGTAGAATCAAAGGCAATAAACTAAAAGAGATTTGCATATCAAATTCTGTACACCTATTTCTTTAGTGTTAAACAGAGGTTAAAACAGAGGAAAAATTGACTTAACTTGATCTCAAATTTTTCTTTCTTTTGATTCTGTGGTTCACCTTTTTTTTTAATCATTGTACATATAGAAATTTATATTGTATACTTATATAAAGGGACAATATTGTATAACGGAAAGAGTGTTGGCCTTGAAATCAGAACTGTGTTCTGATTCTACTTCAGATACAAGCTATCTGAGTGACCATGGACAAGTTAACTTACCTCTCAAATCTTAACTTTCTTCATCTGACAAATAGGAATGGTAATAATACTTGTGTACACCCTATTCCATAAGATTGTTGTGAGGAAAGCACGCTGCAGACCTTATCTCATAAACAGATCAATTCATTAAGTATCTATTAAATGCAGAGCACTGTGCTAGGCCCTGAGGATACACAGGGGAAAAAAAAAGTCTCTGCACTCAAGGAGCTTATCAGAGGAAACAATATGTACATACATAAGTATATACCAAATAGAGATGAGGTAATTTTTTAGGGGAGGGCACTACAAGTGAGGAATAGGGGAGATCAGGAAAAGCTTGGTATTGAAATTAGGTATTGTACAATACATAAGGTATTGAATTTTTTTTTTTTTTAGGCAATTGGGGTTAAGTGACTTGCCCAGGGTCACTCAGCTAGTAAGTGTCCTGTTTGGTCTGAGGCTGGATTTGAACTCAGGTCCTCCTGACTTCAGGGCTGTGCTCTATTCACTGCATCACCTAGCTACCCCAAGTTATTGGAATTCTAAGAGACAGACAAGACAAACCAGACAGAAGCCAGGGCTCCCTTTTGTCCTGAAACACTAACAGATAGGTCCAGCTGCTTAGGTTCCAAATCTCACAGAAAGAAATCCATGGGAGTAACATGAGTTCACAAATGCAGGCAAGTAGGACTGGAAACTCAAGACCACTGTGAGCAGTTGTTTCCTAAGCCGGCTGAGCTACTGACTCCCAGGATTACTTTTACATTTCCTCCTCAGCCCTCTAACCTCAGCAGCCTCTCAAGCTAGAGATCCCTCCCCCCTTGGGCTTCTTGACATTCCTCCCTGGAAACTCCATTTGAAGAAATACCAATCATGCTCACTTCTAATCCATCTCAGCTCTCGAATACCTAGACTGCTTTTTCTGCTGGGCACCTTTCCCTTGTCTATCCCCAACCCATTCCAGCTCCTTTTTATGTGTCTCCCCCCTTTAGAATGTAAACTTCTTGAAGGCAGGGACTGAATTTTCATTCCCATCATTTAACCTAATACTGGTATTAACAGTTATCTAGCTTCCTTGCTTGTGTGACACTACATTTTCCTACTACATAAATAAACCACCTCAGGGTAGTTCTCTGCTATGCTTTCCACCAAAAACAAGGTGGCTGTACACAAGATCTCCAGCATCAAATGTCTAGATGCTGTCTTCTCTATCATTTTATGTACATCTAATTTCGACCAGTTGTCCTGGAAAGGAATTGAAAGCAATTTATCCCAGTCACCAGCTGAATTGCTGTGAGCCCAATGCTACTTATAGGGAGATAACCACACTTGCCATATCTGGTAGTGATATGTGGCCATCCTCATTGAACTTTGAAGTTTGCTCCTCCTGCTCAGTATCAGACATAGGATTTGACAACTCCCCTACAGTTGCTTTCCTTCTGGAAGGTACTCTTGAGCTACTGCCTCTCATGAAAGAATGAATAAATGAATGAATGAAATGAACAAGTGAATTTATTAAGCACCACTATGTGTCAGGCACTGGACCAGGTGGTAGAGACATAAACGCAGAAGTGAGACAATCCCTGTTCTCAAGTGCCTAACATTCTTGTGGCAGGAGTCAACATATTGAGGTTACATGCCAGGGAAGGGAGTTTAGTCTGGGAATAAAGCTAGAGGAAAGCTGATTATGACAGCCTTTCAAGAAAAAAATGGTAGTATTGATTTTTAAAAAATGCTTGTGTTGCTCTGTATTGGCAAATATCAGTCATGATCATTTCTACATACTCAGTACTCCCCCCAAAAGGACTGCTCATGACACGAGTCCCTATTGTGCATATCTCATATTTTTAAAAGAATATAATAAATTCAAAACATTAATCTCGACGCTGTCCTACTTGTCTGTCTGCTTTTGAATCTTCTGTTTTTTCTGTGTATTTTTTAAACGATCCTCTGTTCTTTTTCTTCTTTTTTTTTAATTTGCCACTCCTATTGATTATTCCCTTCTCCCTCCCAAATCCCATCCCCAAAGTAGAGAAAGAAAAGAAAAAACAAAAAAAAATCTCCTTTATAAAAAAAAAAGAAAACTCAAAACAAATTCACATATGGTATTGATTTGGTACTGTTCCCAGAGCAAAGGGTGGTAGAGTGAGAAGGGTGGTATATTAAATGTGGTGGCAAGACAGATGTTAGAGATACCTAGGGTAGACAAGTAGATGGGATGATGCATTTTTCTTGGGATTATGGCTCTCTCCTAAAATTACTCTGAACCTGGAAAGTACTTTTCCCAAATTCTGGAAACAATGGCCCTTTCCCAATGGCCTCAACCTTCCATGAGATCATCTAGAGGTCAGTAAACTGCATCCTGTGGGGCCAAATTTAGCAGCCATTTGCTTTTGTACTGCTTGTGAGCTAAGAATATATATTTAAATAAAGTTTTATTGTATTTTAAGTGTACAAACTATTCTTAGATCTCTCCAAGAAAGCAATCTGGATTTGGCCCTTGGGCTAGAGTGTATTCATTCTAAATCCTAGATTCAGAGCTGGAAGAGCTGGAGGTCAGCAATAACAGTTGGAGCATTCCAGCAATTGAAAGGATCTTACTTTTTTGCTCATAATGAAAGGTAGGGTAGGAGAGTGAGCCAGTCCAGAGGAAATATGTCCTCTTCTCCCCACGTCTATTTACCATATTATCGGAGAGTCTGGAAGATAACAAACAACACATTCATACAAAAGCTGAGAGAGCACTAAGCTGAGGAAATGCAACTTCAGGGAGCCTGACCTCTTTGAGTTGCAGAGAAATGCAGCTTCTGGATTCTTCAGCAATTAGGTGAGGCAGTGGATAGAATGCTAGGCTGGGAGTCAAAAAGACCTGAGTTCAAGTCCAGTCTCAAACATTTACTAGCTGTGATTCTAGGCAAGTCACTTGACCTATGTCTGCCCCAGGTTCTTCAACCATAAATTGAAGATAATAACAATACCTACCTCCCAGGGTTGTTGTGAAAATCATACTAGATAGTAATTATAAAGCACTTAACCCAGTGCCTGGCACTTAGTAGATGCTATATAACTAATTATTCCCCTTTCCCTCCCTCTTGAACCTCAGTCCCAGAAGAGAGAGCTATGAATACATCTCAGAGGATTTTCACGAGGACTACCGAAAAGGGAGAAAAAGGATTTCCAAAAACTAGGGGTTGTTAGGTGACCCTTTGTGGCGAGGATTGAATGAGATAATATTTGTAAAACTCTTAGCACTGTGCCTGGCTCATAGTAGGCACTATATAAATGTTAGTTACTATCATCACCATCATCATCATCATTATTATCATTATATACTTTGTAAGCATGAGGCTACTTTGCACTGGTCTCTAAATGTAATCATGGGAGAATATGTCTCTGATTTTTTTTTTCAGGGGTAATGGGTGTTTCTGTACCAAATGTTCTTACTATATCATCTTAGTAAATACCTCCTTTTAAAATTTAATTAACTCTGGCTGCCTAATTGATATTGAGGAGCACACTAGATGGAACCCTGTATGAAACAGAACTAGAGGGACCCCTAGTACACTGGAAGAGGAATATCACTTGTTCTTTGGGACCTGGCCTGCCAATGCAAGTAAGAAAGGTTGAAGTAGGCTCAGAGGAGTTGCTACACACATACACACACACACACACACATACACACACACCACCCAATACCATACTTCCCACAAAGCTCCTCAATGTAGTTACGTGATTTTAAAATTTTCTTAAGCAATGTGGCTATTAAATGCCTACTATGTGCTCAGTGGTGCAGATATAAGAATGAAAAATGACACAGTTCCTGCTTTTAGGGACCTCACTAGAGATATGAAGGTAATAACTCTCTCCCCAGTTGCTGACTATTTTTGTGAAAAATTTTCTCATAACACTCCATCCAGTATGGCACAGTAGATGAAGTGGTGATCTCATAACAGAAAGAGCTGAATTCAAGTCCTACCTATTAGAAAAACTGACTAGAGACCCTGGGCAAGTCATTTAATCTTTCTATGTTCCCTCTAGGATTGTAGTTTGCTCATCTGAATTGCTCATCTAAATTGATGGAGGTAATGTAATAACAATAACAACAACAAGTAGTAATAGTAGTAATAACATTTACATAGCACTTTAAGGTATGCAAAGTGTGTTACAAATATTATCCCATTTTATCCTCACAACAAGGCTAGGAGGTAAGTGCTATTATTATCCCCATATGATTAGAGGACTGGGTGGTAGAGTACCAAATTCCACCCAATGCCTTCCTTTATAGAGGGTAGAAACTGGAGGAAACTGATAATAGGGAAGGTTAAATGATTAACTCAGGGTCACACAGCTATTAAGATCTGAGGTCAAAATTTGAACTCAATATATATAATTTCTATATTATATACATTTGATATATATACACATATTTGTGATATATATATATATATATACATACATATATCCACCATCAGAACAGCTGAATGCTATTGATATTTTCCTTTTGAAAGAAGCAGTTGAAACATACATTAATTATAGATCTTGTGTAAAAATCTGAATATTTGTGCAGAATAATCCCTTCCTCAGAAATACAGAATATTAGACCTAGGAAAAATCTTATGGGGTACCTAATCCAATAAATCATTTGACAAAAGGTAACACTGATACTTACAAAGATGAAATCACTTGCCCAAATAATGTTAGCTATGATGTTAGCTAGCTTCAGAGTCTAGACTAGATTGTAGTTTCTCTCATTGCTAGACTAGTGAACTCTCAACTATTTCATGGTGCTTCCTAGCTCTCATTACAGATTTCTACTGTTACACATTGTTATCACTCTCTAGTATTGAAGAAGAAATATTTTCTCCTCGTCCCCTATAATTTTTAAAGCAAATATATTTATGAGGATTTTTTTTTCCAAAATGGAAAACTGCAATTTTTAGCTAGCATTTGTACTTATTCTTGTAAAAACTTTTGCCTTTCAAGCTCCACTAAAAGAACTTTCTTCCTAAATTATTAATCTAATTTAATTTAAATTTTCATAAGTTTCTAAGGGAGATTGCATTTGAGTAGCCAAGTATCAAATTTGGCATCTCCTAATGCAAGACATGGGGCTGATGTAGACTCTTTGGGGTATTAACTTCCCTTAAGTAAAGCATAAAATAATTTCTTTCATCAAAGAAAAAAATGTGGATGACAGATGCTTTTCAAAGGGTTTAATGAATTATCTCAATTTTAGACCACCCAAGAGTTGAGAGAGGGATTGGAATTGATTATGCTGGTAGAGATCACATGTATTGAGGTATCTGGTGGGCCTAAGAGCTCTCATAATTGAAAATCTTAATAGGCAATGAGGAATACCCATTAAAAATATCTGACTAAAAATGTATAGTAAATTCTGCTTCTCAGAACAACTTCATGTGATCACAGGATTCACAGGGCCACCCAAGAGTGGACTTGATTTGCTAGTCAGCTGTAAGTTCCTCCTTTTCAGTATATAAAGAGTTTGAGAATAAGATAGTTATTTGAAAAGAGAGAGGGAGAATAACAGAAAGAAAGCCTAAGCAACAAACAGGAGACCCAGAGGTATATCCTAAAACAGAATGAAAGCTATCTAACCCTTAAATCCTAACATGTGAACTACCTATGCAAATGCGTAGGCCATAGTAGGCTGTCAGGAAGCTACATTTCCTTGGGTGAGTATATTTTTATATCTGAGGAAACAAAGACGTAATAGCTGGATTTGTCCTTCTCGGTCAAAATAATTTCCTTCTTTTACTGTGGTATGTGATATTGCTCCTATGAGCTTCATTATCTAAGAGTAGTGAATCTTAATTTAGTTAGTTAACTAATTACATTTATCTGTTTTGTAATCCAAAGAGATTGGCAAAATTAATTTTACAAAAAGAAAATGGTCATGAGGAAGGTGAAGATTATGTTAGAAATTAGGGTTCAAGGAGTATAAATTAAGTAAAAGTTAAATGTAGCTTCTAGACTACTTAGATACCCTGTACCTCCTGTTCATAGTGGATATTTTCTTCTACAGAGATATAAAAGGTGATATACATGGAAAATACTGAAGGACATCATAAATTTATACAAGTAGTAATTTCATACTCCAAGGAGTACACTTCAAAGTAAGAACTAAATTATGATAAAGGATAAAGAAGGGAAAGTACCATGCTCAATTTCATTGACTGTAAGCCAATCCATTTAAACCATTTATTACCTTTAAAAAATAGAAATTGGCAAGTACAGAGACATTGTTTTTGTGATTTCTTAGGAAAGTTTAAGTAATGAAGAGGCCCAAAAGAGTATAGAAATATCCTGGGTCAAGAACCTTTCAGATTTCATTATGAGACAGAAGAATATGTTAGCCAAGGGCAATACTTGTTTAGAATATAAGTTAAATTTTGAACCATCATTGAGAAGATGAAACAAATATCATCACCTCACAAAATAAATGAAAACTGATGAGGATTAAAAAGAGCCTATCTTTCTCTCTTTCTCTCCCTTCCTTCCTTCTTTCCTTCCTTCCTTCCTTCCTTCCTTCCTTCCTTCCTTCCTTCCTTCCTTCCTTCCTTCCTTCCTTCCTTCCTT
>NW_020954687.1:4865987-4944153 GCF_900497805.2 Vombatus ursinus
CTTCCTTCCTTCCTTCCTTCCTTCCTTCCTTCCTTCCTTCCTTCCTTTCTTCCTTCCTTCCTTTCTTTCTCTTTCTTTCTCTCTCTCACTCTTTCTTTCTCTCTCTCACTCTTTCTTTCTTTCTTTCTTTCTTTCCTTTCTTTCTTTCTTTCTTTCTTTCCCATGCAGTAGACAAGGAGAAAAGTTGGAATGAAGAGAACATATTTTCAAAAAAATAAAATTTATTTTAAAAATAAAGGCAATTAGGAATTGATTTTCAAGATAAAACCTTACCCTTACCCCAGCCTCAACTTATTTCTTTAGAGTCAGGGTAAAAGAAAAGGATAGGAGAACCTTCCCACAGGTTCAATTCATGGAGTCCATGGTGGAGTAGCACACAAGGGTTTCTAAAATGAGGATAGCCAAAAGATGATGGAAAAGAGAGTGAAAGGCTCAGCCTCAACACTTTTAAAGGTACAGGCAGCCAATCAAAAGAATCTTCCTCCAGGCATGGTGGAGGGGATGCAGCATGCTTCCTGTGAGGAAAACTGGACATTTTCAAATTATGCACAGAAAAGTTCCTCTGACTACACATTTAAAGCACTTTGCAAACCTTCAAGTACTATATAAATGTTAGCTATTAACAAGAACTGCAACAATAACAACAGAGACAACAGCAATAATGATAATAATAATCCCAACAGTTTGCTTTTCCTCCAAATACATCTTATAGCATGTAGAGATTTAAGGAACCTTAGTGATCACAGATCACTTTAGCTTTTTTTTAGCTTAATTTTTCATTTTTATACACTTTCAATTTTATTGATGTGTTTTGGTTTTGTGTTACAAATGTTTAGTTTATTCATCTTTTGAATGAGTTATCTTATAATAAAGTAAAACAGTTAATAAAACTAATAATGCAGTGACCTCATCTGAAAATTCATGCAACACTTCACATCTGTAGCAACCACTCCATTTCTCTATTAAAAAAATAGTTTTCTCTCTCTCCTATCCTCTACCTCATTAAAAAAGAAAGAAAATAGAGAAAAGCACATTTCTTTTTAACAAATATTCATAGTCAAGGAAAATTAATTTCTCCAAAGGCTGTACATATAAACATACATGTCTCAGTCCATACCCCCATCACCTGGCTGAAATGTGTAGCATGTTTTATCATCAATACTCTAGAACTGTAAATGATCATTGTATTAATGATAGTCTTTACAGGTTTCAGAGTTGTTTATTTTTACAATGCTATTATATAAATTGTTCTCTTAGCTCTGCTCATTTCATTCAACATTAGTTTATAATGATGATGATGAACCTTGAAAGAGTTCATTTTTATAAATTGAGTTATAGTATAATTTTTTTTCTAGTTCTGCTGACTTCACTCTGCATCAGTTCATGTAAGTCTTTCCATGTCTTTTTAAAGTTATTTGTTTCCTCATTTCTTATAGCACAATATTATTTCATCATACTCATATACTATAATTTATTCATCCATTCCTCAATTGTTTTACATCCTCTGAGTTCCTAGGTTTTCTTTTTTTTTTGCCACCACAAAAGAAGCTTATATATTCGTACATAAAAAAACTTTTCCTCTTTCTTTTATAATTTTTGGGTGTAAGACTAGCAGAGGCATAGCTAGGTCAAAGGGCACACACCATTTAGTAAGTTTTTGTGTATAATTCCAAATTGTTTTCCAGATGGTTATAACCAATGGTCCACCATCACCAATATACCTATATTCCCACAGCTCCTCCAATATTTATCATTTTCATTTTTCATCTTCTTAGATACTATGATAAGTGTGAAGAAGAATCTCAGAATTGCTTTAATTTGCATATCTCTAATTAGAGTGATTTGGAACACTTTTTTTTAACATGGCCATAAATAGCCTGGGTTTCTTCCCTTGAGAACTGCCTGTTCATATCCTTAAACCATTGACCCGTTGGGAATTATTTTTTTATAAATTTGAATCCTTTCCTTATACATTTTGGAAATTAGACTATCAGAGTAACTTGTTGTAAAGATTTCTTCACCCAGTTAATTGTTTCCTTTTTAAATGTAGAGTTATTAGATTTTCATAAAAACATTTTAATTTTATTTAATCAAAATTATTACTTTTGTCTTCTATGACCTTCTCTATTTTTTGATCATGCACTTTTCTTTTATCCATGGATCTGATAGGTACACTTTCCCCATTTTTCTCTAATTTACTTATGATGTGATCTTTCATAATAAGGTTATACATCTATTTGGAACTTATCCTTATATAAAATGTAAGGTATTTGATCTAAGTCTAATTTTTTCCATATTGCTATCTAGTAGATTTGTTAAATAGTGAATCTTTATCATGATAATATTAAATACATTTGCTTATTCTGTGTGGGAGAATATCTAACTTATTCCACTGATCAATCTTTCTGTTTCTTAACCAATACTAATTTTTTTATAATAACTTCTTTGAAGTACAGTTTGAGACTTGGCACTGCTAAAACCATTAATTCCCATTTCTTTTCATTATTTTTCTTGAGATTCTTGACCTTTTTTTCTCCAAATAATATCAATAAAAACCAGCAAGAAGACCTAGAGACATTCCATTTAAAATTACTTCAGAACGTACAAAATACTTATGAGTCTACCTTACAAGATATATGCAAGAACTATGTAAGTACAACTAGAGGGAAAGCTACGAGGTGCAGTGCATTTAGCATCAATCAGTCCTGGAGTCAGGAGGACCTGAGTTCAACTCTGAACTCAGGCACTTCTAGCTGTCTCATTTAACCCCAATTTTCTCCCAAAAATAAATAAATACAACTAAAACAGTTGTTTAAAAAAATAAAGACAGACCTAAAAATTGGAAAAAAATATTAATTGCTCATGGGTAGGATGAATCTAAATAATAAAAATGTCAATACTACATATATCAATTTAATTAATTATTCAATGTCATACCCATCAAATTGCAAAAAAAAAAAAAAATTATATAGTTCCAATCCCTTTAGCCTAGAGACGGAGAAATTGAAACAGAGATAAAGTGATTTGTCATCAGAGGTGGTAGGGAATAGAACTTGGATTCAAACAGACCAAATTCAAAGCTTTCTCCATTGTATCTTTTTGTAACACCAATTTTCTCTAAGTGATGCTATATGGCTATGAATCATGAAATGTAGCCATTCAAAAAAATTAAAATGACAAATAGCAAAAGATGTATGGTGGGCTTAAGTAGGCTACAGTTTATTATCAATGTTAATGAGATATAAGAGGGATTATTAAGAAGGTATGCTTCCTGTTACATTGTGAGATTGAGAGACAAAAACAAAAGGACAATCCAAGTGGGAAATTATCACCCCTGCTAACCCCAAAATATTTAAAGAATTAAAGGAAAGGCACCAAAGCATTGTGTAAATTCTTTCTGGAAGAATTATCAGAAACATGAACAAGTATTGTACTGAATGAGAAGACGTGGAGGTGTTACATTCTGTACCAATGCTGACAATATTATGGATCTAAGTACTAAATGTGTAAACTGACACTTTCATCCTTCTAAGGTTGGATCAAATGCCATCTACTCTCCAATGCCTTGCTTGCTGCTCCCTAATTGTTTGTGATGTCTTCTTTCTCAAGTTCTTTTTTATTTGCTTATCTGTTTTCATGTCTTATTATCTAGTAAAATGTAAGCTTCTTGAAGGCATGGATCATTTTTTCTTTTTCTTTCTTTTTTTTTTTTTTTTTGCTTTTGTCTTTGCAGCTAAAGATCCTTCGACATTATAGGGATCTAATAAGTATTTGTTGAATTCAACTGAATTCCTCCTTAGTCTCTTATGGCACTTTTTTAGGTCTCTCTCATGAATTTACCATATACTTAGTCATTTAACATACTCTGATTAATTTTGCATTTATTTTATATTTTATTTCTTTTAGCTGGAATGCCGCCTCCCTGAGATCAGGAGACTGTGTCTTATATGTCTTTATACCCACTCAGTGTTTTGAATGTAGTATAATATTTAATAAATGCTTGTTGAATAAATGACTTTTGACCTTCAAAGTTAAAAATATTCTCTTTTCTTTTCCTTTTCTGAAACTAATTTCATTTAAACTTGATTTTCCTGGTCAGAAATAGGAAATCTTTTACAAACAAACAAAAAAAAAGAGCCAAATACTAATGTAGGAAGATTTAACATCCACACATTTTTGTCATATTTGCACTTGTATAGATTTTCCCATGACTGAAATTCACATTAGTTTTTCTGTTAATCTCCTAATAATGAGATATATTGTGTATAATATTTAGTTTCTATTAATCCATTTTCTGTGTCTTTGTCTTCATTCACAAGGAGGCAACAAAATTTGGGATGTTTTTCATAAAATAAAACTCTGGTACGTTAGGAGACCAGCAAAAGCAATAACCCGTGTGTCTTTCTCCTTCTAAGATATACTAACTGATTTCTAGTCATTTTCACCACACAGTACCTGTGAGGGACTGTCTGATGTTGGCTACTGCCAAGTGCAGATTGTGGCAAGATTGGGGTAGGATCTGGGTATTAGGAAGTAACCAGAGCAGCTCCTGAGGCAGGGGCTGTGGTAGGCGGAGTTGTGGTGAACTGGGATGGGCTGGATACAGAGAAGTCCTGAGGCAGTGGGCAGTGCTATGTGAGATAAGCTGGGGAAGGATCAGGATACAAGGAAGTAGCCAGAACATGTGCTCCTGAGGCAGGGGGCTGTGCCACGTGGGAGTGGGATGGCAGAGGACGAGTTCCCTTTGCTTAGTCACCTCCCTATATGCAACGTCAACCCCAGACACCTCCTTCCTGTGTCCTTCCTGACTTCCTAGGTCACGTACTCTTTGTCTATGCACTAATCCCAGACGTCTCCTTCCTGTATCCGGTCCTAGCCTCCTGCGTCACTTCCTCTCCCTTGGTGCGCTAAACTCAGACATCCCCTTCCCGTATCTGACCCTACAATCATTGACTAGTAGGCGGGCTGAGGAGGAGGGGCTAAGTAGGTACTTAGGAATGGTCGTGGTGGGAGCATGCACTCTCTTTGCTCCTGCTCTGTTGCTCTGGCCTTCCTGCTTGGCCTTGCTGTGATAGCTTCTGAATAAAGCTCGGGTGTTGGCACCTCCTGGTCGGCTCTTCTCTGTGTGTTTATCCGGGTAGGTGCCGAAGACTGGTAAGTATGACTCTGGCAGCCTGCTCCTTATAGGAGGAGAGTGCACGGCACGGCCGGCACAAGTACCAAAAATTGAAGTTGAAAAATGAGCATCTTAGTTAATAACCAAATACTTTGAAGGCTCATTTATCTATACTTAGATGGCTGCCCCCAGTCCCTGCTCCAGTTCAGGACTTCATCGGCACTTGCCCAAACTATGTGACAATAGTCTCTTAATTTGTCTCCATGTCTCAGGTCTCTCTTATCTCCTACCTATTCTTCACTTAGCTCCCAAAGTGGTATTCCTAAAGCATGATTCTGCCCATATGCTCACCATAGGGCACTCCTGCTCAATTAACTCAATTGGTTCCCAATTACCTTAAGAATAAAGTAAAACTTCTCTGTTTGGCACAACCTACCTAGCTCCAACATACTTTTCCAGGTTTATTATACGTTCGCACGTTCTCTAGTCCAAACAAATTGCCTGCTTCTATTACTTATACATGGCATGACATTTCTTTTTCTGTGATGTTGCACAAGCAATGTATTCCATCTCCTCACCCCATGGCCTGAAATATACCCTCTTCCCCTCCCCCTCCTGCAATGCCTTGTTTGCATCAAAATTCAGCTCAGATGCCACCTCCTTCCTGAGGTCTTTCATGATACCCACAGCAGCTAGTGCTTTCTCCTCAACCTACCACCTATAGATTTTGTATATTTTGTGTGTGTGTTTGTGTGTGTGTATGTGTTCATTTCTCCTGAAGAATAAAGTCCCTTGAAGTCAGGGATTGTTTACTTTTTTCTTTTCTTTGAATAATCAGCACCTAGCACAGTGCCTGTTACATCATAGGTGTTTAATACAGGCCTTTTGGTTGACTGGTTGATTATGCCAATCATTTAGTCATACCAAAGGTTAATAGATGGACAGCTGTAATGCTGTATTGATACTAGTGGAGGTTAAAGTCCTAAACAAAGGCCTCCAGTGTATTTGGTAGGTCTTTGAGAGAAGATTATAATAAAGCATGGGCAATATTTGTACAGGATGAGAAGAAATGGGTTGAAGTAGCATCACGCCACTAGCCTCAGAGTCAGGAAGACTAGATTTGTCTTGGCCTTAGACACTTGATATCTGCGTGATCCAGAGCAATTAGTCTCTTGACTTTTACCTCATCTTTTGGACTTAATGACTGATAAGATCTATTCCAGCTGTAAATCTATTATCCTATTACCCTATGATTGCTTTTGATCTGTAGCTTTAAGGACAGTACGGACATTGATAAGAGCATGGATACATGGAAGTACTATGTTTAATGAGTTATTGTGGACTTGGATACTTGGTTATGCATTTTAGGGGTGGCTGTTAATTGCTGACATTATTATGAAATCATAAATTGCCAATGATAGTATTGTTTTGCACTTGGAACTTTTTTAAGTCTTAATATTGTTTTGAGATGACGAGATTCAGTAACACCTGGGTCAAATGCTAATAAAGGTTTTTGTTGCATACTGAAAAAAAAAACACAAGAAGAAGAAAAAGGAAAAATAGGCTATAACAGAAACACCAAAGGAAGATTATTTCATTCTTCCAATATCATACAAATG
The DNA here is from genome assembly GCF_900497805.2 of Vombatus ursinus. Lineage (NCBI taxonomy): Eukaryota > Metazoa > Chordata > Mammalia > Diprotodontia > Vombatidae > Vombatus > Vombatus ursinus. The sequence goes on from NW_020954687.1 coordinate 4,872,723, forward strand.
AGAAGTCTCTAAAACTATAGTAATGAATTATTCTAAGGTATGCTGGCAAGAACATTTTGTTGTTCAGATTCAGTTATGTACAACGCAAGAACGTTAACCACTTTCAAGTCTTTGACTTATTTTATCAGGCTGTTTGGTTTTCTTTCTTGATGCTTTTGAGGTTGGATACCTTCTTCTTCCCCCAATATGCTCCCTGATTAAGCATCAGAAGAGTATAACATTACAGGCTTAGATTATTAAGATCCACGTTAAATTCCTGACATTGCTATCTATTTTCTGTGGAACTATGATCAAATCACCTCATTGCTCAGGACTTCAGTTTCTTCATCTGTAAATGGAGAGAACCAAAGTCATATCAGGTGGGTTGTTGTATTGAAAATGCTATTAAATTACAAGACGAGTAGGAATTACAAATTAACCGTTGCCATACTTCTCAGAGCTACAGGATAGCAAGGACTTTTTGAATAGCTAAGCAGTGCTGAACTTGCAAATGGAAAGGAATACTTGTTACTAGAACATTAGGCCCTGTAACATTCTTTGGGACTTTTAGGCTAGAAATAAGAATCTCGTGACCCTTTGGGAAAGGGTGAGTGTAGACTTCGAATCTCTGATCCTTACTGTTTCTCTTCTCCAGGGGATCTTGTCAGGGACCAACCTTCTTTGAAAGACAGGAACTGAATTTGGTTCTCTATGGTATCTAGAGATATAAGAGGGACTCTCATAGTCTTCTGGTACCCATGTGGTGTGGTGCATGCTGAACTCCAGATCAAGATTTGTGACCCACCTTGTAACTTGGAGAGCATCTTAGTCATAACTTGGTAGCAAGGTCAGTATAGAGTCAACCTTCTCTGATAAATCATTAATGATAAAGGACATCATAGGATCAAAGATTTAGAGATGGAAGTGCCCTAAGAGGATATCTAATCCAATTCTCTCCTTTTACAGATAAGGTTGCAGAAATATAAAGTAACTTGATAAGGGTCACATAGCTAGTAAGCATCAGACACAAGATTTGAATTTAGATCTTCTTAAGTCAAAAGTTGCATTCACTAGCCTCATTAGAACTGAAAGTAAGTAATTCTGAATGCAATAGGATATGAGCAGCAAAAATCTCTTACTTGTTTCATGGTTCTGGGGTCCTCTATTTGGAGTGTCTGGAGTAGAAGCAGAGTCAGTGTCCTTCATTTCACAAAGCTCAGTATTATTCTCAGGTCTTTACTGGACTTATGATCCCCATTTCTACAGCCACATTAAAAAGGGGGAGCTGTGTGAAAAGTCAAGTCAAGACAGATCCATTATCTAAGTTGGTCCAATAATGTATTGTGAGCCATGAAATTAGATTTTCCCCAAGATTTCATCAAATCATAAGAATTTTCCATTGGAAGCATGTGGGATCATCTAGTTTTACCTCTTCATTCTATAGATGAAGAACTTGAGGTGATATGATTTGATTAGATCACAAAAGTAGAAGGGAATAGACCTTTGAATTCAATGTATGTCTTCTAACTTCCAATTCAGTGTTTTTGCCACCATATCATGATAATCTCATGTAAAAGGTGTGCTTAGATAAGGGTCCAGTGGGAGGGGAGAAGGAGAGAGAGAAAGAGACAGAGACAGAGAAAAACAAAGACAGAGATACAGAGAGAGACAGAGACAAAGAGAGAGACAAAGACGAAGAGTAGGAGAGAGGAAGAGAAAGAGAAAGAGGGAGAAAATGAGGGAGACTTAAAAAGAACCATTCATGAATGTGGAATTTAAACTTATTCCACTTTCAGCCAGGTCTTTACATTTTAAAAACCTATCTGTACAGTGACTACCAAAAAAAAATTACTTTGAGCATATTAGAAACTGGAAGACAAAGCTACCTCACATGCCAGCCAAATTATCTCTGCCAAATTGAATTTAATCCAAACAACCTACTTATGATTTCCTAATATCTAAAAAACTTAAAACCAATCCAATCACATGCTTTACATTTCTATCTCCTTTTTTGTGCTAGTTTTTGACCAATGGGAGTAATTATTTTGACCTTTCTGTTAGGAACCATTAATTTCTCATGATTACATAATTCATGTAAAATGAAACTACAACTACAGTTTATATTTTTAAAAGATAAAAGTTTAAACCCCATATTTATTTACTTAAAAATAAAAACTGTATTTAGCCTTTGTCTCAGAACCAAGATATCATATTAATTCAAATGTCTATTTTCTCCTAGAAAACCAGCATGTAAGTCAAATAATCGAAAACAATATCTTGAAGTGTTAGCCAACAAATAATAGATCATAAAATAATGGAATTATAGAATATTCAAAATTACAAGTTTATAATAAAACATTACATTGTTGTTTGAACTGATGAATATCTATAAATCATGTAATTTAATACCATGCATTTTATATTAAAATAATTGATCAACAGTTCTCCCTAACTAATCCTTAGCTTTACATTCTCAGTACAATAATGATGAACTACTGCTGAATCTCTTCATGATTTCCTACAACTAAGTTATTATCAGAATGGACATATCTGCTGCCTGAAGCTAATTTCTGTAAGCTTATGGTGTTAAAGTCAAGTCAGTATTTAATCACAGGCCCAGTATAGTTCAGGACCCATAGATACATATCCTGCCACACATTTGTACACACACATAGAGGTACCAAAAAGGAACCTCCCAGTTATTTGGGACTTCAAGAGTGCATATAAATATGACAAAGGCCAGTCTAGGCCCATCTACTAAAGCACTTAGATTTAGATCTTACCAGTGGTTATACTTAGTTCATCAAGGCCCATTGCAATATCTTTATGACTTCCCATCCTTTATTATTTTTGTCCTGGTGCTTCAAAATTCTCCACAGAGGATTTGTTTGGAGGTTTTCTTCTTGTTCTTTTGCATGCTGGAGGATATCATGATAGAATTTGTCTTTTAATATTATATTGCCACTCTAACTTTTTTCATAAGACATGTCCGTGGTGATTTAAATCATTTTTCATGTAAAAATTACCACAGATAATTTGATTCAGCTAACTTTCACCCAACATATTTCTATTGCCTGTTAAGTCACTAACAATGTTGATTCTTCTGAGATGATGGTACTTAGACATAGAGGATTCCAGGGTGAATATTGACTTTAAAGGAATGGATTCGTGGAGCAGCAAGCAACTTTGGATCATTGATCATAGAGATACAATCCAATTGAATTCATTCTGAGCACTTATTAAGTGACTGTTACTTGTAAGAACTGCCCCAAAGTCCTCCTCTGATGCTTTCTTGTGTAATATAGAAAGTTCTGGGGTCTCAAAAACTATTTGAAGGGACCTCAAACTCCTCAAACCACACCAGAAAGATTTCATATGTGGTCCTAGCATTAGACAATTCATTCAATAAACAACTATTAAGCAAAAAAGGAGCTCACACTCTAATAGGAAAGACAACATGTTACCAACTATGTATCATAGTAGGTGTTTAACAAATGCTTATTGACTTGACATTATCCTGAATACAAAAGGGACATCTTGAGCAAGAGAGTAACATGGTCAGGCTTGTGCTTTAGAAAAACCAATTTGGCAGTTTTATGTAGGATGATTCTACACATACACATTAAAAGTAGCCTTAATTGAGACATTAGAAGGCAAACAGGCAGGCTTTCACAAATGCTATGCTACAGTGGACCACATCTTTATAATCACTTAATTGACTGAAAGGTATAGTGAATGCAAGACCCACCATGCTAATTTTTTAATAGAAAAAAAAGAAAGAGTATGATTTGATAGAACAGAATGTTACCTGAAAGACTCATTCCATATGTAAAGTTGTCCTCTTCATATGTCAAAATCATTCAAGATTTGTTCAAGATGTAAGGAAAGAGAAAACTTTATTTACTCACTCTCTGATTCAATAAATATGAAATGAGGCATAAACCATGAAGTTGTAAGTCTATCAAAGTCATATGATTACTAAAGTATATAGGCTGTCCAAAGCAGAGAGTAAATTGAATAGTGATTCCTTTTCTATGAATGAGGAAACTGAGGCTTTGAAATGAAGTGATTTAGCCAAGGTCATACCACTAAAAAGTATCAAAGATGGAATTTGAACCCATATCTTCCTGACTCCTAGTCCACTACTCTTTCCATTATACCACAGATACTGCCCCTTTTCAGAAGTATGACATGGGGAAATATAAATCTGTTTTAGCCTTGAGACTGTCATAAACTGTATAGGCAGAGCCGTTGGAGGTTTATTTTATATGATTTATGAAAGACTATGGGGAGGTTCTCCTGTCCCCAAACATCTCACTTATTTATCTACTATTGTGTCTGAAATTCTACCATTAGAGATTTAAATTCTTGCCCTCTGAAAGAACTTTCTTTCTTTAAAGTGCAAGTATTCCCAAGAGCTATTTTTGTCAGAGATTTTTTTTTTAATTTTGGTCCATGATGGACCCAATATACCTGATTGGGGATGGGGTTTGAGGTTGGAAGCTAATGGCACACTGCTCATGAAAGGATACTGTGCTGGGTTGGGGAGGGGACATTTCCGGTGGGAGACAACTATCCACTTCTTCTTGTCATTCCTTGCCTTCATAGATTTTTGCTGATTTTGTACTGCTGCTCAGCCTCGGTTTTACAACTCCTGCCTGTTGCCATTAATCTTTTTGTCCCAGTGAAGTCTTTGGCTAGGCTTTGCCTTGAGATTCTTTTTACCCTTTTGAACCATGGCTTGGACCATACCTTTTCCCCACTCAAAGAAGGATTGTTCCCCTTAAGGCCTATTAATTGCTTCTCATCACCAGCAGGGCTGGAACCTGACATTATTGTCAGTTAGTTTACCAGATTGCTTTCCACACTATGAGCCGATCACTAATGGAATCCATTCATTCATTCAACAAGCATTTATTGAGTGCTTATCATATGCAAAGTGCTGTCCTTGCCCCTCAAAAGGAGACAGTGATGTATAACCTACAATGCTCAAGATCCCCTACAATATAGTTGAGGGACTGGGAGGGTGGGGTGGAGTAAAGAGGAAGCAATAATTTTAGTGTGTGAGTGTCTCCTGGGAAGCATAGATTAGATATCTAGAGACACTGCCTGGAGGAGCTCCAGGGACTCAGTTGTTAGCTTGAGGACAATGGGTAACTAAGGTGAGGTAACATCATGATGTGGGGATATGGTAAAGAAAGAAGAGATGAGAAGAACTCTGAAGGTTAACTTGCTCTTTTTCCCATAATTTAATTTAAGCACTAACCACACCCAGAGAACAATCGTGTATGCCAGAGAAATAATGCTACCTCTGAATCTGCTAGGAAAAAACAGCCTAACGCCAAGCATGCCCCAAGTTTCCCACATCACAGACAACATATACTATCTTGTGACATGGCAGCTGCCATTGTAGTCCATAGTCATGGCTACTCTCTTCATTTTCTGGTTAAATACTAATAATCTCAGAGAGATTCAGGTAGGCTGCTTGCTATCATAATCTCAGTCCCAGGAGCAGTTTCTATAATCCCCTATTCACAATTAGTGCAATGTACCTTATTCTAAATCACATTATTATAGTTATGCTAAAGTATGTAAATTCAGCAAGCCATGGAAAAAATCCTGACCTGGTTCTATGGGAGAGTACTGCTGGTACGGTAAACCCTTCTCCAAGACACAGACGTGTGCGTTTAGTTTATGTGTAACTCTGAAAATAAGTTTGTACACAAGACAAGCATGTCTGCTGTGCCATGATTTGTAAAAACAAACAAAAAAAACCAACAAAACACCAGCAGCAGCAGCAACATCAACAACACACACACACACACAACCCTTGAAATTTATGGGATGTTATACAATTTACAGCCTTGTGTGGAGATTGTAAAACAATACATCTCCCATACTCTTAGCTATCATAAAAAAATGAAGATAGGAAATTGGAGGGAAAGGGGAGGGAGAGGTCTTTTATGTCATCTGTGAGATCATTTTGTTTCATTCTGTGTTGTCCAATCAGGCAAATGAAGAAGGTTGCTCCATAATGAAAGAATTAATGGTTTTCCCTGTCTGGTTAGAATTATTCCATTGCCATGATTGCATTGTACATATCCAAGAATAGTAGAAAGATGCTTCAAGTTCCTGCTTTCTAGCACACTAACAGCTATTCACAAAGGAAGTAGAGTTTAGGGTAGTGATGCTAATGAACACTGGTCAGGCAGCCTGGAACTTCTGTAGAACCAGTGCAAGTCATCAAAATATGATCGATTTGAAATGACTTCCTTTGAAAATATTGAGGACTTCGATTTAGGACTGAATTCTTTGAAGGCAACATAATGCTGATTTCCTCACTCTCTGCTGCTGACAAAGTTAACTGCAAAAGAAAGCTTTCCTGATAGCAAAGAACAGGCAAGATTGCTGAAGAAGAGAAGAAGGTGTGTGTGTGTCGTGTGAGTGTGTGTGTGTGTGTGTGTGTGTGTTGAAGGGAGGGGGGATACTTGAAAAAAACAACAACCTAGCCTTCTAATCCCCACCCACCAGTCTCTGTGAAAGATGACTTCAGTCTCTTTCTTAACTAATTCTGTCACTGTAAAATCCTACAGTCATTCTTCCACACATAAAGGAAAATAAGCTCACTAGGTGGACCTAGATGCTTTCAGTTTTAACTATTAACCAATGATGAAAAAGGCAGAATGCCTAAGTTATGTCTTTGTGGCCAATAGGGTAGCTGTATGTGTCCCACATGACTCCCTTCCCCTGTCTTTCACATGGGCTGTAATTTAGTTCAATTCAGAACTGCAGATAGTACAGCTTTCACAGAAGCAATGGGATGTCTGAACACAAGTGGCTGACTTGGGAGTGACTTTATGAAGCACTTTTTTGCCTTCCTTAGGCAGGAAAAAATTGGAATTCTGCACCTGCATCAGAAAAGGACCAGACTAATTCTGCCACCCAGTAGCAAGAAACTCACACAGCTAGCTGGTCTGAAATTGTAAGTATGATTTTTTTTTTCATAAAGTGCCCTGATTTAAATAGTTTATATGCCATATGCATGAAGTATATGAGACTTTTTAAAAACCTCTACCTGTGATTGTGGATATTAATGAGAATGCAAATTACTAGAAAAATCATTTCTGGACAGATGTTGTCTGTTTCGGTCTAATAAAGATAAAAGAACAAAAAATAAAAGTCAGTCATCCCTTAGGGTAGCTACATGAGGGCTTCACCGCAGAACATAGCTATGTGCCGCTTTGTTCAGAAGGAAAACCGAAGGCAGACACATATGTATTTTGTTCTTTTCTATTTGGTCTCTGTGTCTAATCAGATTTGATCTGTCCCCAAGAAAAATAAAAGACAAACTTTGCTGACTCCTCTGACAAGGGCACTGTAGACTTTCCAGACATCTGACAGTTATTATAATTAGCAATGAAAGACAGCTAAGGCACTTGGGGGCAAATAGCTCTTAAATTTTGAACAATGGATCCAAGCCAGGGCTGGCTTTCTATTTATTTTTTTTTAACTGCCCTCTCCATTTTAGTATTTATAGTTGTGGAAGGATTTCAGAGCTTATTTTTAAAATAAGAAATAAAACCCAAACAGTTCTACAGGAGTCTGAAATTGGTCAGCGTAATGGCAGACTGGAGAGACAGCTTTAATGTCTCAGATTCCAGCCTTCCATGTATAAAGAATTCCCCCCCCCAAAAAAATTCCTAATAGGGTGGAGTGAGGAGGGAGAGCTTCTTCACAGCAGATTGCCAGACGGAAAAATAATTTTGGGTTTCTCTTTCATCTTTACTGGCTAGCAAAAAAAGATATGATTAGCATCTAAGTTGCTTTCCATGTAAGATTTATGGACTTCAAATAGAATTTTTAAAAAAAAAAGCACTTGGTTTTATCCTTAGAAAAGAAAATCTAACCAAATGGGTAAAAGATGTTCACTTATCGCTTCTTCCCTTCTTCACTTAGATAATCTAACATATCAGGTCATTCTGCCTTTACTTCTAGAATCATCGAAATCTTTTAAAAGTTGCATGCTAAAAGTCTCCTAGGGGTGGTAGTGGAGGGAGGTGGGGGGTGAAATCAAATCTGTTTTTCATGGATGTATCAGGGCTTGCTCAGTAACAAAGCATGGGAAGAAAAGAAGAGTTTGTAAGGAAAATGTTATTTGGGTAATTTTTTTTTAAAAAGAATATTAACTAATAAAGGAAATTATTGAAGGGTTCCAGACATTCTTAATTATGGCTTAAATAAATCTGCTCCAGTAGAGGCTTGTGTGTTCTAATTGGGGAGAGGAGGGAGGCACTGAGACTTTAGGATTAATTTTAAAGAAGGACTTTGACGTGAATTTTCACACAATCTTTTAAAAATACACCATTTAATTTTCTTTGTCTACCCTCATGTTATCTACACCTCCCCCCACCACCGCCCACTGTGAGCTGAGACACCTGAAGGCTAGACATAATGATCAACAGAGCTCTAGCCTGTCTGGAGTCCAGCCAGGTTTTTTTTTTTTTTTTCCTCCCCTCTCTACAATCAAGGAGCCTGCACGCAGCAATGCATGCCAAGCCTATTCCACTGCTATGTGCAGATCAGGGATGGGAGTCTTACACACACTGCGGAAAGATTAAAGACAACAATATCCCCTTTCTCTTACCCTGGGCAGCCTCGATTTTAACCCTTTCATCGCCCCTCCAAACATATGCCTTTTCCATCGTACCCCAGGTCTCCAGAGACCCAGCAACTCATGCAGCGATATCGTATACCCCCGCCTGACTCATTTGGTTTAGAAACCAATTCCCTAATGCCATTCCACATCTGGATTGTTTAGTATTATCAATACATTGCTTCACAAGGAATCATTAGCCTATAAAAGCACAGTAAGGGTGGTTGGAATGAACTCTGCAGTAGGAAACCTGCAAAAAGTCCGAGGTTAATGGGGAGACTTCCAAATCTTGCAGAAGATTACAGCATAGCTGATGATGCCATTCACAAAGGCATGAAGATCTCTCTCTTCCCCCCCTCCCCTCCCAACTTCTATTTTTTCCCTCTCTTTCCTCTATCTTCCCACACTCCATTTCTCTACCATCCCTCTCTCCCTCTTCTCTTCCTTTCTCCCCTCCCTCAGATACTCATGCAGTTACATCAGAGAGGTGTCCAGATTTTCAGGTGATGTCATCACTCCCCCAAATTTTGTCTTCGTAGAAAGCATTTCCAAGCACTGATGTCCATCAGTTGGGTGTGTGCCCATAAGAAGTTCAGGTATTTGTGGGGTTAAACTATACACAGAGGCAAAGCGTATTAGAATCTTGGCCATCTCTTGAAGATGTGTCCATATGTCATTATGGTCATGTTTATCACAATAAGATAGTCAGGCAGCTTCCCTGGTTCTAGAGTGCTTTGTTAATGTAACGGTTGAGTGTTCATTTCCACTCCAGAGGGAACTGAACTGCAGTGACATAAATAGGAAGAGAAGATTTAAAAAACAATTTTCAGATTTTCTGAAATAAGAGATATCAAATACAGTGAAATTTATTGATTTGATTTTGCTTTTTCTTGCTATGTAAAATTGTGAAATACTCTAAAATGTACCTTGCTAAGATCCATTTCCATAGAGGGAGAAGAATGTTACGTGAAATGAGTTGTAAAGAATGATGATTTCATATGTTTTACTATCTGCATATATCCTGATTGGATAGTGGGTGGATTACATTTTTTGTGGGCTGGTAAATTTCCTGTATTTATCTTCTAGCATTTTTAAGGATCTTCTAACTTACAGATGCCATTTGCATTCTTGTATCTTTTGCTAATACATTTTAAAAAAGTGTAACACAATATTATTTTCCTAAAAGTACACTGAATTTTATTAATACATTACAATATACATGCAAACATGCTCATAGAAATACTATGTGTAAATACCAGAAAATAATTACTAAGTATTTATTATATATTTATGTATATATTTGATTTGATTTCTAAATGTTAGAATGTTATCTCATCATTTTATGTTGCATATCTATTGCAGAGAACCATATATTTAATAGGACTTTCAAAGTATTTGTAAACAGTGTTTTAATATATTAAAGAGATCAACTTTATCAAATTAATGTGATCTTTAAAATTAAAACAAACATGGTTTTTCCCTTTAATATTGCTTCTGTTGCGAAAACTTATTCCCTAAGATACAACTTTATCAGTGGACACATTTTGAACTTAGGCACAGAACAGGTCACACAAGTTGGGTGACATTCTATGTGGGAAGATTCTGAACTAATATGTAACTTTTTGGACAAGCGCTTAGGCCTCAATTTGTAATCCCTCCATGGGCAGTTCTTCTAGGAAAGCCTCAAAGTTCTGCCTGTGAGAGCTGCAGAACTCATTTAGCTTATTAAAGAAAGAAATATGGATAAACAGTAGGACTGAACTTTCAGCTTCTTTGTGACAACAGCGCACAGAGCCACCCAGTAGGGGGACAGGTTACTAAAAGGCATCTTTCAAAGAAATGAAGATAATGGCCTTGATTGAAATAGTCAGGCTATGTAACTCCAGTTCAAGAACAAATAGTTTTTTCAGTGCATTACTAAGAAAGAACAATTTATAAGAGTACAGTTTGCTCTTACACAATGCTAATGTTTCACATGAAATGGCAGACTACACATCATTGAATGGATAAATGCACCAATGTATATGTGACATCGGGGATATATAAAAATGCATATGTTTTCATTAGAATGCATTTTTCATTGTCCATTATTTTCTGCATCTTCCTTAAAGCAAAACTTCTATCCTGTAAAAATATGCAGAAGCTATGCAGGTGATTTTTTTTTAAACAAAGAATTTTATTTATTTATTTTTTTGGTATGTGATAGAATAACCAGACTTTAAGATGGGTTTTACAGTTTGAATTTCCATGTAGGTCAGCTGAACAAAAGTTGGATAGAAAAATCAACTTATATTTAGCAGAGAAGCGCATCTAAATAGGTAGCTAAAGAAATATTGTGATCATTGTGTATTTACTGTGCATCATGCCTCATCTAAAAATATTTTTAATCATAAAGAGCGACCTCTGGCTCTAATTATTGCACTCATTTAAAAAATTGAAATATCCCTGAATCCAAGTTTTCTTCTCTCCCCCTCATCCCAAATACTCTCACCATGTGGTTCCTAAAAAGTAATTTCGCATTTATAGTTTCTTCCTAAAAGTAGAGTTTTATTTTTCCCCCTTAGTCTACTCCTTTGAACTATAAACAATGTTGCATTGTGTGTAGAATACATGGGAACATCAAGAAAGTAAAGAAACTTTTTTTTTCCCTAACATTTTCCTCTTTAGGTATAAATGCAGATTTTTATGAAGTGGAAACAGTTCAAAATTCTTCTTTGCACAACTTTTCAGCAGATCGGTTGCTCTGTTGATATGTCCATGGAGCAAAAGTGCTCTGAGAATGATTGAAAGCTTTAGGGCCAGAACCTCAGTGAAGCTCAGGGAGGCACTGGGGTCAGATGGGCTCATGCATCACAGATAGGAAATGGACTGTGCCATGCATTTTTCTAGATTTTTCTTTAAGCACACATTTGGGCTATTTACTACAAACAGATTTGGGGTTCATTTTTCAGTATGATTTTTCCAAACATCAAGACTCCCAGCAAATGTAAATGAATTTCTGCATGGTATAGCTAGACCAGATGGCCACGTGCTCCTTTCTTATTTAGATGAGACTTTTCCTTTCAATAACATCTTTCTTCCTGACCTGCTTAAAAATTCCAGCGAATGAAATCAGCACAGGATTTTCAATTCTAATTGACCATGTGCAGAGGAAGGGCCAGTAGAGAAATCAGTAGGGCCATTGTGAAGTTGCCTGCATCAATCTTGCCTTTGTGTTTTGCCCTTAGTAGCCAGAGCCAAAATAATTAAGAATATTTAATTTATATTAGTTTTGCTATGACTACAAAACTAGCTAATTCCCAATGTAAATCACTTGAGTCACAGCTTCTGCCCTTTCAACACCAGTAATCAGGAGATGGTTCTCATACATGTATACACAGCCCCTCTCTCTCAGCCATCTGGGCAAACAGGTTCTGAGCTAATTCTCTGAAATAAAAAAGAAGAAGAAGAAGAAGAAAATTTGACATAATGCTTGAGGTACGCTATGAATATATAAAAATGTGATGAATTTCCTGAAGTTGTCACCTGAAATGACTACAGGAACTTATAGGAAGGGATCATTTTGGACTTTTTGTTTTAATTTAGAGGGAGAAAGAAATCTGTTTAACCAAAATGCTTACTCCAGAAGCTTATTCCATCCAGGGAGAAGCTTGGGCCATATCTTCTTCATAATGTTATTACCCAGGCATTTGGAATTAGCTTTAGCAAGTAATAGCATGGTATGCAAGAATGGTGTTCTCATTTAATGAGGCTTAACAGAGGAGTTCACTTATGTAGTTGAAGTATTCTTAGCCAGAATATCTATGCAGTATACAGAAAAGACAAAAAAAAAAAGTCAAGATTAGGAGTTACTGACATACGTCTGTTATTAAACTGAATTAGATACATTAAAAATATCATACACCAAAAAGTATTTGTTTGTTTTATACTTCTGGACAGTAATTGACTCAAATAGCTGTGCTGCTCTTGGTTGCTGCTAAAAAGAAACTATGACAAAACTTTTTAACTTTTTTAAAATTGAGAATGGATTTAAATGGAAATTTAGGCTGCTCTTCGAGTAAAGACATTAGTTGGACTTGGGCCAAAATCAAACCTAAGACGTATACTGAATTAGGAAAAGCCTCAGGGGGTGAAAAATGCTAACAGGAGGCTAGCCTTGGGAACAATGGGAGGAGAAGTGGTCTCAGAAGTCAGTATTTATATCTCAGCTTCAAAACATCTTAGTATATATGCATCATGTTTGAAAAAAAAGGATGACTGATATATATTTTTAAGGTTTCCATATGTTGATTTCCTACATATATAAAATCACAGTTTGGGGTGAAGAGGGGCTTGAAGGAGACAATAAATTATATTTTAAAGTGATAGCTGCTATTGAACAGATCTTAATGCAGATATTCAACACTGCTCTCTCAAATTTGGGAGGCTTGATTCTCTAGCCACCTTAAGAAGCCTCATCAAATCTATACCCTTACGTAGAGGAATGTGCAAAATTTTCATTTTGTTAACTTGCAACAACGATGGAAGTCACAATGAAGAGTTCATCATAAAAAAATGAACTGTAACAGAAGCAGGAAAGTAAGCTCAGTCAGTGTCACATAATGGAACGGACCCTCCATCTGGAATCAGAAATTTTGGATTTAATGTTGGTTATATCATTTACTCCCAAAGGGATCTCCAGCAGGTCATTCATTGACTCTGGATCTCAGTCTTCATAGTATTTGTAAAAAGAAGGGCATTGGCCTAGAATTGCTCTCTAAGTTTTGTTTTTTTTCCCCCCATGATCCTAAAGCTGCCTATATGATTCCAAACACAGGTGAATTTTCTTTTAAGCACCATCTTCTAGAGTTAAAGTACTTATGATGTATAAGTCTCAACCACTTTTATTGCTTTCTGGGTACGTATATGATGTGCTACACAAAACATGATAAACCCCTGCCTCCATTAAGCCTTTTTCATTTATTTGTATTACCATGAAACCTAAGGTACCATAGACTTACTTCTATTGTCAAATCATGATTAAGAGCAAAATCCACCTGGAAAATAAATCTCAATTGATTGGTTTTGGGGTGGTTTGTTTGTTTTTGTTTTTACTCTGCCTCCCAGAATGAACAAAATATTCTATGAGTCTTTAGGCCAGAAATCAATCAAAGGGTGAAAAAAGGAAATGAGTACAATGTACAATCTCTAGTATTGATGAAGCCTTTCTCTATCTCATTTTTGCTGTCCGTGGACCAGATTGTATAAATTCATCTAAGGATAAAATTATTAAAATGTGTTTTGTGTCATAATTTTATGTTGTTGAAGCTTTAACGTGTCTGAAGAAGAGTTTTATAGTGAAGCTGTGTTCTTTTCTTCTCTTCCTATATTGTTATTTAATAAATATAGCTAACTCTTGATCACTCATAATCAAGCAGTATCAAGGATAATCCTAGTGGAGAATGACACCTGAAAATTATTTATGTTTGTGTCTGGAAGATATTTTTGCATTTTCATTTGACTATGGTTGTTGGAATTGATAGATTATGATACATATATGTATCATTTGTATAGGTATGTTATATATAGGATCATACATTTAGAGCTAGAAGAGGTCTCAGAGACCATCTAGTCCAAAGCCCTCATTTTATGGAAAGAAATTGAAATCCAACTTGGTTAAATACCTTGCCCAATTTTATACAGGTGATAAGTGTCAGAGGCAAGCAAGATTTGAACCAGTTAATGCTTTGCCTTTCACTCTGGACCCAGGAAAAGCTCTAGCATTTGTTCAGTCATTATCAATTCACAGCATCTGCCTGGGATACTGTCTCTCTTTCTATATTAGGGGACTAGATTGAACATTCTGGGGCAAAGACACCAGAGAGTAAGGCTTCTTTACCTCTCCTGAGACAATCATTTTTATCCACTTCTAAATGCCTTGCTCATAGTCCATTACACAGTTCCTGATGGCCCTTTGCATAAAAGGTTTCCCACCATTGTCTTAATTCCAACTTTCTGCATTTAGAATTTTAACCTGCCCTTAATGGCGCCTATGGTTCAGCCTCAACATTTCACTATTATTTTGAGGAAATGTAGCTGCCTGGGAGCTGAGGAAGGGTTGGCAAATGCTATCGCTGTCTTTGATGTCTTGAAATTCACAATCCTTCAAACCAAAGAACAAAAATCACATTATAATCAAATGACTGGCCAGTGTCCTCAGCTGGTCCCTTACTACTTTCTTCTCTGTATTATTTCCACACAAGTACCTGATCAGTTCTCTCTTTTTCTAGTCTTGAGAGATAGTTCACAACTTTCCTGAAGGGAAATAACTGGTTTGACTTAAAAGGCCTTCTGTTAGTGCTCCTGCCTGCCCGACTAAAGTAAACAAAATCTTGCTTATATCAACAAAGAATTTAAGTAAACCAGTAGGTGACAATGTCAATAAGAATTTGAAAGCAAGTTCTGTATCAGATCATCTGAAATTCTAATAATCTGCCCAAGAGAATTGAGTCTGGAAATTCTTATAGGTTTAAGCTATGGAATGCCCTCAAAACTTCTCGTTTTAAAACTATCTTTAAGGAAGGCTGCAATTGAAATGTGTGTATGTGCATATATGTATATATATATATGTATATGTATATATATGTATATATGTGTGTGTGTGTATACACACACATATATGCATACATATATACATATAATTGTATGAATCAGTGAAGTAATTTTACAAACGTTGATTGCTATTTTTTAATCCAGCAATTTTTTGGGACATTATTGATGGCACATTGAGGTTTCATTGAAATAAATTGGTCATTGTCAGCCAATAAATATGCAGACTATAGAACGGGAGGAACTTAAGATGTGAGTGATGACACTGACAAGGAAAAAACAAACCTATCCTTTTGGTTGGTCAAAAGATATAGAGGGGTTAATTTTTTAAAACTCTATATTAAATGGGGAGAATGAAAGGGATTTTTTTTTTTGCTTTTTTTTTTTAATTTAAGGAAGACTAAGCTGCTGGTGATTTGGTTGTATTTCTGGATTACTACATTTTGAAAAGAAGAAAACCAGAGTTGTAAGATGACACTGCAGGGGATGTCTGGACTTTTCAACTGAGTCTAAAGTCTGTTTAGTCAGTGCCTTAATGCTTAGTTTTGACCTTTGCCCTCTTTACTTCTCCCTGTTCCAGGTGCAACATTTTTGCAAATACTTTATCATTATTGGAACCTTTGTACAGTTTTCATGTACTGTTTAAATAAAATTTCCTATGCAGAAAAACCCACCATATAGATCTGTTCTCCAAGCCTGAAGAATTTAAGAACTTATATCAGTTTGTACATATCTTTTCATAATTAATAAACAGCTTATGTATCTCTGCTTAAAAAATAATTATAAGAAATAACTACCCAGATGCAAAAGTTTAATTTAAATTGGCAGCACATTCCCAGTTTGGCTGAATTTTAGCAAGAAGATACATGTACAATATTAAAGAGTGATACATTTAGTATTTCTTTAAGTTAATTTTCTTTGCAATTAAATGGTAAACAGAAACAAGAATGCATATTGCTACAAATATATAAAACACAAACTTTGGATGGATTTTTTTATCCTAAAGTTAATTGATTTCTCCTGCTACTACTAATTGTATAGCTAAGAGACAAAAACACAAATACCTGTAGTCAAAGAATGCATTTAAAGAGACTTTAGAGAGTATATCGTATAAATGCCAAATGAAGAAATCTTGGCCCAGAGAAGACAGATGACTTCTGCAAGGTCACACAGTTAGTTAGGATAAGGGTCTGGATTAGAACTCAGATTTTTAAGACTCTTCAGCCAGTATTATCTCCATTATATCTGAAGTACTTTTAATCCTATTCTGAAATCCAGAAAAACTTTGGATAAGTTTGATTAAATAGTATGCATCTGTACATGTGCATGTCTATGAAAATGTACAAGAACAACATACCTAGCTTCGTATAAACACATTCTATCAGAAATAATTCTAATTTGAACAAATGATTGTCCAGATGGATTCTAAAGGAATACAAAGAAAGACTGAAAAGATGTTCATCAAGGCTGTGTTAATTATGCTACCAGTATGTCCAAATGAAAAGTGAAAACTAGTCATTCCAGATGTTTTGTCTACATGATATAAAACATGCAGTTCTTTGCACATTTTCACATAGAACTTTTTTTCACTCATGCTGAAGGTTTGCTTTTATGTAAACTTAGCCCAACTGTCCTAAATTACACAAATATTGAACACATATTTGAGTTACAGAAGAAATGACACAAGACATTCCTAGCTTTTGAAGACATTAGGCTTTTAATTACACACACACACACACACACACACACACACACACACACAAGTTACACTTAAGCCTTTTTTTAAATGAGAAGCAATAGAAAAATTTTAAAAAATAAGTTGTTTTCTGAAATGTCAAGTATAAAACCATTGATTTAACGTTTCTTAAATTCCCCTTAAAACTTTAATGGCAATTGCTCTATGGAAAACATTTATATGGCCAAATTCAGTGTTTTTGAACCAAAAAAAAAAACTTGCAGTTGGTCTAGTCAATTTAGACTTGATTTTCATTCACCAAGGAAAATTAACTACATGCTGATCAGATATGAGAACTTTGGGATAAAAATCTTTTCTTCAGGGTTAGCAGAGAAAACGGTGCACATGCAAAATTCCATTTTATGGAATTCAGAAATAAACCTGGGATGATCTTTGTGCACACCATTTAGATGAGTTCTTTCTGAGGCATGTGAAGCATCAGCATTTCACATTTTAACTTCTTTCCTTCCCCCACTCTCCTGCCCCCCAAGCTATGCAAGAGCCTGTTGTGGGAACAGGATGAAAATGTTATCATTAACAATAGCTTTCAGGTAGGTCAGAGATGTCACTTTGTAAGTGAAGACTACACACATTCATGCACATACACATGTGCCCCACATTGCACAATAGGTTAAAATACAGCACTTTGCTTACTCTAACCACTCTAAAGGGGCTAAAAATGCCTGCAGTTGAAACTACAAAGCAATATCAGCAATTGTTGAGGTTAGGCCAATGACTCTCATGCTGAAGTTTGGACTGAATGTGGGACTGGTTTCCCTAAGTATTGGGAACATATGGATTCCAGAAAAAAAATGTTGAAGAAGCAGTTCCCTATGTTGAACTGTATTTCTCAATTGTCTAGCACATTGGGGCAGGATAGAGACCCATCTGGACCTCCTTAATCTTGCTGTTGCTACTATGGCATCCTGGTAGTCAGCAGTGTAAGCTTTAGTAAAATCAAATGTCATAAGGAATATATTGGTTGTGTGAAAATTTAAGATTTCTCAAAAGAGAACTTCAAAACTACATGAAGGTGAGTTTAAATGCAATGTATTTCCTCTCCCTGCTCCAATTTCTCCCCTTCTCTCTCCTATTCTGGTTGTTGTATGTCAGAGGATACTTCCCCTCAGTTTTAAATCAAAATCCAGATCTGATTGCCTAGAGGTAGAAATGGGCAACTGGATTACCTGTGGTTAGATACTTGAGATCATTATCCACTGAAAACATTTTCAACTGACTTTTCTGAACTATGTGTTCATTCAAGATTGGAAAATTAGTATTTACTACCAGTCCTTTACTCCAGGCAAACCTTTTTGACCAACATAGACTAAACAGAAGACAAAAATGTGAAAACAATCTGAGTGTCTCCATCTTCCTTCCAAGTACAAAGTATATAGTCCATTGTGAAACCCGAGGAATCTGACTCATTATCCTTTTTACTGTGTCTGCAATCTATACATAAAAAACTAACATGACTGTTTTGACTAAGACCTCTTTTAATTTCATATTTTTAAAGAAAAGTTTTGGCATTAAACAGTTTCAAAAAACATGTCCGGAAAATGGTCTGGAACTTTTTTTTTCCTTTTAAGGGGAATAAAGTAATCAAGGTTTGCAAGTGTAAACACAATGTTAACTTGATTTTCTTTTCTTTTCTTTTTTTTTTTAATACAACCAAGGGTCCCATAGCATACAGGCAACTGTGAACTTAAAACATTGTAAGGTTGCTGTTAAAGGGTTATCCTTTTTGGCCTCGGTGGTCAGTAAGGTACCTTCTGGGGCACATTAACTGCTGTTAAAGTTCTAAACTCAGCAGTTATCTATATAAAGTTCTTTTTATTGATTGATGTCAAAAGGCACTTACAGAATTTTGCCTGTCTCAGAGGGCAAATCTTTGTTTGGTGCCAGGATTTACAGTGTACCTGAGAGAAATTCTTTGCCCTTATCCATTTTTCAAGACCTCAGTACCAAGGTATTGGGCACATTCCATGTTCTTTCTAGTCATTTCTTGATACTTACCAGAGCACTGAGGTTGTCTATACTGAGTGCTTGGAACAACATTTTTTTTTTGTCCTTAAAGATCCCAGTATTCTTTCCATCTAAGTAATGTTGCTGCCATGACTCTGATTTATTGATTTCTTCTTACTCTAGATTCCTAACCCATTCACTGTCTATCCTCAGGCTTCTAGTTCATTTTTGATTAGGGCAGCATGACATCATGGACAGAGCTTTGGAATTAGAGTCAAGAAACCTGAGTACTATTCCCAGTACTTTTATAAATGGGCTCTGTGATTTTGGACAACTAACCTCTGTAAGCCTTAATTTCTTAGCTGTAAAACAAGGGTTGAGAATTAGCATGGTATCCTGGGTAGAGAGGTATCCCTGGAGTCAAAAAGACCTGGATTTAAGGCTAATCCTTGATACATACCATATTGACTCTGTGACCCTGCATAATTCACTGAACTTCTCGATGCCTCAGGCCACTCCCTAAGGCTAACTTGCAGAGGTGATGCTGACAGGCATTGGTAGAGGAAATTCATCCCCCCCCCCCCCGCCACAGTTCCCTATACCAACAGAATCATAGATTTAGACCAAACCTCTCCCACCCCCCTCCAAAACCAAATGATCTCTGAGGTCTATCTCTTCCAGATTTCTGAGTCAGAGGACATGTAAACTATTACGAAGTTACCAAATTCTGAACTGTTTAAATGATAGGAACTTCATAAACCAGAGTTATTATTTCATTGTTGCATCTCTATCCCTTTTTGTCATACTCACAGTTAAAATTCTTTAGCATTTTTGCTCTGCTTCATTGAATTCTTTTGACTTATGTAACTTGTTTATATCTTCTCCAAGAAGGTCCTTTGCTTGTTTTTTTTTCCATTTTCATAGTTTAGATTAGTTGTATAATTTAGAGAACGATAGAGTATAAGGAACCTTATAGACCATCTAGTCTAAGCCCTTCTTTTATTAAGGGGAGAGCTAATGCCAGTAATAATATTTAGAATCTGTGCTTTAAGGTTTGCAAAGCAGCACTTACTTGATCACATTTGATCCTTACAAAATCCCTACAAGGTATTAGAGGGTTTTTTCCCCTTTGTTTTACAAATGGGTAAACTGAGGCTCGGAGAGGTTAAGTCACTTGTTCATGGTTATACAACTAATGTTATGGTTATATAATTAATATCAAAAGGAGGGTTCCACTTAAAATCTCTCCTTACTTCTAAATCCATTGTTCTTTCCATCATAATAGATTACTCTAATCCCAAGAAATGTCATAATGATGAATTCTGTACTGTATCTTTAAGGTCAGCACTGCTCATCCACTACAGTTGGGTCATGGTGTACTCTTTTAATTGTCCTAAGCCATTCACAATACATAACTAAATAGGAAAACAATGAATAATTGCATCTCTATGTCAGGGCCACAGCAATGTAAAGTGGCCATGGGGATTTCCCAATAGCTGATGTGGACAGTAAAACTTTGAGTAAGTGAATGGAAGTCATTCAAAATAAACCTAAAATTTGTTGTGTTTTGTGCTTTAAAAAAAATTGTTCAGTGTTATGTGAAGCTGCTCAGATTCATCTTAGTAACAGAATAGTTACTTAGAATGATAACATTTTAGATTTGGGAATAGATTAAAATGAACAATAAAATTGTCATTGTGGGTATAGCCCTAGCCACTGGGAATGCTGGGTACATATCTTCTGTATAGAAAAGGCCAAAATATATGGGATAAAGGTATATATCATGTACTTAGGTATATTGTTTACTCAATTAATTTCATGTAGTTTCACAGATTATAAGACAAAGTTTAACAGAAAAAAAAAAGACAAGATTGATAGCTTCATAGGATCATAGATTTAGAGCCAAAGGGACTTGTGATGATTATTTGAGGAGAATTATATAGAATAAGAATAATAATAAAAAAAAACAGAGAAGTATTGGCATTTGATTTGCAAATGGAGATTTTTTTTTTAAAGCTGAGGATTTGATGGAACTTGGCATTTAAAAAATTTAAAATGATAAACTCTGTGGCAGCTAGGTGGCGCAATAGATAGAGCTCAGGCCTTGGAGTCAGGAGGACCTGAGTTCAAATCAGATTTCAGACACTTGACACTTACTTACTAGCTGTGTGACTACAGGCAAGTCATTTAACCCCGATTGCTTCACCAAAAGAGAGAGACAGAGAGAGAGACAGAGAGAGAGAGAGAGACAGAGAGACAGAGAGACAGAGAGACAGAGAGACAGAGAGAGACAGAGAGAAACTCAAAAATAATTTGATTATGTCATAATTAGATCTGACTTGTATGAGATAGTGATAAATATCAGAGGTCATAATTATATACTTGATGGTAAGCTTGAGACACATTAATTAGGAATTTATCCTAAGATCATCATTTATACTTTAAGAAAGTCATGTATCTAACTTGCAAGTGATTTTTTTTAACAGAAGGTTTACCTATGGAAAAGCTGAGAAGGAATAGGAGACTATGTAGTAATCAGAAGGTTAAAAAAGAGAGAAAGAAAGGCTATAGTAGAGTATTCCTCTTTTGTACAAGTCAAAATGGTTTGTTTTTTATTTGAAATTTAGGGGATTAATAGTTTGTTACAGTTAGCTCACTGTTTTTGAAAGGATGATGATCCAGTTTGTGAAGAAATCATAGAACTGGAAGGGATGTTAAAAATTATCTAATTCATGCCCCTCATTATATAAATGAGAAAACTGAGGCCCAGAAAGGTGAAGTGGCCTGCTTAGGACTAGAATCTAGATTTCCCTGAATCCTAGTAGAGTGCTTATAAATTTTTCTTTTAGAAACCTTTAAAAACATCTTCCCCCACATTATACATACTTTACTCATCTCACTTTTTAGTTTAGACCTAAATAAATATGAATTATAAATTAACACATTTTATGTTAAATTTGACTTGGATAAGTAAAAGATTTTCTGATGAAGGAAGGTTAAGTTTCTTAAATCAACTTTTGTATATTTTCAGTCAATAGAACTCTCATCCTGAATTTTCTCTTAGCAGGATAACAGTACAAATCACTACATTTTTTCACCCTATTTTTTACTATGCAAAAGAAGGTTGACTATTTCTTATAGAGGATTGTTGTGAATAACAACAGTGATAGATACAAAATTGGTCAGGGATATAAAATTAGTTTGAAAAGTATCAATCATCATATAAATGCAAAGCAGTGATAATTTGATGAAGAATTACCTATGCCTCCCCCCCATTAACACTGGCAATTAAGAGGTGAATTTGCAAGCCAAACCTCTGTAACAAATACAATTACACTGAACATGTTGATCCAACTGGGCATTCACAGCTTCTGGCACATTTATATGAGCATGAGAAGACTCCTTCAAAACTCACTCTAACAGGATGTGACAACATTTGTACAATAAATAGATCACTGGACCTGTAGTCAGGAAGCTTTGAATTCAAATTTGACCCCATATACTTTCTAGTTGTGTGACTCTGGTCAAGTCACTTACCTCTGTCTGTCTTAGTTTCTTTATGTAAAAATTAATACTACTGTAATATTCAAGCTGCCTTTTTGGCAACCTTAAGACTCATACATGCTAGCTTGACTACTGCACTAGTATTCATGAAATAACAGCACAAAGGCCTCCAGTATCAAACATGGAGGACTTATGGAAGGGCACGGGCAAGGATTACATAAGATGAAAAGGCATGATTCTTAATAGCCATACCTATGATGTCATGGATCTGTTTCATGTATTTATTTATTCATTCATCCTTTGAACATCGCTATAAAATAATGAGCTATTTTGAAAAAAGTTGTATTTTTTTTTGTTGTTGTTGTTTAGACCTGTGCTTTCATAGATATGTAGGAACTCCTGTTATGTGGGAAGCCTTCTCCACCACTACAAGAGTTGCCGTGGGTATTCAGAGATTTAGTGACTTTTCCATGGTCATATAATTAGTATGTCTCAGAAGCAGAAGTTGAACACAGATCTTCCTTACTCCAAGCCTAATCTTCTATCCATTATAGTAAGCTGCTTCAATTATAATTTAAAAAATTTCAATCCAAATGTTAATCATAAAATTAAAGTTTATATTTGTTATATAAGAGATATTCCTAATTTTGTTTTTCCAATTAATTTGGTAATTCTTAAAATTGTGAAGTATTTAATGCAAGACATTTTAATAAATGTAACATAACCTTGCTATTTCATCTTCTTTGCAATAGAGCAAAATTCTCTCTTACGACATTGATATCTTGTACCCTATCTAAAGGGATTAAGTTACTGAAATATGAAAAGACATTGTTTTAAATGTACCTTGTTAGATTGTAACTTAGCATAGACTCTATAAACAATGTTACAGAGAAGCCTTGGAATAGGTAAATTATCAACGATGAACAAAAAGTTACTGAGTGCTTCCTATGTTCAAGATAACTGCATAACAGACAGCCAGCATGGGGTGGGGAGGGGGAGAAATGGGATGAGGAATGGAGAAAGATGGTAAATTCTGGAAACCACTTAGAAATGAAAATATTTAACAATTTCCACGTATGTTCTTGGGTTTTCTAATACTGCTTCAAACAAACCTCAGTTCAAAGCTGGGAAATTAAGATTAATGATGAGTACTGTAATTCTTTAAGTATTATTCACTTGGTTTCTCTAAATGTGAAATTGTGACTCAGATAAAGCAGGGGAAAATGTAAGTTTTTGTTTGAAAATATTTATGATCATAGATATAGCTCAAAGGAACCTTAGAGGTCATCTAGTCCTACCTCATCTAATTCAAACTTCAACCCATTTTACAGATGAGGAAAGTAAGGCCCAGAAAGTTCAAGTGACTTGTCAACAGTCACGTAGGTAGTAAGTTAGAGAAAGGATTTGAACTCAGGTTCTTGACTCCTAAGCTCTTCCTATGGTCTGGGATCCAGGCTATCTAAACAAAAGCAAAACTCTGCCATTGATGTTATGTCAGGCAATAATATTCACTGCAGAATATTACACTACGCAGAATGGCAATGGAGCATATTTCATCATTGGCAACATGTTATGCTATTTCTGAAAAGCATCCTACTGTATTTTATCCATCCTCTTGAGAAGGCATCTAAAGGGATCAGCTGTTTCAGTTTTTAAATATATTTCTAGTGGCCCTTTGTACATTTCCAACCCACCAGGATGAAATTTCACCAATGAACCAAAAAAGCTACATAAGAATCAAATAGTGACCATAAAATGAAATACATTGCCATGCCAAATGTTAAGAAATTCAGCAATTTAAAATTGCCTTTTTAAATGTATGTTATTCAGATCGGAATAAGCCTCACTTTTTATGTAGCTATGGGACAAAATACTGCAGCAGTCTTGTGGATACCCTTAAATTTCTATTGCCTAAATAGGTAAAGCGCTTCTTGTTGTAATAGATAGTTTGAAACCCTTCTCCAGTTTTCTTATGGGTGGTCGTGGCAGCAAGGATAAAGGGAAGAAAATCCATACAAGAGATATTGTAAAGGTAGAATTGATCAGCTAGAACACCCTCCTGATTCCATTCCTCAGCAGCTTCTTTTATTTTTAGGCTTTGTTCATCTAGATTTATCACATGTCTAGCCCATTCTCCATCCTTTCTCAAAGAGTTCAGTATTCAGTATCTGACTAAAAACATCTTCCGCACTCTACCCTCTGCTCCTAGACTTGGGGATTTCAATATACATGTTGTTGTTGCCCTTTATCACCCTGGCTTCCAAGCTCATGCCCATGACCTACACTTTCATTTTATCTTAGGAATATTCATACCTTTGATTTCATCATCACCCAATAGTGACCCACTTAACAGTTAAGAACTCTGAAATTTTTATGTGACCATAACCTCCTGTCCTTTTCTCTCTTCTTGTGCCTCCCTCTTATTAAAACTATGCTTTGTTCTCACCATGATATCCAGTCCCTTCATTCTTCAGTTTTTCTCAACTATCACCTCTACTTTGGCTTCACTTACTTCTCTTCCCAATCTTGACCAATGGAGTTAACCAGTTCTGCTAGATAGCATCCTTTGCTTTTAAATCCCTTGTTCCCTCTTCCTATCAATACTTACACCTTGCCAAACCCCAAAACTGGGTTACCTCCCATACGTATCCTCTGCTCCCACACTTTGCTACTGATTAGTGCTAAAGAAACAACCCAACTCATTTGATCCATTATACATTTTTGTTTTAGAATCCAGAATGAGCCCTCACTGATACAAGACAACCCTTTTGTTCTTTCCTAATTGACTCTATTGTACTTCCCACAAAGGCTGTTCCAAACCTTTTTCTCCTTTGGTCCTCCCTCGGCAAAGTACTTCACGACATGCTTTCCTAAGGAAATAAAATCCCTTCACCATGCGCTCCCACTTTCCCCTTTCTTTGCATCTATAAAAATAGCTAATGTTTACATAGTACCCAAACACTTTAAAAACAGCTCATTTGATATTCACAACAATCTCAGGAGGAAGGTGAAATTCTTATCTCCATTTTGTCAGTTGAGGAAACTGAGGTGGACAGGTTAAGTCACTTGCCCAAGATCATATAATAAGTGCCTGAATCAGGATTTGAACTCAGATCTTCCTGAGTCCAGGTCCAGCACTCTATCCACTGCATTAAGTGCACCTCAGAACCCCTTTGACACCATTCCCCGTTGTCTCCTCTTTTGCTCTTAGTCTCAGATAAAGAGGTAGCCAAAACCAGCCCCCTCAGTTATTCCCCTTCCTCTGGTTTTCAGCTTCTCCCTATCTACTAACTGCTTCCTTGCTGCATATAAGTCTAGCTAAGCCTCTCTCATCCTTTGAAAACAAACAAAAATCACACACTTATTGAACCCCACCAGCTTTTCAAGCTACTGGCCTATTTGTCTCCCTACTCCTTACTTCCATTTATTCTTTTCTCACTGACTTCTCAACCCCTTGCAATCTGTCTGCCCCCTGATTACTCAATTGAAACTCAGCTGTACAAGGTTACCAGTGATTTCCTAATTGTTAAAACTGATGACCGTTTTTCAGTCCTCATATCCTTTCTTGTAGCAAGTGGTACTACCCTCTCTTCCTGCATACTCCCCGGGGTTTCATGACAATGCTTTTTCTCTTGGTTCTCCTCCTACTTGTCTAACTGTTTCTTATCAGTATCATTTGCTGTATCATCATCCATGTCCTGCCCCTAACCATTAGTTTCCCCCCAAGACTCTGTTCTGTTCCCTCATCTTTTCTTTCTATACCCTCTCTAGGTGATCTTATCAACTCCCAGGGTTTCAATTACCATTTTTCTGCAGATGACTCACAGATCTACGTGTTTAGCCCTCGTCTTTCAACTGATCCCTAGCCATGCATCACCAGCTGCCTATTGGCATATGCTATTGGCCTCTCAAAATCAGAATGTCTAATACTTAACTCATATTTTCCCAAGTGACCTCTGTTTTTTCTAATTCCAACATCATTTTTCTAGTTACACAGATTTGCTACTTCAGAGCCATCCTTCACTCTTCACTTTCATTCATTCCTTATATAAATCAGTTACAGTGTCTCACTTATTATACCTCCACATCTCTCACAAATATCCTTTTCTCACAACTCTTAAGCTACTACAGCATTTCAGGCCATCAGTACCTTTTACCTGAATGATTGCAAAAGCTTCCTGAATGGTCTCTCTGCCCCCAGCATACTATGACCTATCCACTGATAAAATTATAAAAACTGACAATCCACATATGCTCATGTATAACTTTCAGCTAACCAGAATATTAAATTAATCATCAGACCCAATGCTACATTTATTCTAACCAAATTCATTTTTTCTATTGTGTATTCTATGGCTTTGCAGAATTGAAGGAAGAAACTTGAAAACCATGAAATAATCCCCTGCTGATTGTGACTGTGTGAAGTAGATATTTTTATACCATTCTCAATTATCAGGCTAAAACTGTCTTCTCCCTTCTTTTAGTTTGTTTATATGATAGACAAGGAGGAAAAAAAAGAAATATTTTGAGTTTCATTGCACAATAGGAATCCTTTGGAGTTGGATATAGTTTGGTCAGAAATGTAACTTTTAATTTAGAAGGAACTGTTTAATTCATGACTACCAATAGTAAGGGAACATCTGACTCCAGGTACTTGTCCCATCACTGGGATTCAATGTCCTAAATTTTCCATTATTCTTAGTCTGTAATAAAACATGGTAATGGCCTCTACATGTCAGGGACCAGAGGTATAGTTTCAGACCCTGAATATGCATGCTAAGTGAATGAAGAGGAAACATGCTTAGTTGGGGGATCTCTGGGTTCAGAGTTTGGGCTCCCATGGTACCTACAACTCTGCTCTGACATTTCTCCTAGTCTTCTTCAACCATGAAGCAGGGGAAGAAGGCAAGAAAGTATCTCAGAATCTTATCTGAGAAGGGGCTATGTCTTTCTGCATTAACTCAAGGTTATTTTCAGTTCTATTGCATGGATCTCCATGTCACAACTGATTCTAAGATAAAATGCCAGGAAGATCTTTAGTCTGCTTGCAAATAATAGTTTAAGGGCATTAAAGACTTAGGCTCTGGTCATTTGGGGAACTTTGAGTGACCCAAGGTGGTACACAGATAGATCAAATGTGTTCTGTTCTACCTGTTCTCCTATACAGTAGGTGGAATCTCAGATCTAAGTTCCAGGGACTCTAGCCTGACCACAGAAGCCTTGATTTAACTCCAGGTACCCACTAAAATCCCAGCTTGCCATGCTGGCTGCAAGCAACCTTATTCTTAGAACTTTTCTCAAGTTTCCCTGGAGACTAGACAACCATTGGTTGTCACCTCTTGGTCAGTAAATTAAGCAACTAGTGTAAAATAAATATTGATTTGACCTATTCTCCAAATGTTTTAGTTCAGGTGAAACTTTGTGTCCCAAACGAGAAGGCACGCATTTCAAGAATATGTCATCAGTTTCCCCTCCTGAGTGCCAGTAATTCTGACTCATTCTTGGTCAGCCCTTGGGGGAAAGGTAAAGCAAATGAGTCAGTTTAGAAGTTTAAGCAAAGCTGGTTTTGAAGACCGACACTTAAAAAAGGTTTTAGGGGAAAAAAAGAAAATAACCACTAAGGAGACAGATCAATGAGAATATCACCCAATCGCAGAGCTGGGGGAATCTTCCCGCCTATTTAGTCTCACTCAGAGAAAAAACCCACCTTCTCATATGGATCAAACATAGTGAAGTCCAGGTGAAAGGGTGTGGGGCACTGCAAGCCTGGAAATCTGGCTAAGCCAGGGCATTCGTGAAGAGCTACATTAACCTTTTTTTAGATTCAATCTATTTTGGTCATAAAGACAGAATGCTGTTCAAATTCCAGAGAGATTTGAAGTGTCAGGAAATGGAGCATATTGTATTCCCCATTCTTTAGTCATTTGTGCACACTCCATAAGAATTCCTAAGGGCTATGGTAACGGCTGTCACAGACCTATTCTGATGCTTCCATCTTTTCATTCCTCTTATTCTGTCTTTTCTACGCTCCTCTAAATGTCTATGTTGCATTTATGTTTATTAGCCTTTGCTGAGGTGATGATTTTAATGTGAGTATTTTCAAGAATGTTTTCAATTTTATCCCACACCATCTGCTTACACTCAGAGCATTCATTTTCATGGAAGTTTTTGTCCAAAGTCACTTTAGTTTTTACAGGGTAACAAATCAAATTCCTCTTAACTGGTAGGGAAAAAACCTACAAGTGCAAGTACAAACTCTTAAAACATACAGCTGAACCAGATGACTAGGAATAAAAAAAAAACCTTCAGAAAAGAATAATAGCAATTATAGAATAATGATAGCTAGCACACACACATATGCGTGTGTGTGTGTGTATATATATATATATGTGTGTATATGATGATTTAAGGTTTGCAAAATACTTTACAAATATTATCAAATTATCTAAAGCCAGGAACACTGGCTGGCAATTGAAAAAAGACAAATTTAAACTTCGTGTTGGGGGGGGACCTTAAACTTCCTAACAATGAAAGCTGTCCAAAAGTAGACTAACTTGTCTTCAGAGGTGATGGGGTGGGCTTTCTTAGAGGTCGTAAAGTAGATACTGGATGACCACTTGTTGGTTATAGGATGATTTTTCTGTGAGGTTGGATTGATGGTACCTGAAGTTTTTTTCAGTTCTCAAATTTAGTGATTCTCCACCTCCACTAATGGCTTATTCCAATAGATAAGGTGATTCTGGGTTCTATTCCAACAGAGTGTTGTTTCTGGAAGGTACCAGGTTGGAAAGGCTTCTTTAATGACAGATGATCAGGTGATTTTGTTATAGTTGTTGTGCCAGTTCATGAAGATCGTATTGAGATGCAAAGGGTTGGTGTCTATACCAGAGAATTGAGTACTCATCCAAATGAAATCATGGGTCATTGAAGTAAATACACTATCAAATGAAAACCTAATCATTACCTACAGTAGCAGCTTAGGATGTTGTTGTATGTAAGGGTGGAAGCTCTTTTATTAAGAGCTATTGATGAGTTTCAGATTTCTAAGAGAATGAATGAGCAATCAGACTTTTTACTTTACTCCTGGCATGTCTTTCCTATGAAACGTGTCTATAGAATTGTTGAAAGTCTCCGATACAAAATGGAAACAAATAAATGACTATGTTGTAATATTAGGTACATGGTAGTAACTCTATTCCATTTGCTTTTATGTTGAAAATCAGAAGTTAAAGGATTTTGTTCTGATACATACTAGATGTTTTACATAATCAGGCTAAAGCTTATGGTATAACCTATAGATAGAACTCAAAGTTTTTTTTTCTTCCCAATTGAGCAAAGAAAGCCATATTTCAGGTGCTTGACATCAGAAGTCTTATTTTATATGCGTTGAAATATAAATAAGTAAAGAGTTACCTAGTGAGAACTAGATAAGGTACAGATTTTCATTTTGACATATGGAAGATAAAATTCTAACACAACTCATTGCTGGTAATTGATCTGTATTGATTTAAAAACAAAACAAAATAAAACAAACATATTATAGTAAATGTACCTAGTACTCATACTTCTGGGTAACTAGTCCAAAGGAATATTATTGTATGGCATGGCAAAAACAGATTCATTTCTGTCATCATCTGTCATTTGATCTCACAATTCAAAATGTATTTGTGATTAAGAAGGTTAAATTGTTTATTACAATGTATAGTTTAAAATTATAGGACATTACAAGGATCTGGGGAATGTGTTTTGGGAGAAGAATTTTGCTATGTGAATATTTTATGTGGACTTAATGGTTTTCTGCTAATAGAGTTAAAATATTCCACCAATAATGAGATTTCAAGAAAGAGAAGATCTTAGTTATGAAGTTTCACTGTTTATTACTTGTTTTTGGAAGAAAGTAGTCACCATTTTATGAGAGATCATAGTTCTTCATGTGTTTTATTTTGAAAGTTCTCTCCACAGAAACAGAACCATGTTTTTCTGTTTTTCTTCCACCATATTCTAGACATCACCATCTCCTTAGGATCGGCTATTTTGACTCAAAGTGTATTTGGAAATTTTTTGGTGACTTAGGAAAGTGGCTGCTCTTCCACCTAGAAATTCTAGGTGTGTGATAGCAGTGCTCTGGAAACTTATGTGGAATGCCAGAATTTCTGTGAGAAGGCTAGATACATAATTGAGACCTCAATGTCAGAATTATATGGCTCAATATCAGGCAGCTGGCCAATGAACCTTCATTTTAATTTTTATTGACTTCATAATTCTGTAAATACTAGTTAATATGTAGGCCCCAGCTTCTTTGTCATAAAACAAAACTAAAGGTCATGCCACCCTTTGTGTGTGTGTGTGTGTGTGTGTGTGTGTATACATATATACATATGTATACAAATTTTACTTTATTTTTTCAAATGAACCCTACATTTGAAAAATAAATAAAACCCTTTTTAACAAACATGCATCATCAAGCAAAACTAATTCCTGCATTGTCCAGGTGAAAATCTGTTTCAATCTGTACTCTGAGTCCATGACCATTTTTGTCATGAGATAAGTAATATTTTTCCTCTGGAATTGTGGTTGATCATTGCATTGATCCAAGTTCTTACATATTTCAAAGTTGTTTGTCTTTACAATGTTGTTTTTATTATAGAAGTTGCTTTCCTCATTATGCTCATACCACTCTGCATCAGCACATACAAATCTTCCCAGGATTCCCTGAAACTATCCACTTCATCATTTTTTATAAACAAATAGTATTTCATTACATTAATATGCCATAATTTGTTCAGTTATTTCTCAATTAATGATCCCCACCCACTCTTAATTTTAGTTCTTTGCTACTACTGAAAGAAGTATTACACATATTTTCATCCATATGAGTTCTTTGATCTCTCTGGTGTTCAGCCTGTTGGCTGTACCAATCTGTACATCTGTATTAGATGCTGAACATCTAGTTTTTAAGTTTCCAGCATATTGCAGAAATGGCTTTTTACAAGAGTTCTTTTATCAAAGAATCATCAAGAGATATAGCCAAAACTGAATTTGTCTTCATATACTTCTCACTTCCATGGGAAATAAGTGTCATGCCAGGCCTGAGCATATAAAATAGAATACCTTGCTTAGGTTTACAGACAGAAAAAACATAACATTGCTTTCATTACTGATGAGCTAATTAGTAAAATGTCTCTCTATTTTTTTTTGCAACTAGGAATGAAAACATGGCATGTGAAAGGAAGAATACTAAAAATATATTTAGAGTACACATCTACTTTTTTTTTAGTTCATCTAAAAAATCATCTAAGATTTACTTAATTGACACTTTGTGATGTCAAAACACATCATCCTCACTTTACTTGTCAGGTGAAAAATGAAGAAATTTCAAATGGAAATGTGGTCCAGACTTTATCATCCTTATGGACTAACCAGAAGTCTGAGTTATATTAAAACAAGGGGTCATTTTCTTTCTTCTTCACCAATACTTTCTACATATAAGGCTCCCTTTCAAGTGAGGGCTAGATATTCCTCAAAGATTTAGAGTTGAAAAGGACTTTGGAAATTCATCTAGCCCAGTGGTGTTAAACTCAAATAGAAATGGATTCCTATGAGTTGCATATTGACTTAGAAAATTGCAAATTACATAACATATATTGTATTATACTTTATTTATTTTTCTAAACATTTCACAATTACATTTTAGAATTTTGCAGATTAAGCAGCCCACTAGCTGAGAATTTATCACCTCTGAATTAGTCCAACCCTCTCATTTTACAGACAAGGAAACTGAAACTTAGAGATGTGAAGTTACTTGTTCAAGGTCACACAACTAGAAAATAGCAGAGATAGAATCTGAATTCATGTTTTCTGACTCCAAATCCAATTCTCCTTATTATAGTTGTTTCTTTCTTTAAAATTAAAAAAAAATTGAAAAGGGAACAATCTGAGATCCAATGTTATTAAGTCTAAGGTATGGTATCACAATAAGATGTTGAAGGGGGGAGTTCTCTGGTCACTGAAATCCTAACATTTTCTTGTGTCAATCAAACCTTCATGTAACAAGTGGTCCTGTCCTAATTCAAACACTGCTTTGCTTGGAATTGTGCCATTCTCTTCATCTGGAGAAACAATAATATAAAGTGAAAGATACTTGCTTTCAGAAATTAAAAAAAAATCACAATGTTTGAATTCTAACCAAAGTGGCATTTTATCTTTTAGCTATGTGTTTATGAGTAATGCAAAGTGTCATGTAGGTTATGGTGAAGTCATGCATTGAACATTGAAGATAAAGTGTTGATCCTAAGTAGAAATGGAAAATCAAAACAAAATGTTTTTGACTTTGAGATTTTCTGGCTATTTATAAACTCTATTATAGTTTCTAAGTTGAATGCCATCCTCATTTTAAAACTAGTGAACATTACCAGATGAAAACTATGTATTGGTCTCAGATTGTATACCCAATTAACATAAATAAATAGAAAACTGTCATATTCAAATAGTCTTGCATTTACAAAAAAGATATTGTAATATTATTTCACTTATGTGTTTTGTTAATTTCAGAGCCAAACGCCTAAATGCTATGAGTATCAAGAATAACCTAATAATGAACTAATCAGCAAAATGTCTGTCTTTCTATTTTTTTTTTGCCACTAGTAATGAAAACGTGATATAGAATTATGGTGTCGCTAACTACAGTACCTGAGGCAGTAGATAATGATTGCCAATAAAAATGTTTTTATTTACTGTTATTTGGTCAGCTGTGTTTTGAGGTGGTTCAATTTCAAGTTGTATATAGATCTAGATAAATGAACTAATGAGACAGAATGCAGTCTATAACAGACTCTCTTATCAGTGCATATCCATTCATTCATTCGTTTCGGTAGAATTCAAGCTCTTTGAGGACAGGAACTATCTTTCTTTTCTATATGTATCCCCAGCAACTAGTCTACTTCTTCAAGGCCTGTGGATGGGGAGAATGAAATTTCAGGGGAAAAGAAAAGTAGTCCTAGCAAACTAGATACTGGATATGTCACCATGAATGGGACATATCTTCCCCAAGGAAATAGCAGACTGTAATTATCAATGAGAATACTTTGAGTCTCTTAAAAAATGAGAAATTCCTCTACCTTATATCTTAGGGCTTATAACTGCATGGCAATTTTTAAGAACATAGTCACCTCTTTGAGATTTAGGTTTTTGTCATTAGAGGTAAGGGACCCATGAAAGATCTCTTAAGATCATATCTACTTCCAAAATTCCACATTCACCTTTTTTTCCCTTTGATTCTACAAAGGCATCTCTGTATTCAATATGTATGCATAGGAGTGTAGACTTTTGTAGACCAACTGTGTACCTCCTGCCTAGTAATCAAGAGAAATTACTGAAAACACTGGAAGGGCTATGGAAAAATCTTGGTGACTGCATTCCTGACCCCCTAGTCATGAGCCATGTTACCATTCCATTGGAACCATGTTACCATTCCATTAGTAAATCATTTGTTTCTCAAGTTTCATTTTCCACTTGAGCAGCTTTCTTCAGCTCTTATTCTTCAACTTTCAACCATAAAAACATTCTTTGATTTTAGATGCTGAAAGGCTACCACAAACATCATCATTACCAAACATTTGTTTAATTGCTGTGTACTGCCAACAACTGGCAACTCTTAGTGAAGTATAGGTGGCATGGAATGACGTCCACTGCCATTCAGCTACACCTGTGTCCTATTCAAGAGACAGGGGAGGCAAGGAGTCCTCCACAGCTATGGCTCCTCCAGCAGATCAAGGTGGGGGATAATAGTACCTTTTTACTAATTAAAAACCAAAGAATGTTCTCCAAGGACTGTGATTGATAAATAAATCAGAAAGTCTCATATTACAAACTTAGATCTTTCCTTTTACCTGCCCAGTATCTGGCTTTGTTGATCCCTTGCTTTGGCCTTAAAAAGTCTTGATTTTACAAAGGCCATGTGGCAATCTGCATTTAATTGTTTTTGAGAAAAAAGTAGAAACATTGGCTGAGTGCTTTCTATAATGCTATTGCAACTTAACTTTCAAAGATTAGTGAATTGGCCTCTCACCATTATAGAAAGGCCTATGTTCCCACTTTGGCAGGTATAGAAACAATCATGTTGTCATTCAGGTTACAGTATTTTTAGCAGACACTACGTAGAGAATGTGTAAGTGTCCTAAGTGATCTTTTCTAAAGCTCGGGCTACCTATCTTTTCTTCTTGTTGTACGTTGTCAAAAGCACTTCTCATTTTGCTATGATTATGTCCTTCCATTAAAAGATCACTTAACAAGCTATTAGTAACTATAAAAATGGCTGTTGCATTTGTCAGCCAATTGAATTTTTTATTTCTTTTTGGATCATTAAGATACCACCCAGCAATCTTCTACCCTTGTATTCATTATTAAATATCTGAGTGTTTTTATTGAATTGAGAGCTGCTTTTATGCTAACAAAGTTAGTAGATGTTACAAAAATTCATATTCTAATCTGAAACTTTGGACATTGATATTTTTTAAAAAGTATTTCTCTTAACACTCATGGACATTATTTATCTTCCCCCCCCCCCAACATTCCACATTGTTCACTCTGGAGGTCAGTAATCCATAGTCATATAGCAGTCTAATGTTTACAATAATCTTATGAATAAAGTTGTATATTATTATCCATTCATATTTCACTGATGATAAAATTGAGAGTCAAATAAATAAAGTGAACTGTCAGTTCTTTAAGGGCAGAGATTATTTATTTTCGTCTGCCCCAAACTAAGATGATATGATTCTCCTTAGTCATCCAGAAAGTGTTCAAGTTGGGATATGGACTTCACTCTCTTAACTGCAGCTAGGAGGCTCAGTGGATAGAGTGTTGGGCCTGGAGTCAGGAAGACCTAATTTCAAATGTGGCCTCAGACAGTCACTAGCTCCATGATCCCAGGCAAATCACTTAACCTCTGTTTGCCCTAATCCACTGGAGAAAGAAATGGTGAACCACTCTATGTATCTTTACCAAAAACAAAACAAAAAACCCATATGAGATCATTAAGGGTTGGATATGACTGAGTGACCAAACAATAACCCCTAATTGCAAATCCTCAGCTCTTCGTATTAATCTATACTACTTCTCAATATGGAAGAGGTTCCTTAACTCCCTAGAGTAAAGCATTATCTATTTCTTTCTCTTTTTTTCTCTGAGAGTTTTGGTAGTATTTTCTCAATCTGTATTTATTTCAGTTCTTGGAACATTTATTGGATGCCCACAAGATGCCTGGCACTATACTGAGCACTAGTGAGTGGGAGCAATGATGGCGCGCATACACACACAATCTCTGCTCCCATGGGACAGAGCCACTGAATATTCATTTATTCCAAATGGTTTCTGGGAAGCCTGCCTAAGGAGAGAGAGACTGACAGAAAAAGAGAGAGACAGACAGACAGACAAAGGAAAAGAGAGAGGGAGGGAGAGAGAGAGAGAGAGAGAGAGAGAGAGAGAGAGAGAATGAAAGACTTCTGAAGATACCTTTGCAACACTTCTATGAAAGAGAAAATGAGCATGACACACAGCTTCCAAAGACACTTTTTGTTGTTTCCTTTTTCTCCGCCCCAACCAAAAGGTCGTTTATGGCATAATTTTTGAAGTCTTGGGCTAGGCCCTCCTCCATATCTTTATTCAATACCTGGTACTGCACAAAATTCTGAATATGGGGGTAAAGGGGGTATGCCATCAGGAGTAGTGAATGTTAGGTACAGAGCAGTGCAAAAAAAGACAAATACTGAAGAATGCAAATAGCATTGACTAGTCCATCTTCCTTGTTCCTAGTGCTAAATTTAGGATTTGAGTAACTTCATAATATGAAAAAGAATACTCTTTGCCTACATTTGATCCAGAGAGCATTTATTAAGTACTTCTTACGTATAAGCAACAAAAGATATCAGTACAAGCAAGTAAGATAGTTCCTGCCCTTGAGGAGCTTAATGGAAGAAAACAACACATAGAGATGGTGGTAGACTAAAGTGAATTTTCAAATGTGGACAGAGATTTAAAATTTGAGAAGCAAAAGATAAATTGCTGATACTTATCTTTCAGATAAGGAGATTGTAGGGAAAATTTTTTTTGCCTTGATTTTAGTTCCTCCAAAGAGGTATGGGTTAGAAAACATATTTCTGCCTCAGAAGTTGGGATAGCAGGTATATATTGGATCACTGTAGGGTAGGGTAAAATAGCTTGTCTTGGCATGGCAGTAGACTCTCATCACTGTCATCTTGAAAATGTGATTGATTGAAAGCTCCAAAGGATAAACAATACATTTGAGAAACTGCAAAAAGTGATGTGTGTAGTTAAGAGTTTCAGACTGATATTAAATAGTGTGCCTTTTTTCTCTCTTACTGGCTAGGATTGCTCCATTCATGTTTTTAGTACCCACAACAAAATATACCTGTGGAATATGCTTTCAGGTTCTCTAGGTTCTATTGCTTTCAATGTAATAATTTTGAAATTTTTTGTACCATAACGTTCCCACATGCCATATTACTTTTGCTATGTAATGAGACATTCTCCTGATCTTCCCTCCATACCGAAAGAATGTCATGTGGAGCCTTAAAACAAAAACATTTCAAAATTATTATACTGAAATTTAATTGTAGAAAGTTTTTCTAGGGCCATAACAAAATAACTTTTCTTTGAAGATTATACAGCCTTAGTGGAAAATTTAGCAGGGTAACAGAAACTATCAGATGGTAATTCTTTCATAGCGTATTGCCAATGGCTTCCAAATTGTTAGCATGAAGTGTTAATTCTGTCATAGTTGATTATTTAAATAGGTATATTGCTCTATGAAACCCATGAAAAGGCTGCTTTCTGCTGAAGAAAAAGAAATAACTGCTTTTATGGTAGACCTGTGTTTACCTTCCATCTGACACTATCATTTACACCCTAGAAACCATAGGCAGGGAATCTGTGGCCTTGAGGCTGTGTGTGGCCCTCTAGGTCCTCAAATGCAGCCTTTTCAGTCAAAGGGTCACATGTGGCCCTCTAGGCTGCAGGTTCTCCTCCTTTACTATATTCATTCTGCAAGTACATGTTTCTTTGTATGTGGCTTTCCTGCCTTAGAAAGTGAATTCCTTGAGGGTAGGAACCTTGGTTTTGCCTTCCTTTATATCCCCACTGCTTAGCAGAGTGTCTAGACCATAGTAAATACTTAATAAATTATTATTGTAATTATTGATGGTGATGTTGTTGATGATGATGATGATGATGATACAGGGAACTCGATGAGGAAATTTCTTCTGCCAATGTAGAACAGCAATTGTCTTGGAGCTTCTAGCATTAGAAGTTTGCTTGGGGGCACTGAGAGGTGAGTAACGTGCTAAGGGTCACAAAATCATTATATGTTAGAGTTGGGAAGTGAACCAAGGTCTTCCTGAATGAAGCAGAGACTGCATCTTTTATCCCCTATTCCACACAGTTTCTTAAAAAATCAGTATTCTTAACTGATTTATCTTAGACCTCACTGAACGAGGGATTACATTTAAAATTATAGGATCTTTATACTCCTAGCATAGGCAAGCATGGCCGAATCATTTTTTATTCCCGCAGATTTTGCTCCGAGAAAGCACAAAACATGCCCCAAAGAGCAAAATCTGTGGTTTCCTATTCAAATCTATCTTCCCAGATTCATAAGTGACTGTTGCCTCGACTGCACCCTGGGAAGTAAGTGTTCAAGGTAGTGAAGGGCCAGGGTCTGCCAAATAAAAGGGCAAACACCCTGTTCATAAGAGCAGTGAATACTTATTCAAAGAAAGAACAACAGAAACAGGCAAGCTTGATTTGTGTCTTATCCCCTTAGATACAATTTGCCATGCTTATTGATTGTACCCTTCAATAAAAGTGAACACTTGAAGAATACTGAATCTCAAGCTACAGAGTCAAATTGTGTCTGTCATAGGGTAATAGCAGCAGCTCACTGGCTATGGATGCATGATGTCCTTGTTTTCTTCTATGGGGATTTATGTTCCATATGGTTAAGGTTTGAATTAATCCTGTAACTTTAAGGCAAAAATAACAGAAATCTCAAATCCCAAATGCATGCAGACATTCAGAAAGTTTAAAGAATTTTGTGTCTAGTCACTTTATATGAGTT
Source organism: Vombatus ursinus (assembly GCF_900497805.2). Taxonomy (NCBI): domain Eukaryota; kingdom Metazoa; phylum Chordata; class Mammalia; order Diprotodontia; family Vombatidae; genus Vombatus; species Vombatus ursinus. Next base: position 4,911,279 of record NW_020954687.1, read on the forward strand.
TTCTCTTTGCATGGAAGTCTGTAACTGAAACAATTTAAATTATTGTTAGAGTCAAAAATATTTACACTTAAAAAAATACCGGAGAAATTAGCTTCCAAAGGAGTTAGTCTAAGACAACAAAAGAAATGTTTATCCTTTTAACTTTTAAAAACTCCATGGGACATACTCGTCTATCTCTTCAAATAAAATATGACACTTGAGAGAAGAAGAAAATATGAGTTGGTGAAAGAAAAAAGTACAAAGCAGAAAAAGAATGTTAATGGAAGTACAGTCAGCACTGCAACGCCACCATTTTGTTCAGGTTGTAAGGAAGCAACAAAATGGTTGCTTTTACAGGAAGTAGCAATATTTTTTTTTTTAAACATTGGCCTGATGCAAGCCCAGTTCTGAACTAAGTTACCCTAAAAATGGATTTTTAATTAATATGCTTACCTAATTCCCACGGCCAATAATCTTATCTATCTATGCCTTTTGAATCAGTTTTTTTTTATTGTACTTGGATCCTAATACTGTCTGTTTCTAACTGAGAATCATGTCAGAATTAATAAGAGAATAGTAAGTGTTCCATCTGAGGGCTCCCACTGTACTTCAGGTTATAACGTTCAGGAAAGGATGATGTCAGGAAGCTTATTGTATTTGGCTAACTACAACACACAAATATACAATGAAAAACAACCCGGGTTGAAGGTTGAATGAATTTCCTTGTTTGGAGGAAGAGAATGCATAGTCATAATTTCAGGATGTTATTGTGATGATGATGCTTTAAGGCGTGGATTCCAGCCTTTTTCCAGCCTTAACTTCTTAGCAAATAATATTTACAGATGAGCTTTTGCCAGTCTTACACTCAGCGCTGTCTAACTTTCCCCAGTTTCTGCTGAAAAGCCCTTAAGTGCCAAATGGACCGGGACTTGGGGGTGGTGGCAGTCCACAAAAGTTCTGGAATGTAGGACTTGTAGAAGCACAGGAAAAAAAACCAGGTTTCACTTGTACTCACACCGTGTCTCCTTGGGATATGGTTAGAGAAACTTTTACACATGGCAAAAAAATGTAAGAGGGGGAAGGGAGAAATCAAGAAACAGATTTTTCAGTTTTCCCTGAGGCAGGTTACTAAATAGCAAATAGAATCCAGAAAGCAGTACGACAGAGGGCCCGTCATCCACACAGTTATATGGACAAAGCAGAAATTCGTATGCTGTACATAAATCACTGAATCATGATTGAGATATGTACCACATGCTACTCCTTGCCAATTCACTTTACATTTTCAAGTTCTGTGAATATATGTATGTCTGTCTCTCTCTCTCTCTCTATATGTATATGTATGTATGTATGTATATGTATGTGAATATATAGACACACATACACCTTTATATGTATATATATTTTAGACAATATATATGTGTGTACATATCTATATAAATACTTAAGTATATATAATGTGTGTGTGTGTATGTATGTATGTATATGTATATACACATGTGTTTGTGTATGTTACCTAGTTTGGTGTAAACCAAGTAATCTGTATAATACTGAGGTTCACTTCTGTACTTTTTCTTCTAGATTTCATAATCAGGAAACAGAGTCTTGTATTTCAATGAGCTGTTTTTCTTCTCTTCTGAAGAATAGCTAAGTCTGTGCCAATTGTATGCAAGGAATACATCTCTCATTGTTGCTGTCTTAGTAAATGCACCAAAGGACCATTCGCTTCATCAAAAGATGTATTGCCACACTGTTCTCAGAGTGGGGAAAGAAAAGAGGGGAAGAGTGTCATTCTTTCAGTGCATGAGTGATTCTGTTTATCCTAAACCTGTCCAGGAAATAAACAATCACATTTTATGTAGCTCAGGGGTCATTCGATTTAACATTTTTAAAATGAACTTACATAATCTTCCTGGCTAAACCCAAATCCCAGGCATATGAAATATGGCATAGGCAGTTAGATAACGAGGCTGATAGTGTGTGAAAATGTGTACTCTAAAATTCATTGATCCTCCTTTCTACAAACTCTATTTGTTGTTAAACTCCTTCCAAGAAGATCCTTATATAATGATGTCTAGGAGAACTTTAATATTTCCCAATGCACTAATTTGCAAATGTATAATTCTAACCCAATACCTAGTGGGTTTGACTTGCCTTTCAGCAAGGATCTCTAATAGGAGAGAGCTGTAGTGAGATTTCTTGCAATTTAAGATTCATTAATTTTTTACATTTTTTTACATATTTTTATGCTGCTGTATATTTACTGGGACACTAAATAAAACAAAGAAACAAGGGGAAAAAATGAAGCCCAACAGAAAAATTGAGATTAGCAGACTTGCAAAGAAGTTACTTTTAATTTTTATACTTTCTCTCTCCTCTTCTGACACCATTTGTATGATCTCACCAGAATTTCACAGTCTAATAATTCTTCTAAACAGTACTGGTAATGAGCAAGTACCCTACTTTGACAAGTAGTTCCTACTCAGCCATCTCCTTTCTTTCAGTTAACTAGCAACAATGCAATTAGGGCTATATTCTGGTTTAGTGTAAGGAGAAATTTTGAATTATTGCTTACTTTCCCTATAGATGGTGAGTATATAGTAATGTGAATTCAAACATCTCATCAAAATATTTTATTTCAGATATAGAAGTAGAAACAATGCTGACTTTATATTGCAGAAACTTACAAGTACTATCCACTCAGACATTATAATGCAGGTATGTGGTGATGTACATACCACATACAATAATAAAGTTTATGAAAAATTAAAATTTGCCACATTTATTGACCACTTCTTATAGGATAAGAATCAAATGATTATTTTTTTTCTGAAACAATACTGTAACTCTCTCTCTCATGACTAACCAATCCTGAGCCTTAAATTTTGTACAAAGGTGTCTGAGTTTAACAAGTGATTTATGGTGAGATAGGAAAACAGAAAGAAAGTAGTCAATAATAGTTGTATAATGTTATTTCCGTATTTCCATTCATTTTCTCATATATATGTCTGTATGTATGTATCATACAGACATATGTCATGTGCCCAGATAAAAACGTCTGCTTCTTTTTATTTGGAAATATATTTATTGCACTGAAACAAAAATACCTTTGGAAGTAATTTTAAAGATGTAATATTATCACTTTGTCTCATACATATATTTTGTCTTCTTTGTCATGTAAATGTGGGTATCCCCATATTCTTTGAGGATATAACTGGAATATTCCTACTTTTTTTTAAATTTTCAATTTCCTATACCTACTGTGCAGCCTGCCAGTTCATCCTGAAAGCTCCACAAAACAATTTAATGCAGTAATTCTGTATTTAAACTTTCAATGTATTTTGCTTTTGACAGTTTGGAGTTAAATTATTTATGCAATTTTTTTTTTGGAAAATGCTAAAAGAGAAACAAGCCATCTACTCATAATAATTAACTATAAATTAAATAGTTGACATTGGGAAGACAGGACTTCATAACTTAGTCCAGTGAGTCTAAGAAGCAAGGCAACCACATATCACTGCTGTTTTTCAAGGTCCGTGCTGAGATCAGGCCATACAAAGTGTATGATACACTTGGAAGATATAGACATATTTCATCACGCATGAGCTGTGTCCTGAGCTCAAAGAACAATCGAGTCAACTCTTCCCATCATCCTTTGTGACTACTTGATTAATGTTACTTTTAGTTTCTGTGAGACCCTAAGATTGACAATCAAAATGTTAACATATAGTAGTGCTATTTCTAGAAGCACACAATAAGATTGCCTTTAAAAACCTGAAAGCCCCATCTTTTCTCTTTTTAAGAAAGAGGGGGAAAGTTTTTCTCCTCCCTCCTTCTTGATTTGTCTTTCTCTGGGAAATAGATATAAATACACACATGCACATCCTGTTTCCAGGAAATGTCTGAAATTCTTTTTAGTCATGTCAAACATGAAATCACTTTGTATCCAAATAGTTTCCAATACTGACAAACAAAACATCTTTTTGAGCAGTAACAAGCATGTTTTAAAAAGGCCAATAATCCCTGTGAAAAATAAAAGTTCATTGTCTTTTGTCCTAGACTTTGATGCTGCAATCACATAATTGCTTCAGACTAGCACCATCTTTCCTTGTACCACCACGCTGGGCTGCCTTGCTGAAGATCTAATGTTTTCTGTGTTCATGTTAATGTTGCCGTTTCATTTGTCACCAAAAGCTTGTTTACTTGCTCCCTGTTATTAATTATAGGAAACAGGATCTCTTCAAACTATAGGAGAGGGTCTTTTAACTCCTGTCTAGACACTTCAAGGCAAAATATTGATGATTCCTTTAATGTTCTGGCAAAGCCGGAAACTGAGTTAAAATACATTGTGCCTCACAGCTTAAGACTCCTTATCACACACAACACAAAACTTAAATCACAGGCTGCTTCTTCTATTATTAGACACTGAGGTAACATTTTCTTTTAGAGTGGGGATACTTTCTTCTTCTGTCACTGATTAATTAACAACTCACAGTGCGAGCCCTAAGCTTCAATAGCCCGAAGAAAGCAAGTTAGAAAGATCAACTATAATATTTAATAATAATAATAATAATAGCAAAAACAAACAAGAAAGAAAGTGTGTCATATCTCAACATGAACTATCTATAGGAAGGAGGAAAACACTAACCTAATTTTTGGTATGTTAAAATATCTTTTTATTGGGCTGCATAGCTTGCCTCTCTGAGATACACACACACACACACACACACACACACACACACATACATGCATTGCAATCATAAAGAAGGCAAAAACACCTGGGAATTTTGGAAGAAAATGAAAAAAAATAGTTATGAGGAAAAAACAAATTAAAAGGAAAAAAAAACAGATGTTAAATGGGCTGTCATTTTAGTCAGAAGGAAATGAGGGCTGAAATAACCAGAAGCCACTAGTGGAAAAATTAAAATAGAATTTGATGAACCATTGCCAACCTCAAAAGCATTGAAACCGGTAACACATAAGGGGGGGGGGGGGAGGCTTTCTAAGGCCATATCTAAAAATGTTACTCCGGGCCATTTTAATGAATGTATTATTTCCAAAGTCCTAACCCTTCTAATTCAAACATCCTTTAAAAGTTTCCCCTACTTCCCTTTCTCCCTCTCCCTCTCTTCACTTCCCCCCTCCCGACCATTAATGTCTGGCAGTTATTTTGAGTTTGACTTTCATCAGCTACACGCTTTCCACCCCGCCCTCTCCACCCCCTTCCCCCGCCCCAGCCCCTTTCCTAAGCCCCTCTAATACTGCTGAGTGGACAGAAATTACAGATGCGAGAAAAGCTGACAAATGACTGCGAGGCCCCTCCCCCAGTGCCTCGACAGTCAAAGCTCCTGCCAAAACATGCCTGAAAGCAGCCAGCTAGGAGACAAAGGCACAAAGATTCCATTTTCTCGGGGAAAATAGATTTCATGTGCAATACACTGGTGAGGATGACTGAAAGCTGACACATGTGCCATTTTGGAGAAGCCGGAATGAATATTTCAAGGAGATTGAAATTACACTTGATTGCATCAAGCTCAGCAAATGTTGTTTAACCTAAAAAAGTCTTTACAGTCTGAAGGAAAAAAAGACGTTCGGTGGCAGTGTATCTTATTTTTAAAAGTCTGAAGCACATGTTCACCAAAAGGGAGGAGGAAAAAAGCCTCAAACTCCGACGAAACCTCCACTGATTATATAGTGCTTTGCCACTAGGAATTAACTCTGGATCACCCCATAGTGCATATATAATGTGTGTGTTGCTGGGGAGGGGATGGGGTATGGCGAGAAGTAAAAACTACTCCACAGAAAGGTTTAGCAAGATAGTGTCAGATCCTTGTGAATGTGTTTCCTATAAAAAGATTCTCCACTCCTCACCCCCAGGGTATCATGGGGATGCAGTGAGAGGTTTATTAGAGATTTAAACCTTGGCATCCAAACCTTGCCAAGCTTGCAAGTTTTAGCTGGTGAACTTAGTGTTCCTGGCTTGTTCCTTTCCTGCTACTGGCATCCAGAAGTGATGTTCTCTGATTTGCCTTCACGCTGCACTAGTCTGATGTCAGTGGGTGCAGGAGGAGACAGATGAAACACAAAGGAAGAACAGGATTTCATTTGAAGAAAAGTTAAGTTAGGAGAGAGGGATACACGAAGAGAGGGTGTGTGAGGAGGGAGGGAAAGAAAGAGAAAGAGAAAGAGAAAGAGAGAGAGAGAGAGAGAGAAAGAGAGAGATTTTCAGCTCTTGTCAAGTGGAAGTGAGACTTCTAATTCACATGTGTTTTTGATTATTTAAAATTCATGGGGGCGGGGGATTGGAATCAGCAAACATAAGAGATTAAAAAGATAGCCTTGAATTAGAAGGTAGTTTTTAAGTTAACTTTGGCATTTGATAAGTCTGATCTGATTTCAGCCACCTTATTTGTCTTGCACAGATCTTAAGAACTTGCAAGGTGAGTTTCTCCCCATTCATACAAATAGAAGAATTTACAAGGAATAGAAAAACTGCTTTTTGGTTAACCCCCCCCCCCCAATATCCACAATTCTGACAATTAATGTTCATCAATACCTAATATTATCACAAAGCCTCCAGCAAAGCCCTCATTATTTTACGTGGAGGCTGCCCACATGCCTGTTTCCATTCAATAAAATCTACCCTCTTACTAAACCGGCACACTTTCAGAAAAAAACCTTAGAGTAACATTAACAGGCCTTGGAAAATGTTATATCATTAACAGGTTAAAAATATAATTAACAATGGCTGTCAGGGGTAATAGACCAAAAAATTGCACTGGGGATATTTTAATTGAAAAAAATGTTTTACCACATTTTTAAAAAATTCTCTGCAAGGGTCAGTGGAGAACATATTTGGATTCTTATTTTCTTTCCCCCCCCCTCATAGTTCCTTACAACACTGAACTTCTGCAACCACTTGAAACAGCACACAAAAAAAATTAAGCACCTAATTACTTCAAAGTCCTAACAAAAGAGCACTGAGTAAAACATTGATTTTATTATGAATAATAGACTGTAGCTGTGACTGTACTGAGGTTTTATTCTAATACAATGAACTTAAAATGCATTACTACCCCAGTGATAGTATTTGTATCTGAGATTAACTTTTCTTCTTTAGTTTTTTTTTACTTAATGAACTTTATCTATACATAATATACAAGGGGATTTGTGTTTACTTTTAATAATGTACACATCTAAATGAGCATACGTATGTAAGACTGGTTCATTATAATATTCCCCTTAGCCTATACTCCCATGTTAAAAAGGTAGTATTTATTAGCACAATGAAAAATTTCCCCTGGCTTTCCCACTGAAACCTTAGACCCTTGATGAGAATAGTGAAATGTGGCACTTAGTGTAAAAAAACAAAAACAAAAACAAAAAACAATGCTAATGTTCAGCATCTCCTCCTCCTCCTCCTCCTCCTTCTTCTTCCCCTTCTCCTCTTTCTCTTCCTTCTTACTCTTCCTTCTCTCTTTCTTTTCCTCCCTCTCTTTCTCTCCTCATTTTAGAGTCAGTATACATGGAAAGATGAAAGGAAACAACAAAATACTTAACTTTTGTACTTTTGACTATAAATGTTAATTTTACAATTAACCTTAGAAATGTATTTGCTGATACTAGCCATCCTTTCAAGTATAATATATACATTGTTTTGCATTTCTATATATTTTAAAATAGGGGATTTGGGATCATGAATCAATCAGTACTTTTGGCATTTAATATTTTTAATCATTAAATAACATCTCACCCTAAGCAAGTACCTTGGGGGAAGTATCCAAAAGGATGCTGAAGAGCTCAATGTTCATTCACACATTTGCACATGAAAAATGATTGAACTGAATTGATAATTCAGCAAAAAAAAAAATGTTCTGAGTCCTATTATGGGTGAAAATTGCCACATCTATACAGTAATCAAGCAATGAATTAAATGTGTAAAGTAAATCATGCAAGTTGTCTGTAATCCCAAATAATAGAGTCTCAGTATTTCATGGTTAGACGGGACAATGTGGCCATGTAGTCCAACTTCCTCATCAAGAAACACTGTTTATTGATTGATAAAATAATCATTGCTGGAGTAGACATTTTAAGTGATTGTCCAACCTTTACTTGAAGACCTTCACTGAGAGGGGAATCCATTACTTCCTGAGGCAACCCATTCCAATTGTGGGTATCTCTGTTAGGAACATTTTCCCTATATTGAACATAAATCACCTTTGCAACAGTTGATTAGGTGAACTAAAAAAAAATACTATTACTTTTTTCATATCACCTCTAATGAAATAATATTAAATTTGGGTCTTACAATGCAATTGTAAAAAATAAAAAAATATAGACTGCAACTACATATATACATATATATGATTTCTTGCCTCTGCCTGCATTTTAATAATATTTTATTGCTAAAATAAGTGTATGTAAGGGAGAGAGGTGAAGATCAGCAAGGGAGGGTTTGTGAGTTATTTGGGCACAAAGCTAAGGAGGGAGGTACTTTTGGTAAGAACATTTAGAGATACATGAATAATTGTTAAAGACTTAAAAAATCAACTTTCAGAAAGTAAGAAATCTTATTCCTGCCCATTCAACTGTATTTATTAAGAGATATAAGAACAGGGATCAAATATCAGGGATCTAGTACTATTCTTTAAATCAGAAGGGCTTAGGTTTTAATTTGGCCTCTGACAAGCCGTGTGATGATAAACAAATCACTTGAATTCTTTAAACCTCATCTGCAAACTCTGGATGATGCCTGTGGTACCTACTTCTTAGAGTTATTGAGATATAGTATGAAAATGCTATACAGTCTGTTGTTGTTATTATTACTATTATTAATGATAATAAACAGCAATGGGCTGATTAATGATTAGCAATTAGTTCTCTGAAGGAAAAAAATGTACAGGGAAAAACTTTTAAACTTAATCTGCATTATTAACATTTTCTTATCACTTTCTTAAGTCTAGACAATCAATAAAACAATAAATCAAATGTTGATTTTTAGTTGGTCAATTCCCCAAGTGGCAATGCTCACTCTGAACATTTAACAACTGGCTCTTGGCTGCTGTTTTGAGCTCTCTCCACCATACCTTTCTTAAAAGCATTACAGAATTTTAGGGTAATTGACACAGAAGTCATCTAGTTAAACTTCCTAAATTGGCAGCAGTTGATACTAAAACTCAGAGAAGGAAAATTATTTACTTGCTCAAGGTTAATAGGTGACAAAACTAAGTCCTGAACCCAGTTCTTCTGACTCCACATCACTTAGTGTCTTTTCTGATACACTTTCTTCCACCACAGTTTGATACTGACAAATGCTGGAGAAAATGAGAAAACCAATTCATAGAGTTTGTGAAATATACCAAGTAAATGTAGTATATTCTTAAAATGGCAAGTATGGAACAAAATAAGCCATAGGAAAAGGTATACTACTGATGGTTTTGTGAAGGTCAAATGGATAAATATGTATTTCCATATATTGAATATAGTCACTTAAAATATTTTCCAAGATGTCAGGACTCTACAATTCCTGGACCTAGCATTATAGGGAGAAACATCTTTGAATAATTTTAACTCGATTAATTAGGATGACTTAAAAAGAATTTTAAAGATCTATAACATGGCAGCCTCGAACATTTTTCTACATGAAAGTTCCATGATCTTCCCATCAATATGTGATATAAAATAGTTGTACCATGAATAAAATGGACTATTCAGAAATAACCTGAAAACACATATTTCCTCCTCTCAAGGAACTTCAAAGTCAATTTTTTAAGAGTCTCACTAAACAAACAAACAATAAAGTTCTCCTAAATATAATTTGTAATCCTTGCATACATTTATTTTAATATTACTAAATTCAAATTCAGGATATTTCTAAAGCTGCATCCTAGATATATAATGCTGAACTTAGAACTTGGAGATATGGAAGCAAATTGCTCCTCAGAAACTTCCTAGCCATGTGAGGCCTCTGACAGCCTCAGTGTCTTCATCTGTAGAATGGATGTACAATAAGTAAGACTCTTATACTACCTACATAACAGAGCTATTGAGAGGAAAGTATTTGGGAATTTTAAAGCACAATGGAAATGTGAGTTTAAATTTTTTTTTGTAAGTCTATTATAAGGAGGAAAGAAAAAAAACCTTAAAATTGACTGGGAATATATGGCCAAAATCATTTAGTTTATCCTTTAAGCGTCTCTCAGGAAGATATTCTACATTTGTTGGGGGAGAGGATTTTTATGGGTCCATAAGAAGCCCTTGAAAATGGGGAATCTATGAAAAGAAAAGTTAGAGTCCTTCAGTGACACCACCATAACACCAGCATCCATTTGAGCTTATTTCCTTAGCCATTCCTGAGCTTTGGCCTGATCTCTAACTCTTACCCACCTTTTTTTTTTTTATTTTGCTTTGTTTAGGAATCATAATAAATGTGCCAACCAGAGGACAAAGGTAGCTGAAGACATCGAGCCATGCCTGTTACACAGAAGCTGTTGAAGTGTTGTGAGATCTCCAAGGTTCAGCTGTGCTGAAAATCAGAAAATGACTCAGGTGAGCCATTTCCTTAAACTACCTACCTCAAGATGCTTTATTCTGTCTCCTTTTCAAAGAAAGGCTGTATCACAACACACATAGATGAATAATCTGTCTCTTTCCTTCCCCTCGTTAACAGATATCTTTCATAATTAATGTTGTTTATTGCCTTTCATCAAGTACATGCCACATCCATTGGGTGATGGAGCAGCCAGGTTCCTAAATACCCATTAAAAGAGCCTGGCACTTGTAAAAAGCTCCAACTGTCTCATCAGGGCAGTTATTATAAGTATCTAGGGTGCCACCAAGTGCAACCCTGGATGTGAATGACAGCTTTCATCTTCACTTTTTTTTGCAATTTCAAAAGAAAACCTAGAAGCCTTTTGGAGGCCCTAACAAAACAATACAGATGCTAAAATAAATCAGTGAGACTTTGAAAAACCCCTTATGTAAAATGTGTGAAATATCTTAGCATATACCAAGCCAGACCCCCAGGTAAATGATGGCTTCTAATAAGGCACATGACAATCTCAATTATGAGAATCATTATTCCATGCTCTGCTTGCCATTTTATATTCCCAGCAGGATATTTTTCTTCTCATCAAGAGTTTCCAAGGCTGTCTACTCTTCCGTATATGTAGAGCATATTTAAAAGCCACCTCCCTCCCCCCCTCAAAAAAGCCGCACTAATTAAAAAAAGCCTTGTCAAGTGGTCAGACAGACTGGAACTAGAGGATTATAGGTAAGAGGGGTAAAATGAAGGATTGAAAGATATAATTTCTCTTTCCGTGGTGGTAGCAGAAGCAGCTGTTATAGACAGGCAATTTAAAGATATGGCTGCTTAAGCACCCTGTCTGGAAAACAGGACACAACAAAACCTCACAGCAAATAATGCCCCCCATTTTTAAGATGTAATCACTGCTAGCTGACTCTGTTGCTATCTCCCTCCCTTTTTCCCTCCCCCCCAAGCCAGTTGCTTTTCTTTGTTGTCACAGACTTACCTCTTTATTCCTGCTTTTGCCCATCTACTTCATGCTTTGGTCTTTTCCATCCCTCACTTGGTTTGTCTTGCTGAGTTAGCAGTAATTCCTAGGCCTTTGACTACTGTTCCATGCTGGTAACTGCTAACCCGCAAAGAACATGCCCAAAAAGGAGGGCCATGGTTTGAAAGGAGAATGGGTGCTCCCAGCCACTGACTTGTTCGTTTTGCAATGTGGATGTTTTAGAATTCGAGCAAGAAGTTTCTTGTATGGAATGATTTAGACAACCGCTCATGTACAAAGGGGTAATTTTGTCTAAAAGACTTGAAATTGAATCACTGTGGAAATCAATATGTAAGAAACTGAAGAACTTGCTCCAAATATAGAATTAATTTTGAATTGTGAGAGTGGTATCAGCTGAGAGCTAATTTTAATTCAGATTGTATATTTTTGTGATATACAAGGAAAATTTCACATTCTTCGTATTGATGAGGTACTTTACAATTTATAATGTGCTTTCCTCATAACAGGCCCATGCAGTAATAGTACAAGTATCATCCCCATTTGACAGGTGAGAAAACTGAGTCTTAGAGCAGTAAAGGTCACAGCTGACACTCAAATCTAGGTCCTTTGCTTCCAGGTTCATTGTTCCTTATACTGATTTCTTTATTGCAGATTTCTATTTGAATTTATACATTCATAGAAATTAGGAGTCAGAAAGAACCTTAAAGGAAGCATGTAGTCCAACCTCTGACTCTATACATACTTTAACTGGAACACAGAGATTAAGTGATTAGAACAAGGTCACATAATTAGTCAGTAGCAGGCTTTTCCTCCTCATTATAGCATATGATTCCTTTAAGAGAAGCTTGTTGATTGGAAGTTAATTGGAGAAACTATAGCCATCAAAATACATGCACACTAAAATTTCCCCATTTTAACCATGAATAATCCATCCATCAATCAAAAGGCATTTATTAAGCACCTGCTTTGTGCAAACCACTGGGCTAGGCCCGGGGGATACAAAAGCAAAGAATGAAACAATTCCTATTCTCAAGAAGTTTACCTTTTAACAATAATGTTTATGGATATACATTGGAATAGAATATACATGATTATATGGATGCATTCAAGGACTTGAAAACTGGCTTTCAACATGCATATGCATTATGTGTATAAAGACAATTTTTAACTTAGGCACCTACATACATTCATATAAATTAGCACAATCCTAGTTTAGCTCCTCTAGAGTTGGTTTGGGAACAAACACCTGCCCTTGTAACCAACACAACACCTTAAGATGGGCTAAAAGGATGTCTAGGAGAGGAGATAGAATATGCCCTTTCCACACTTCATTAGATAGGCCAGCAACATCTTTTAAGAATGTGATCTAGAAAGACAGAAACAAAAACAATAAATGATAGCATATCACCTGTCAGTTTACCATAATAACAGTTATGATATTAACGACAGTTAACTTTTATATAGCACTTTAAGGTTTGCAGAAGTGCATTATTCTCCCGAAAAACCCTGGGAGGTAGGTGCTTTTATTATCTGTATTTTACAGATGAGGAAACTGAGGAAGACAGGTTAACAGATTTACCCAGGTTCATACTGCTAGTAGTTATCTGATTCTGAATTTGAACTCCAGGCTTCCTGATTCCAGGTCCGGCCCTCTATCCAATGTACCATCTACCTGTCTTCATAAAAATATTATTATCATGAAGAGCTGGAAAAATATTTTTATAGGTAGATTCTATTGGTTTTGATGAAATTTAGAGGGCATACTCAAAGAGACAAAAATGAAAATAGATTGTGTAGTACAACAACCAGGCCATGGTCTACTTATGAAAAAAAGATTTTAAAAAAATCTTTTAAAAATTCAGTTACATCCATATGCATGTGTGTGTGTGTGTGTGTGTGTGTGTGTGTGTGTATGAGTTTGAATGAAAGCTAGACAGAGACAGAGACAGAGAGAGATAGAGGTAGAGTCAGAGAAAATGTACTGTGCCTCCTGTGATTTTTAGGGTAATAAAGAAATCCTGTAAAAAAGAAGAGTAAGCTTCATCTACTGTAAACTTTTAGATGATGTGGAGGGCTTTTCCCAGTGGAGGTGGTGCTAGGGAATGTAATAAAATGGAGCAAAGATGACCTAGGTATCATAATTCCTGAAAAAAGGGGCTTTGCTCTCCATGGGTGATAATGTTATATCTCATAAATAGTAGTAAGAAATCACCATCATCATAAAGTCATAACCCTTAATACAGACATTTAAAATAAGAAAGGTGATAAACCTTCTTGGTTTGAAACATATTGATAAAACCTTCAGGAGCAAACCTGGGGACTGAGAATAGACATTTACTGCCTTATTCACCATTTGGTTGCTTTTTAAAACATATGTTTGCTTCCCAGAATATTGTAGGCACACCTAAGTGATGGTAAAAATTACAGTTTAAGCAACAAGCCAGCGGAAGTCCAGTAGATTTCATTTTAGTTTGCGTTTTTGAAGATACCACTTAAGTTAAAAACCATCATTAACTGAATTACATCTTCAGTTGCCATGTTTTAAAGCGTCACCTTAAAAAGAGTGCATCCCACAATACAGTGCGTGTAGACGTTGCATTATATTAGCTAAATAACTTTTTTTAAAAAAAGCTATCTCTCAGCATCTTTACCTGGAGCTTTAATGGATTCATCAGTAGCAATTTGTTGTAATTTTTCTGTTCCACATTACAATTTGAAGACAGCCAAAACTCTGAATATCAGATTTGTGTGGTTTCCTCTCTCACCCTTCACCCCCCCCCACTGCCATGAAGACATCCATGATTAAACATCACAGAGATAATTAGATAAAATGTCAGTCTGCTTCATAGGATGCGCAGGAACTGGAAGTACAGCTGTGTATCATCTGCTTATATGTGATCTAGTAGACACAGCTGAATGATGTGTGACTCAGTGAAACTCTAAACCAGAACTTCAAGAATGAGGGATTCATGACTGTATTCACCTAGTCAAATAAATATGTATGTCAGCACCTGACCATTATTTCATTTTGTTATCTTTTCCACATTTTTGCTTCCTTTTTAAACAGCATCCAGAAAGATAGTATCTCTAGCCACAGTGACCTAGAAATACTTTGTGACTCTTGACACTTCATTTTCTGAGGCATTGTAAGAACTTGTGTAGACTGAGGTTAGCTTCAAACATATTGTGGAGATCAAATACATATTTTGACTAGGAGTTCTTAGCCTTCAAATTATAAAGACAGTTTAGGAAGGAGTGAAAAATAAGTTGTGTCTCTGGTGTCTGTTCTCTGTATGGAAAGGATAATGTGGCTTGCTTTATTAGCTGCAGACTCACTTCAAGTGAATGATTTCAAGATCTTGTTTCCCAGTAAAGAAGATGTTGGTTGATTAGGACTGGTTAGTCCTTTCCAGAAGCCAATATATCCCATCACTTAAAAGATAGTATGAAGGGGAGAGGGATTTAATTATGCTTTGTACTGAGGAACCATAGCCTCTGACCTAGGAAAAAAGCACTCCACTGTTGTTGTTTTGGGCTTAAAAGAAGGGATAGTTGAGTAAAAAAGGAAGGGAGAGGATTTAACTCAGACTTCTAAGTTTTGTCTTTTTAAAGAAGGGAACTAATCATCTTCTAAGAGATTTTTCAGGGCAGATAGGTGGCACAGTAGGTAGAGTGCCTGGAGCCAGGAAGACTCATCTTTCTGAGGTCAACTCTGGCCTCAGATACTTACTAGCTGTGTGAGCCTGGGCAAGTCTCAGTTTCCTTATCTGTGAAATGAGTTGGAAAAGGAAATAGCAAACCACTCCAATATGTTTGCCAAGAAAACCTCAAATGGGATTACAAAGAGTCAGGCACAACTGAAAACAATTGAACAAGAAAGAGACTTTTCAACACTGCTTGTGGTACTGTATTAGCTGACAACTGTTCAGCTACCAGGTGATGTCTAAATGATATCCAATGCCTACTTCAAGGAGAAAATGGTGGAGAAAGAAAAAGAAGTTTTGATTTTTCCCCTACTTATATTCACTCTTTTAAACTTGTAAGTCCCAAATTAGAGAAGATGGCACAAGAAAACCTACTAAAATAAAAAGCAACGTATTTGAATCACACACCAATCTATGTTTTGTTCCCCCTTCTTTAGTAGAATCACAGAATCCTAGCACTGGGAAGAACCCCAGAGGTTATCTAGTCCACCTTGTACCTTGAAAAGCAATTTCCCTCTAATATCTTAAAAACAAATGGCATTCCCTCCTTAAAGACCTCAAGTGATGGGGAACCCACAAACTCCTTTCATTTTTGGACTGTTCATTGTCAATTTGCTATCAATAAATAAATATATCAATATTTGCTATCAATAAATATAAAGTAAATTTATAAATTATTTGGAAAAAAGATCTGACCTGAATGACTGATGTGGTCAATAGATCATAAAATATATGATTGATTATAGGAGAGTTCAAAGCGGGAGGTCATTACTAGTTTCCATTAATGAAGAAGTGTTAACCAATCTTCCGAACAGTGTCTCTTTAAAGCAGGAATATTTTAAAGAAGTAAAGAAAAAAAGCAAGCATTCAGAGGCATTGACAGGACATACAATGGAAGAAAAATTTGCTTTCTTCTTCCAGAAAACTGTCAGGAATTGAGTACTACTGAAGAGGGGGAGGAATGTCTAGATTGTTAGGGTCCTTCTACCAGTAGGTGAGTAAATACATTGATTCAGAAATTTTCAACAAGGGCAATTGAGAAACACTCTAAAGGAATGGCATCTCTATGCCAGGTTCACAGGATTCTCTTGGAACTATGGACTTTTTTTTTTGACGGGATGTGAAGACAGGCTTGAGATTTCATTGGTACAAGGGAGTTCCCCTTGTCTTCCCCTGTATCGGTACAAGTCCATATCCAGTCTATAACATTTAGTCTTTGAGAACTGCCTGGGAAAACTTAAAAGTTAAGTGTCTTGCCCAGGAGTATGCATGTTCCCAGTCACTCTCCCAGAACCAGGCCTATTAATCTGCCCCTAAGGGGTTGGGGTTTTTCTTCTCTATTGCTATTGGCTATAGCTCCCACTAGAGTGTTCTCCCCATTGTTAGACCACATGAACTCAGAGAGAAAAGACTTGAATTTCACCAGAAGTTGTGAGCAAAGGAGCACATCACCAGAGTGCAGCTGAAGACAATAAGACAAAGCCCAAGTTGCGAAAAAGACGTAACCCAAGTATGACAGGCCTTTTTGAATGCCTCCAAAGCCAATGAATGGGCATTCTTCTTCATCGTGAGGCTAGCTGATCATGATCAGTAACAGAATATCCATGGATGCTCCACAGTCTCTCTAAGCAACTTATATTCATCATAACTCCCCTGGAAGAGGTTCCTAAAGAGCCTATTCCATTTTTGGACTATTCACTATAATTTTGCTGTCAATAAATTTCAAGTAAATTTATAAATTATTTGGAAAAAGATCTATGTCTGAATAACCAATGTGGTCAACAGACCATGAAATATGATACTGCTCCTGCAGAGCCCACCTCCATGGAGGGATGCTGTACTGGGTCATCTGTGCGTGCTCTAGAGCAGGGGTGGGGAACCTGCAGCCTCCAGACCACATGTGGCCCTCTATGTCCTCAAGCACCGTGAATCCAAAGTTCACAGACCAAAGAGGGCCATATGTGGCTTTGTGGACACAGGTTCCCCACCCCTGGTGTAGACCCCCATTACACCAGGTTCACATAGTTAATAGATGTCAGAGACAGCACTTGAACCTAGATGTTTCTGACTCTGAGGCCAGCTCTAGCTTCCATTCCATCCATCCATGATGTCTACTACATTATTTAATTAGATTCTTTTCCTTTTCTTTCTAATCTTGTGTTAAATATATTCAGAATTATTCTACTTTTGGTAGCAGTATCTCTTCTTGTTCCTCTCCTTAGCAGTTTTGCCCAGCATTTTCTCATGAACCAAGTAGAGAATAAATCCTATAGGTGTGCATGTTTTTGCAGTAATTTTCATAGTATGTTCCACATCTGAAATACTAGCCATCATGCCAGATTTAGAGGCCCTGAATGTGGGTTCATATTTTTGTGTCACTTTTGAAAACTGTAAAAGTAGATCATGTAATCAACTCAAAGAATTCACTTGACTTTGATTAAAGTCTGGAAGTTTTCTGACAGATCGTAATAAAATATTCTTATCAGCTTTAAGAATTTTTTTTGAGGGGTGAGGTCAGAAGGGAGAGTTAAATTCCTAACAATTAAATACAAAAGAGCATTCCTGACAAGCAGCCTTTAAAATGACCACACTATGAAACTCTATTAGAAAGAATAGCTATGGAGCAAGCACTCTATCTCTCATTAAGCTCTTCTATAAATGTTAGCTCCATTGACTTTGTCTTGGAAAAATTCCACATAGCTAACAAAGAACATCATATCCTGAAAGTGGCCATAGAATATTAATAAACAATAAAACAATACAACAGAACTTTGAAAAACAGCATTAAAGATGACCTGAGTGAGTACCCTGTAGCTGAAATGCTAGGAATCAACAGAATTTGTTTGGAAATCATTCCAATTGTAGAATGGCAGAGAGAATACTAACTCTTAATATAAGGCTTATTTTCTTTGTCTCAGATGTTTTGATAGTGAGAGAACTAACCAGATAGGAGCCTCATAAAGATTTTTTAAAAAGTTATCGTGGTTACTTAAAAAAAAATAAAAAAAATTTTGGTGGGAGGTAAAGAACTGTAAAGACTAGAAGATGAGAAATACAGTTGCCTCAGTAATCAAAAGTTCTCACAAATGCTGGGATATCTCTTTTTGAACTAGTATTTCTTCCCTTGGTCATCTTTCATCCAAAAGATTGTGTGAAGGCATTCAGATGTCATATTTGAAGCCAGGAATTTCTTATTTTCCATTTGAATACACATTCCTACAGATTCAAACATATTAAAAATTGCCCTTGGAACCATGAAAAGAACAAGATGCATGGGGTTGTCTTTTTGAGACAGTAACTTATAATTTTTGAGCAGATGTGCATCCATTTCCTCCCAGTCACTGATAAGAAATTTAACCATGAAGATGGATATGACTGAAGACTAGATATTAAGACTTTCCAGCAAGTGTAGATAGCTCCAACTTGGGGCAGTTGAATTACACAGTAGATTTGTGAATATAGTTTGGTGAGTTTTTTTTTTCTTTTTAGGGGGAGTACAGAGGCTAAGAGTAAAGTGACTTCATTTTTATATGTTAGGGCTGTTTAAATAACTGTACTCTTTTACCTGATAACAAATAATATAATACATAATTAAGATGAAAGAAGGAAAGATGTACATGGGAACGTATCATTGTAAATTAATTTGAAAAGTAATAAAATGTCTTAATGGAAACATTTTTAAATGGAACAAGAAATTTTCCCATAGACATATTAAACTGATGTACTGTGTTACTATTTTTTTTTAACACAAAGTTACTGAAGCAGACATTTTTGGTCTCTACAGATTTATTTAGAGAACTGCTTGTTTAGTTCATTTGAGTTTTTTTCTCCACTAGAAAGAAAGACATGTAGGAAGGGTTAATCTCCAAGAAGTAATATTTTCAGGAATGTTTAAAGATGAAAACCCCTTTTTGGTGCTCTCAGCAAGTTACTCAATTGCTGTGATTCATCACATCAAATATTCATTATGCCCTGTTAGATACAGAGTACATTCTGGAACCTAAAGAAAATGAAAGCAATAGCACATACATGTATATATTTATGCATACATAAATGTGTGTATTTGTGTATGTGGTGTGTCTATGTGTGTGTGTGTGTGTGCGTAATAGCTAATACTTATAGAGCTCCTTGGTATTTCCAAAGCACTTTATATATATTCTCTATCTTCTTAAGAATTCTTTTATGGCTACAAAGCATATTATTTACATTATTCCATTGGATCCTCATGGCAATCCTGTGAGTATTGCAAGCAATATTATCCCAATTTTCAATGATGATAGAGATTCAGAGAGTTTAAAGGATTTGCCTACAGCTGGTGTAACTGGTAGAGGCAAGATTCAACCCTAGACTTCTGCCTCTCAAGTATGCAATTTTCACTATATCAAGCAGCAATTCTAAGCCATGAATTCCTTTCCTTGCACTATCAGAAATCCTTCTGTCCCTATTCGTACCTGTCATTCCATGACATTTTTTCCTACCTCTTAAAAAATGGTAGCCTGTCTTTTTGTTTTCTTCTATGAGAGACATAAACCTTGAACCCCTGAGTGTAAGGGAAGAATAGAGAACTGACTACTACTTCCAATTTTTATGTTACAGTAATTTGCTAGACTCCTTGTTTGTGGAGGCATCCATCATTTATCAAGCATCTTGGCTCAATATGGTATAACAAGTTACTAGTAATGTGGGTTTATGGATAGTAGAATGGGAGGCAGACTGAAGTTTCACCACCAACTTGAGGCTTTGGTGGACAGACTTTGTTCTGATGTATTTGTTGAGAGGCACAGGATGAATGGGTAGGGTACTAGAAGACTGAATCCTTTTAAATTTCACATATGTGTTGTCATGAATAGCAACTTGGTACCTTGATTCAGACATCTAAATGGGAGCTTATAATCTCCATATTAAATGAAAGTCTTTTGAAATTTTAAAGTGTCCTTAAGAAATGTAGTTGGGCTGGTAAAAGAAGAAATCACACTTTGGAGAATACAGTGGAATCATGTTTCATGGTCTCCTGTACTCCATTCACCATTAGCTAGCCGTTGCCTTATACATAACTGATTCCTGATATCATCAGTATTAAACCGTGACCTACTTTCTTTTTGCTCACAGTTAATGTTGTTATAGAGTTCTGGCTCTAACTGAACAAGAAGTTGCTGATGATTCAGATGCAGGGTGTGATTTTTTAAATGAAACCTAAACAAGTAAGGCAGTTTTAAAATTATCTCCTCCCTTTGGTGCTCCCCATACTGATATCTTTAGATAGACTTATTCTGGAAGCATTCACTTCGACAAAATGTCCCTACTTACATACCAGAGAACTTTAGTCCCACTGCTCAGAATGCATATCTCTACCCCACTAACATTCAAGTCTTTGCCATTAGTGTCAACAGAGATGGCAGTCTATGATAACAGAATTGTAACCCCCTCTTCCTGCTATTACTTCAATATTCATGTAGTGCTGACATCTGTAAACCCACTGCTACTGTAACAGTTGGGGTGCTTGTCCTAAATCAGGAAACAAACTCTACTTAATGAAGAGTCCTAATCATCACAACAGTTTTCTGGCCACTGGAGAAAAAATACTAGCAGCCATCTTGATCTGTCAAGAAAATAATAGAGAACAGTTTCAGAGGAATCAGATTTTGGGGTTAGAAAGAGCTAGATTATTTCCACAAATCTATACTTTGTGATGTGTAAGCCTTAATATGATTAATGTTTAAGAGATGGTCCTTTCCTCCTATGGAGAAAGAATTCCATTACAAGTTTTATGTGTATGTAGAGGGTGAGTTGTGTGTGCTGGGATGTTCCCAGATGTATCAAAACATCCCACCAAGGCTCTTGGCATGCCTATGAGTGTGAATGTAATAGACTAATGCAATGATAATGAATTAAAGCTCATTTTTGTCATTGCCCTCTTCTAGCCAGGTTATTTGATGAGCTCTTCTTTTATGGCAAATTTTTAAGTGATCAACTTATCATTCAAAAGATCATCAAGTCTAAATTATGTATTGGAATATGATTTTGTCATTTAAAATAGAAACCAAAGTATGCTGGGAAACATTGATCTCTATGTTTGCCCACATTGTATCATAGCTAACAGAGACTTTCAGATATTTATCAGTTTGTTTGAAATCAAAAGAGACCTTTAGTAGAAGTAATAAGCATAATGATGAAGAGATGGACAAACCCAGCTGTGTTTTGGGTCCATTGAATGTCTGAAATGATTTTGCAAATGCTTTTGATTTGATAAAACCCACAAAACCTTTTTATCCAGGCTCCTGTGGCATTTTTTAAAAATCAAGACAAACGAATGATGGATTAACATATTTTATTTGTATTTGAACTAGTTAAGCTTAATTATTTATCTTATTTCCTACATGCCATTTTCTTTTTCAAATGAGTTATTTTAGAAAAGTCAAATGGATTTTAGTAGGAAAACTGTATCTTTCAAAAAATTCTTTATGTTGTATTTTTTTTGTCTTTTCTTGTAAACTTAATGTATATCCCATGATATTTACTTATTAGTTTTTCAGACACTAAATGTGGACTATGTAAAGCAAATTCTGTGAGATTTATTTTTTTCTATTTTTTAAGTATGGAAAATGGACTTGTCATATTATTAACATTTTGGTCATAACTAGATCCAATTCCTGTTTTTTTCTTTCTTGTTTGTTTGCTTCCTCAAAACCATGACATTTCCCTACAATGTTTTGCAATGTTTCTGCCCAGTATAATAGTTGTCTCTTTTTTTTTTCCATTTCCCTTTGGGTGGTTCATTCCCTGTTGCCTTCTCTAGATTCTTAATTCATGAAGAGTACCCTCTCCCTCTTTTGCTCCTGGATCTTGTATCTTTCTCTGTAAACTGGATTTGTTCCCTTTTGAACTAAAATGTGCTCAAGCTATTCCTATCTTGACAGAAACTCTTCTATCAGTCTTCGCCTCTAAACTTTGCAAGAGTATCTGTCATTCCTGTTTTCCCTTCTTTACCACCTATTCACTTTTCAGTCCCTTGACACTTGGCTTGAATTTCTGGCATTCTCTTAAAACTGCTTTCCTCAGGTACACCAGTGACCTCCTAGTAATGAGACCCAATAGCTGTTTTTTTTATCTTCATTGTTCTGAATCATCCACTTATTTAACTCTGTTGTGTATCGATTTTGTTTGGAAATGACTGCTTCACTTCTGAGACAATTCACTCTTTCATTTCTCCTCCCTTTATTGCTGTTCATTCTGTCTATACTGGTTCCATGCCATTCTCCCCCTACAACTTGACATTCTCCAGGTTTAGTCTTTGACACTATTGTATCCTTTATACTCCTGCCTCTACATTATTTTTCTTGGTGATCTCATCTATTTTCATTGCTTCAACTTCCAGGTCTAAGACCATTACTCCTATACCCAGATTCATAACTGTTTGCTTCATGTTCATGTAGATGCCACACTAGCCTTCTTTCAGACCTGGCATGCCCAATGTTATATTCCTTATTAAAAAAAACAAAAAGCAAAAAACTTGTCCTTCCTTATGACTTTTCTAGATATTAGTGGAGATTTATCTTCCCTGTCATCCAGACTTAAAGCCTTAATGTAATCTTTTATTTGTCCCATACTTTAAATCTCCCCACCCCCCATAACCAATTAATCCCTAAATCCTTGTAATTATTCCTCTACAATATCACTTAGATCTGTCTCCTTCATTCCATTCCCACTGCCACCAACTTTAGTTTAGGCACTCATTACATTTTGCTTAGACTATTAAAATATTCTTCTAATTGAACTTGTCTCCTCTATCCTAAACACAACTATTAGGTAAATCTTCCTAAATCATAACTTCCCTTTTGTAACTACCCTGTTCAAAAATAATCAATAGATTTTTATTATTAAATTTCTCTAGACTATATTTTCACTCATTTATTTATGTCTTACCTTCAACCTACATTTTTCTGCCTTATCTACTGTCACTTCCCTTCATACACTCAACACATCTGCCAAACTGGACTACTCATCTTTCCCCAAATGCTTTCTTACCTTTGCCTTTGATCACACCTATCTCTCTACTTTGAACACTCTTTTCCACACCCCCAATACTATCATTCTAATTAGTACTCTTCCTTAAGTCTATTTTAAATACCCACTCCTCCATCAAGCCTTCCCTTTTGTAAACTCCACAATGCCTACCAAAAGTACTCAATTGATGACCGTATGCATTGTTATTAAATTAAATATTTTTTCAATATCATAACCTGTCAAAGTTTGTAAATTATTTACAATTCCTTTTGCTCATTGATTCACTTCCTACTATTACTTATTCCTTCCAGTTTGGCAGATATAATCTGCACAAAATATAGCATATGTAGCTCCATATATATATATATATATAGCAGAATTTTTAACACCCTCAGAAAACTTTCTGGGCTGTTTCTTTAGTGGGCTTAAACATTTTGATTTCTATCATGATTTTGTTCACAATATACCCAAAAGATATCGCACATTTTTTTTCTTTATGCCCTCAAGTTTTCTAAGGAGTTTTATAACCATGAAAGATAATTATTTACTTATGTAGTGACCCATTTGTTTCCCTTATTGCTCCATGGTTGCTAGTTTGAAATCTCAGTATGTCATCTGCCTAAGGCTGATTCTTGCAAACCATTAGCACATGTGGAAACCAGAAAGATGTTAAGATGGCTAGAGAATATCACTTCAGAATCCAGTATAAAATATTGAATCTATTCCCTGATTGTTTGTCTTCCCTGTTATCTAAACTAAACTCACTTATCATCATTAAAGACATATGATGGGGCAGCTAGGTGGAGCAGTGGTTAGAGTACCAGCCCTGAAGTCAGGAGGACCTGAGTTCAAATTCAGCTTCAGACTAAAACACTTGACACTAGCTGTGTAACCCTGGGCAAGTCACTTAACCCCAATTGCCTAAAAAAATAAAAAAGACATATGATAAGAAATATAGCCTCAAACTTTGAGATATTTCCTTGCTATCCTAATTACCTTACTATATCCAGAGGAACAGAAAATTTTTAGAAAGTAGCATTTTCACAATGCTTTGAGGTGTAGACAAACTGCCACTGATGTATTTTTCATTTCCTCAGGACTGCTAGAGAATTTGCCTTTGTATATCATTTATTACTTCATGGCTCTTCAATATTCTATATGTAGTTTTTAAGTGCTTACTATGAGCAAAGCATTGTGGTAGTTACTACAGAAGATAGAAAGATGAGTAAGTCTCAGCCCCTGCATTCAAAGAGCTTACAGCCTAGTACTTGTTCTTCACCAAAACAAGACTCTCCATGAAGACTACAGAGCTGGCCATTTCATTTGATAGAATATAAGATCTTTGAGAACAGAGATAGTGGCATTTTTTTTTCTCTGTATATTCACCACATCCCAATTCTTAACATGTAGGGGATACTTAATAAATGCTTATTAATTGAGTAATTTCTTTCGACCATTGACAGGAAAGGCATCAATTGCTGTTGATTTAAAAGAATTTGCCAGACATATAAATGCACAGCTCTTGAAAGGGCAAAAAAAGGTTAAAGAAAAAAGTGCCAAGTTTTGATTTTACTTAAACATCTGATGCCATTTTAACTTTGGTTTGTACAGAAAATAATAGAACTTTTTGATGTTTAAAATTGTAAATAAAGGTCTAAGTTCCTATTGACTAATTGGCTGGATAGTTGACTTGACATGCCATGGTGTAATGAAATTTGTTATTAAACTCAGTAGACCTTTATATAGAAAAGTATTGCCTGTAGGCTTTTTAAACTGGATTTTAGTTGAAGCTTATTATTAAGATTCCCCAAACTAGCAACAAGAGACTTGACAGAGTAGAAAAATTTGCTTTGTGTTTAAATATATGCTTGCTCCAAAAAATCTCATCCTTTAATTAAATAAGAAATTATTTTCAAATGGAATTTACATATTTGGTAAGAGTAGGATGAATGAATGCCATATACAATATTTGGAGCCTGTCTCAGTGAAAAGTTTTTTATTTGTTTATTTTTGATTAGCCACAATCATTTTTTTTTTTGCAAACAGTTTTATCCATTTTGTTTTCTTCAAAAATGAAAATTACAAAATTCATATAGTTCATATTATCTCTGCCTATATACTAAAAAACTGACCTGTACTTTATATGCTAAATATTATGGTTTGCAAAATAGTGTTATATGATCATATGTATATATCTGCCTATAAACTCAAATGGGTTAGGTACAATGAGCTACTGTGTATGGAATCAGCATGAGTAAGCGTAAATCTCAATGGCTACTTTGTTTTGTCTAAGTTTTTGCCTAGGAATAATGACTCTGTTATGAAAATTTATACAATTTTCCTCTTAAAAGATAGCATTTATTGTCAATGAACTATATGCATTTCATGAAGACTGTCAAATCCAAGTGGCTTGATCAGTGTAGAATCAACTATGATTTGTCTAACAGTTAAAATATATTTGTAAGGTGTTTTAGCTATCAAGTTTATAGGAGACAGATATGTAACATTCTCACAACCTTGTCTTATAGCTAAATATAGATGTCTTAGATAGATGGGGGAGGGGTCAAGAAAGAGAAAAAACATTTATTAAGTGTCTATTATATATACCAGGCACTGTACTTTACAAATATTATCTTATTTAATCCTCACAATAGCCCTATTACTATCCCCATTTTACAGCTGATGAAACTGAGGCAGACAATAAGTGAGTTGCCCAAGGTCACACAACCAGCAAGTGTCTTGAGGTCAAATTTGAACTCAGATCTATTTTATTCCAGGCATACCACTCCATCTACTGGACCACCTGGCTGCCTCTAGGCAGATAGACAAAGAAATGAAAGAATTCAACTATTTTCTCCCTCCTCTTATTCCTCATAGTGTGTTTCTTGGATGTCCCCTTTGTAATCTCACTCTGATTTATAGCATAATCATGGGTGTACCTGTCCTTTCCCCTTATCATACTGAAATCACCTTAAAAGGATAGTATTTTTTCTCATATATAGATAGATAGATACACATGTATGTGTATATACATACATATATGTTTATATTTATATTTTTGTGTTCCCTCAGCACCTAGCCAAGTTCTTGTACTATATAGTAAGTACTTAATATATATTCATTGAGTTGTTGAATGCAACCATTCCCACACCCTTTAGAAAATGAATGACAATATATCAGACATTGAGGTAAGACTTCTTTTTTTTTTTTGCTATTCAGCTTCAATATCATTAAACTCTGCATGAAACAGTAGATAGAACAATTGGTGAATTAGTATTTATTAAGCACCTATTATATTCCAAGCCCTGTGCTAATAAGCACTGGAAATAAGAGTCAATATCTAGGTTTTAGTCCCAGACAAGAAGTCTGACTTTGAACATTTCTCTAAGTCTCCAATTCTTCATCTGAAATGTGAAGATATTATATGAGATATGCTTTAAAATCCCTTCTAGTTACAGCATTCTTTCACTCTATTCCTCATGAAAACTCATTTTAAAGAATCATTGTCTTATTTGGGGAGAAGGAGGGGTGTGTGGGAGAGTTCCTGACTGACTTCAGTAATATAGGGAACTCCCAGGGAGGAAACTTCCTCCACCGCTGCAGATTTATCTTCTCTATAAATTACAGTCTTAGGGTGTTCATTACCTGGGGTAATGAGAGTTAGGTGATTTTCCCAGGGTCACACAACCAGTATGTATCAAAAGAGAGATGTATAGTCAGAATGAACCCTTAAAAAAAGCACAGTATTTAGCATTGTGCCTTGCAAATACATGAATGATCTGGGATATTACCAATATAAGGAAACTTCTTTTAAGTAAGTTCCATCAAGGAAGATTGCAGCAGTCTGAGATTTAATAGAATAAATTCTAGAGAGTTGCGGTATGTAAAGCTTAAGCAATTTGCTTCAGATCCCATAACTGGTAAGTCCCAGGACTGAGATTTGAATTCAGGTCTTGTCTGAGTGATATCAAAGCCAGAACTCTATTCATTACCTCAAATCTGACTCAACATCTTCATAACTAGGTAAACAAGGAATAAACTAGTACAGATTAGCCCATTAAAAACATAATTCTCTGACAAATTCCACCATGCCTTTTGTATAGTAAAAACTGAACAGCTTACAAAAAGAGGAAAAAGAAAATTTGCAGTATCTAAAAGAGGAAGCACAGAAATGAGTTTTCTTTCTGGATAGTAGAGTTGGTACTACAAGATCAAAGGGACAGTTATCTGCATTATGCCTACACGACAAAAGATTTTTGCAGTATTTCTGTCTCTGTGCTCTTACATTTGTGTCCCATTAATGGCATTTAAATTATAGCCTTGCTGTAGTCATGTAGTCAAAACATCCCATCATCTGATGAGACACCATATTATAATCTGTCAGGATGTCTCATTTTACAGTTCTTTCATATACTGTATTTGTCCTCATTTCTCTCCTTTGCTGGAAAAAAAATAAACCAAATTGTCCTCTAAACTAGGTCTGCGTGTTGGCTTAATTGAGCTGGATGAAAAAAATAACCCATAGTGGAGTTTAGATTGGTTTAATTGAACCAGAATCTTACTTAAAGATTGTCTGTCTATCTGCCTGTCTATCTGTCTCTCTCTTGCTATTTATCCATAATTCCTTTTGTGAGATTCACACTTCTCTTTTGAATGGGTCCACAGACAACTCCAATTAGAATTTACTTTTCATATTTGTTAAAGCAGAATTAAAAAGGAATATCTTTTAATGATTCATGATTAAAATATTACTCTTTTCAATGCATAATATTTTCAGATGAAGTCATATAAAATGGATTAAATTTTGTGAATAAATAAATTACCTGGGAAGACTGCACTAGAGAAGGTCAATTTTAATATATCCATTCAGAATATCATAAAGTCAAAATAAGTTTGTTTGTCAAATAGGTTTTAGTTTGACTATGCCTCCCTTGTATAAGATTTTTAGACTTGAAAATTCCTTTTTAACTTAGTCCCATCCACACCAGTGAGCTCAGTACACATTACTGTGCAGATACAATGGCTCCACTGGATTTGGAGTTAGAAGACTTGGGTTAGAGTCTCAGCTCTGACACTGTGTTCTTGTGCATAATAACCTTTTACCTCTCTATGATTCCAATTCCTCTATTTCTGTATTTAATTTCTCAAAACCTGAAATTCAGCACAGAGAAAAAAAATACAGGTAATTTTCACATATTCTCATTTTGTTTCATTCAGCTAATTGATAATTAGCTGGTACACATTTCTTCAAAACATTGAATTATTTGGGGGCTGGAGGGAGGAAGAGCTCTAAATTAAGTCCTTAGATTTTTTAAGTATTACCAGTCTTTATTTTTATGCTTTGCAAAAATAATATTGTTGTTCCTCAGTTGTGTCCAACTCTCTGTGAGCTCACTTGTGGTTGTCTTGGCAAAAACACTGGAGTGGTTTGCAATTTTTTTCTCCAGCTCATTTTACAAAATGAGGAAACTGAGGCAAACAAGGTTAAGTGACTTGCCCAAAGTCACTAAGCTAGTAAATCTTTGAGGCTGGATTTGAACTCAGCAAGACCACCTAAGTGCCCCATAAAGTATAGTGGGAAAAAAAATACTAGCTTTGGCATCAATAGACCTGAGTTAAAACCCAACCCCTGTTATTTACCTCCTCTGTAACCCTGGGCAAGTCATTCTTCCTCTCTTGGCCTCAGTTTCCTCATCTGCATATTGAAGGAACTAGATCAAATGATCTATAAGACCCATTGCAGGCCTAAGGTGCTATCCTATACTATATAGAACAATAACATCACCTATTTTGCAAAAGGTACTGTTAAGAAGCTAAATTTTTTACTGTTAAACTTTAAAAACAAATCTGGAAAATTACCTGTTGTAAGGTACTAGGAATGAAAGGAATCTCTATTGGTGGGGTGTTAGGTACCAAATAAAGTCTAAACTTCTTTGTCTGGTAGTCAAATCTCTCTATAATCTGGCTCTAACTAACCTTTCTAGTTTTATTTTACACTATTCCCTTTCATGTACCTCACACTGTGGTCACACTGAACTAATCAATACTCCCCAAATATTTCTTATCTTTTACCACTCCAATACCTTTGTTTATATCTTTCTTTTGTCCTGGAATGCCTTTCCCCGATTTCTGCCCTCTGAAATTCTTTCCTTGAGAACCCAGCTAAAATTCAGCTTCTTTCATGAAATTTTCCCTGAATCTGTCCTTTCCTCTGACTTCACACTGCGGTACCAGAAGAGATACCACTTTCTTCCCTAACCCTCTCTTCTTCCTAACATCCCTGTTACTTTTAAGGGTATCGGCATCTGCGTAGTCACCATCTGCTTCCTCACAACCCATGTGTCATACTCAATTATCTCTTTCACCCTCCCATTTCCAATTAGTTTTCAAGTCCTGAAATTTCTACCTTCGTAAAATAACATATTCCCCCTTCTACTACATGTCACTGTAACCACCCTGGTTCAGGCCCTCATTACCTTATACCTAGAAAACTTCTAATAGGCTGCTGGTTGGTTTCCTTAACACACTCTAATCCAGCCTCCATTCAACTATCAAATTGATGTTCCTAAAGGACAGATCTGACCATATCATTTCCCTATTTAATAAACTCCAGTGGTTCCCTGGTGCCTTCAGGATCAAATATAAAATCTTCTCTTTGGCTTTTAAAGCTCTTTGTAACCTAATCCTTCCAGCCTTCTTATACCTTTTTCCCCTCCACATATTCAGAGATACAGTGACACTGGCCTCTTTGCACACTACACTCTATCTCCCCATTCTTGTCTCCCATGCCTGAAACACTTTCCCTGTTCATTTCTATATCTTAACCTATTTGCTTTCAGATGTAGCTAAAGTTCTACCCTCTGCAAGAAAACTTTCTTAGTTCTCGTTATTCATCTCATACATAGTTGTTTGTATGTTGTTTCTTCCATTAGATTGTGAGTCCTTGAAGGCGGATCTGTTTTCACCTTTCTTCGTATTCTCAGTGCTTAGCACAGTGTGCTTAATAAATGTAAGTTGACTTTGCTTGACTTTCCCTTTGGGACTTTGATAGAACTTTGCTTGTACCATTCTTACATACTCATTTGGGTAGGATCATAGCATTTGGACCTTTATTCCAGCAATTGTATTATATCAGATGAATAAACTGAGGTTGAAGAAGGGGGCTGTACCAATTTTTCTATGTCTTATAGATAGTAGATGCCTAATAATGTATTATTGAATTAATCCTAGAAACAAACCCTCTTTGCCTTTAAGAATTTTCAGATATCTAGAAACACCTTTTGTTTCATTCTCGTGGTCTCTAAGAACAGCGAGATTAGAATAGAGACTGCTCCTGCATAATCCTCTGACAGAGACTAAATCATCTTTTCCCACAACCAAAGTCTGTGACTTGGCAGATAGAGAACTGTCAGAATACTGGATCTGTCTATGGGGCTGTGGAACCCAGTGTTTTGGTCAAAAATAGAATTTGGCATCCATTAATGTGATGGGGGAAAAGAGTTTTTAGGGACAAATGAACAGTGTAATGGAAAGAATTTTCTCTATTCATAAAAGAGTGATTCAGAGGCCCTACCTCCATGGGGAGTACTTAAATTTAGGACTTAATCTCATGGGCCCAGTATCAGTATAGTGTACTTGGCACCACTGTTGTGTTTGCTCGGTCATCAAAGTCAATCTACAAAGAGCTATTGCAGGCTTTATATAACATCTATACTATACAACCTATAAGGGCCAATATAACTATGAGTTATAATTATCATTACAGTTCTTAGTTCACTAGAACAACTAGCAATCGTTTTCAATTATGAGCTAAAGAAGAAGTAAGCACAAAACTTTGGGAGATGGGAAAGAGTGAAATAAAACTTATTTAGCTTGTTTTAATTTGGTTAAATGTTCAATTTATAGTGGACATGGGCTGGGGAAGAGGAAACAGTGATGTCAGTAGAGCAAATCCAAATAGAAATTGGATGTTTAAGGCATCTTCTATCATCAAATCACTAATTTAATGAATTCTTACTACTTTCAAACTTATATTTGCTTTTCGGCATTTATTTAAAAGGGAAAAAACATTTTGGGTCTCACATAAATATCTGGAGTAGGGAAGAGAAAGCAGCCTCTCTCTCCTTTTTACCTTTATACTTGCCAAACCATTGATAAAACCAAATCTATTTCATGGTCATGTGATCAGAAAGTAATTCATGTCAAACAGAAGTTGCACATTCTAAGGGTTTAACATCATGTTGACACAGGACCCTCTAGAGATATCAGACTTCATTCCAGATTGTCATAGGGACAGCTCCCCACTGCATAGAGTGAGATGAGGCCTTTTCATTATAAAATGACCAATGAAAGAACTGACACAGACAACTATTAATCTGTAGATTAGCTGCAACATATATAAGGGCCCCAACAGGTTGACCACTTGGATATATACTTAACCACCTGCCCTCCCCTATGGAATGGTATTGAAAAAGCAAAATTTGCAACTTCTAATTTCTTTGGACTGTCTGTCTCCCTAAGAAACATAATTGATACTGAAATTAAAATGCATTCCAAAGACCCAGAGATCTTCGTCTGATCTCTCATCCAATGATGGAGATGATCCTATGTTCTCAAAATCCTTTTCCCCTTTTTTTTCTTTTTCTTTTTTGTTAGGGGAACCCAAACTATGGCAAGTCTTAACAAGCCGTGAAAGTTTTGACTACAGTATTTAATTTGAGACCCAGCCTAGCTAATTTGAGCAGGATCATCACTAGCCAGGTGTTGAATTTTGTCAGCCACATCAGCTTAAGAAAATCATCTACTAATTAGTTAAGCATTCAATCAAGAAGTATTTACTAAGCACCTAATTCACACTTTCTAGATATTGTGTGAGGTGCTGGGGACACAAAGATAAAGAGAAGTAATTCTTGTCCTCAAGGAGCTTATATTCTTTTGGGGCAACAATATGTACATCTATAATTTAGTACATACAAGTACAAATACAGGATTTGTTTGGTTTTTTTGGGGGGGAGATATTAGTAGCTGGGGAGATAAGGAATTAAATTCTCATGTTTTATGATAGTAGAAAGAATATCAACATTGAAGTATTATTTCAATAATTAAAGTTGGATTTTTTTGTAGCATGAAATTGTTAGAGCTTTATGGCTAAACCTGCTTGGAAAAGTGGTTGGATTGTAAGATTTCAAGTCAGGAAAACCAGAGTTCAAGCCTTGCCTCTTACTACTTAGTAGCTGTGTATCCTTGGGAAATGCATTTATAATCTTTCTGAGCCTCAGTTTCCTCATCTGCATAATTGACTCAATAACATGTGTAGTACATATCTCAAAGAATATTAGATTTATATATATATATATGTACATATGTATGTATGTATATATGTAGTACTTTGCACACTTTAAAACACTATATAAATGCCAATATAATTATTTCAAAGACATGGAATGTTTTAGTTGTCATGTTATCATTTCCTTATCATCTATTAAAAACCATAGGTTCTGATAATAATACAAAATTTTTGCCTGTTTCCCACCAGGTTAAGGCTAATACATTATTAAAGGATCATAGACATCACAGGATTTATAGTTCAAAGGAACCTTAGAGCTCATCTAGCCCAACCCCCTTGTTTTACAGATAAGAATGTTGAGGGCTAGA
>NW_020954687.1:4944163-5095563 GCF_900497805.2 Vombatus ursinus
GTGTGTGTGTGTGTGTGTGTGTGTGTCTGGAGAGAGAGAGAGAGAGAACTCTTGACTTTAAAATATTTCCTTAACAAGACTAGCATTACTCATTCTCTGAACTTATTCATACAACTGGTTTTCTTAAATTTAAACATGAAATACAAAATGTAATTTAGTGGTAAAGCACAGATAATCATAATGCTAAAAAAAAAGAGTAAATCCAAGATAAGAGTTTAGTCTTCTTGTAACTGAATTTCAAATTAGGATCCTTTGGGATCTGCCACCCCAGCACAGCTTTTAAGTGACTGTAAATAACAGTATTATTCAATATCTACAAAGTGCTGGATTTTTCTTCCATGGAGAAATTAAGTAATTATTACTAGTACTATTTGTTATTTAGCTGCTTTTGAATCTTAGTGAATAGAAATGTCATTTGTACATCAAAATGCAAAAGAAAAAAAATCACTATAAAGATATCTTACGCCTTGGATAAATCCAACTTTGTGTCAAAGTCATAGTCACTATCATTTTGAGTGACTATGAGTATCCTGGATTTCTCATTCCCTTTATGCGGCTTAAATGTTTCCCTCTTAAAGTCTTTGCATCAAACAATGGTTTTGTACCTTTTTGTCATCCCCTTCATGAAAAGAACATGCAAAATAAAACAAAATGTTATATAGATCCTAGAGACTGATATACTTGAATGAAGATTATTCCTTTGTTATCTTAAATATAACATCTTCGTTTCTCCAGTAAGAACATTGGCATATAATGCCTTTTATTTTAAGTCTGTTTGTTAATATGGCAATACAAATCCCCCTTGGCCTGATTCCAGACTATAGAAATCTCTACCCTAATTCTACCAGTAATACCTATGTTATAACAAGCTCTCATTAGTGCTTGCACATTCCAAGTCTCTCAGGGTATTAATAATTATGTATGCTCTATCTTTATCCTGCTCATTTCAATACCATCACATTTCTTTTTTTATTAATCATAAAACAGAGAAGATTTTAATGACCAGTTAAAGCTTTAAAATAAAGGAAACCATCTTTTGTTTCCAAAATACTGTTGGAAACTATACAAAATGTTAGAAAATACAAGCAGTACATAAACCACTAGGGAAAATGGATAGTTTTATGTGCTTAGCATATTCCATAATCTATTATGACTATGTATATTTTATATGACAATATTATTATATTATACTGTTTGCTATTTATTATGCTGATATATACATACACAGATACACGTATGTGTATATACATACATACATATGTACATACATATATATATGCTGTTCTATGCCTTATACTTAGTACATCTTTGTTGACCCAAAATGATTCTTTAAATATCCTTCTTATATGAAGATAGACAACATGCGTAGAGGCATAGTAGACAGAGAGCTGTCCTCAAAGAGAAGCAGATATGGATTCAAGGCCTGCCCCTAATACATGCTGGCTGTGGCACCCTGGACAGTGTGCCCATCTGCTTGGGTAGAGGAAGTTCCCTCATCTGGGGATTTCCTATACCAACAAAATCATAGATTCCCTTCCCTACCCTATATCTCCATAATATTTTCATTCCAGAGTTCAAACAATGGTTCAAACAAAAAAAAAATGTACTTAGTATACTTGCCAGAATATTTACTTATACTTTACCAGAATACTTGTCTGGTATTTACTGTTATTTGTGAATATTTTTCTTCTTACGTGACCAGAATTTATTTTTTGTTCTAATAGAGCAATTGAGCATAGAGAATTCTTCCAAGTGAATGGGCAAATTGTTGGTTATCTGTTATCTCATCAGGCCAGGATCCACATGACAAAAATATTCAGAATGTTCCTCCATCATTAAATATAGTCATGTTCACGATGGCTGCCATATAATTATTATAAGATTCTTCTAGTAACCAATGGATTTATATGAATGTGAATCAACCCTGAACCTTCTAACTAAGACATTACTGTAACTTATACTGTCAAGCAATGACAGGAGGCAAGCATCAACATTCACAGTCACCATTAAAAAAATGATAATATTCACAAGCATATGTTCTAATAACTTCCTTAAACAGTTGAGTTGTAATTTGTAGGTATCTGATGGGAGTCTAGGGGGCACTGAACAGTAAAGAGCAATATGCTAGTTCTGTGGGCAAGCAGCTCATTGCTTAGTATTAATCAGGACCTGCAGGGCTGAAGAGAAGGCAACTTAGATAAGGTCTGATAGTGTTTTTCTAAAAACAGTGCTATGATTTGCTTACCTATCTTGTATTACAAGATAGTGATGAGTAAGGGTAGCAGTGCATTAACCAACAGAGGTAGTCATTTCCCTGCTGCTTTAAAAAAAAATAACTTTCATTCACAATAAAGTCAATTTCCTGAGTACATTGTCTCCAAGTGGCTGTGTACTAAAGTATAGATCAATTGAAGATCTCCTCATTCCCAGTTCTGGCCCATTTGCCATTGTTGTGTTTACTTGGGAAAAGTCTAGCCAGATGTGCCAAGCAGCTATTTTTTGACATTCAGAGTACGTTGACTTTGGGATGTGGCTGGAGTTTTCTGATTCACACTTCCATAGAACTCTATAGAAGCCCTGACCTTTACAAAATTTTTTCCCCTTCTTTTGCATAGTCCTTGATCTGGTTGATCCATGTAGGAGAGTATTCCTAGTAATTTCCTTACCAAATTTCACACACCATCCTTGTAAGCGAGATTAACATTCTGTGAATAAATAAACAGTCTGTGGCTTAGATTGAAGGGTACACATGGGTTACACAACATGTGAATTACCAAGAAATGCAATACTGTACAATGAAACCTGTTAATTACAGTCTGTAAAGGAACTTTTTGTGAGCTATTCACACAGATGGCCGCTGCAGGGTATAGGAAAAAGAAAAAAAGAAAAGAAAGAAAGAAAAAAGAGGAAAAAAAAACTGCCTCCATAGGAGGCTTGTTTGTTCCTCAATTTCTTGATCACTGGTATAACCACATAAAAGTATCATGCAATTTTATTTCTTACTCCCTTGTCTCTTGTTCTTATAAAGCATTTTTATTGATGGTTAGCTTATTCCAATTACTTAAAAAAATCCTCCCTGTTTCCATGTTTTAGGAATATTCCTGGCTCTTCCTTCCTAAAGGAATATTTTATTTAGGTAGTTTATTGTAGGCTTACTTAGGTGACTTTTTGGGTTCATTATAAAGGTGTCCACTTAGCACTGGAAGATTAACATGGTTTGATATGAACCTGTGACCTCATCTATATATGGAAATTCTTGTGTAAAAGCTCCTACCACTGGTGTAGATAACAGCTCCTCCACAACATCATTTTAGAGAGTTTATGAAAGATTGAGTGACCATGTTTACAGTTTACAGTTTACCTTGTTAAATTGTGTTAAAGGAAGGACATAGATCCAGGACCTTCTGATTTTGAGTTTGGCATCAAACTGCTATAAGCTTCTTTTTTTATTATAAAGCCTGCAAAGCAATACTAGAGTATAAATTTCTATTTATACACTTCCTAGGACATAGTTAGCATTTAGTAAATGCTTTTTCATTCATTCATTCATTTATTCATTCATTCATTCATTCACAGCCTATCCATGTCTTAGCTTTCTTATATGTAAAATGAGAAATCTGAAACCTTGATTTCTAGATGATCTTCAGTATACTGTTAAAACATTACAATAATTTTAATTTATTTTACATTATATTTATTTATATGTTATTTATTTATACATATTTTATTACTCATTATTTATTCATATATTGCATATTTTTATATATGCTAATTCTGATAACCTTTTTGTATAATAATTTCTTAATTCAGCTATATTTAAGATCTTTTTCAATCAGCTACAAGATTCTCACTAATAAAAGAGAACTATTCAACTGTTTCCTGTGTTATCCCAGACTTCTATTTCCTCCTTCTTCCCTGTTTCTGGTAGGCAGGTACATGAGGTAGAATGGAGAGCTAATATAACAATGAATTGTTTTAAGAAAGTGGAGTCTAAGAAGATCCCCATTCTTAATTAATAATGGTAGCTAACATTTATTTAGGACTCTAAGACTTGTTAAGACACATTTAATCCTCACAAGAACTTGCAAGGTAGATGCTATTATTATACTCATTTTGTAGATGAGGAAAGTAAGCCTGAAATAATTTAAGTGACCTACCCAGAGTCACATAACTAATAGGTGTCTGAGTTAGGATTCAAACTCAGGTCTTCCCAACTCCCAAGTCCGTCATTGTACAAACTGCATTATCCAGCTGTCTTTCAACTTACAAAAGAATACAATTTAAAAAAAAAAACACACTGTGGTT
Source organism: Vombatus ursinus (assembly GCF_900497805.2). NCBI lineage: Eukaryota > Metazoa > Chordata > Mammalia > Diprotodontia > Vombatidae > Vombatus > Vombatus ursinus. The sequence goes on from NW_020954687.1 coordinate 4,948,469, forward strand.
ACCTGTCCGAACCTTTTAAATGATCCAGGAAAGGACATTTGGAATATATTTGAATCTGAGTCTACATTTATGCTTGTTGATGAATATAAGGTAGAAATGTTATGCAGCCTTTTGTTTTTTTTGTTTTTTTGTTTTCGCTTTATGGTGGGGGAATTGGGGTTAAGTGACTTGCCCAGGGTCACACAGCTAGTAAGTGTCAAGTGTTTGGTATGAGGCCGGATTTGAACTCAGGTCCTCCTGACGTCAGGGCCGGTGCTCTATCCACTGTGCCACCTAGCTGCCCCATTAAAATGATGATCAAATCATTTTTTTTTTTTTTTTTTTGCTTTATGGTGAGGCAATCAGGGTTAAGTGACTTGCCCAGGGTCACACAGCTAGTTTGTGTTAACTGTTTGAGGCTGGATTTGAACTCAGGTCCTCCTGACTCCAAGGCCAGAGCTTTATTCACTGCGCCACCTTGCTGCCCCTATATAGCCTTTTGAAGAAAGAATTGCTTGAATCTTGCTCACAACAAGAAATATAATGTATGGCATTAACCTATTTACCAAACTGGCCTATACATTTTAAAACCCTAATTTCTTTAGAAAGTTTCTCTTAGTCAATTTTTATGCTATTTGTGAAAGGATCATAGGCTCAGAGCTAGGAAGGATCTTATAGATCTTCTTGCTCAACTCTTCATTTTATGGATGAGGAAACTGAGGACCGCAGAAATTAGGAAACTTTCCAAAGCTCACACAGGTCATAAGCATAAGAGTTGGGAGAGATTTTTTTTGGTTTTTGTTTTAGAACTAATTCTATAAAAAAAGTTTCTTTTGACAGATTTTTTTCCCCTTAATCTTCTATAACACCTTGTAAAAAATTGCTCAGATTTACTAGGCAGGTCATATTCTTTATCACAGTACTCTCCCTAGAGAAGATATGATGAGTAAAATAATAACCTTAACATTAATTTGGCATAAACTATACTCTTCCTGAGTGATTATACTCAAGGCACTGCCATACATTTATTAATCAATGGATGGGTTATTTATAATTTTCTAGATTCAACATCTTCTCTAGATTATGCGATGATTCTCCATGAAGTCTCTGGGTAGGAAATTTCTCATGTGGAATTGCAATCTCACAAATAAAACAAAGAGAAAAACAGTACAATAGAAAATCATTGGCTGGGCATGCAAAAAAAATTGGGTATTGTTCCCTTTCTCACTAATTTGGTTCAAACTAATGACATTTTCAAAATACCTGTGGATTTTCCTACTATTATATCATCTTAGAAATGGTCATAATTGAACTCTAAAGCAATGTTTCAACTTTTCCCTCTATATAAATGTGTTAAGTTGCTGAAAATCTTGTTTGGGTTCAAGGTACACGCCCATAAAATACCACCCTTTGAAATGCATAAGAGAATTTGCATAAAGGATCCTTTGTGTAGAGACCAAATGGAAAAGAGATTCCCTGTGGCTGGTGAAGCCCTCAAGATGCTGCTGTTTGCAGATGGTACTGTGCTGATCACATCAAGGCTCAGAATAAAAATTATTAGCACAGAATCACACAATCTCAAAATTAGAAGAGTCCTCCAGGGCTCTTAATTCCACCCATACCTGAAAAAGAATCTTAACTACAATATCAGCAATAGTTAGTAATCAAGCATAAGCTTATTAGCTTTAGAAATGGCCATTTATGAAACCCTTTAAAGGTTTCAAAATACTTTCCATGTGGTTTGAGGCATTATGGTATGGTGGTAAGTACTGGATTTTGAATCAGAAGAGAAGATTGCAGACCCCACCCTGCTACTTGCATCCTGGGGACCTGGCTAAACAAGTTCTTTAGTTTTATCTTGTACAACTCTGCTTCTGACACTTAGACAAACCTTTGTAGATCTCAGTTTTCCCATCTCTAAAATGAAGGAATTAGTCTAAATGACTTTTAAGGTCCCTTTCGTCTCTAACTATATCATTCTATGATCCTATGAGCACACTTTGTGTACTATGCTATCCAGTATTTAACTAGCATAGTATTTTATACATAATTGGTGCTTAATACACATTTTTTTTCAATTCAATTTTTATTTTTCTATATTTTGCTTCATGGAGGAAATCTGAATCTCAGTTGGAAAAATGTTAATTTACGTAGTAGCTTTTTAATTTTTTTCAAGTGCCGCCATTTTAACTGGGTTAAATGTCTACCATACATTGGAAATGAATTCCATTTTCTTCTAAACCATTACTCATTACTGAAACACTTGAATGTTGGCTGTCCTAATTAATAGCTATTTTATACTCCAGGCCCTTGAACCCTTTGTCAGGGTTTCATTTTCAAACCCTATAATCATACACCTACCTAAAGACTCAGGTCTTTAGACAATGGGTCCTTCAAGCTATCAGCTTCAGTTAAAACTCATAGTGACCCAGACTTTCTGGCTCTGATTCACTTGCTGAACCCTTCCCTGGAGGACTGCCCATTTGGAGACAATGCACACCCCCCTAAGGGAAGAATGCTTGCTTCAGTGGTTGACCATATCACCCCAAAGCTAGATCCCACCCTCCCCTTACAAAGTAACTTCTAAAATTAAGATAATTTGAAGGAATTTTCTAGCATTGGTATAGAAACTAATAAGAATTCCATCTGTTCTAGTCCCCTCAGGCCAAGGAAGGGAAAAAAGAAAGAAAGAAGAGATTTTTAAAAAAGATTTTAATAACTATATTTTAATATTAGTTTCCTTGGTTCTAGGTACTTTATTTCAAGCATTTAAAAAACTGAAAAGGGGTCTATTACCCTCACCAAACCTCCAAAGGGGTTCATGGTGGATAAAAAAGATCTAAGAATTGAACTAGATGATCTCTATGCTTCTTTCCATCTATGGTACTGTCATTCATTAAGGTTCTATACACAAAGGTAAGATAAGACAATCTACTAATGAAATATAAAAAGACAACTACATAATGCCATTTTTAAAAAAGTCAAAATTATTCAACAAGCTATAAATTCTTATCAGGAATATTTAGTTAACAGGCTGAACAAAGTAATCTGAGTTGAATTTGTCATTTCTGGCTTTCTACTCCCTGCCCAGCTTTTTCTATAATCAGAGAAAGCTTAATTCTTAAAACAGAGCATCTTTCTCACTCAGGAAAAATAGAATGGGGAGACCTAGTTGCTTCTAAGGGAATGGGTGGGGGGAGGGAAGGGAAGAGGAGTGGCATAAATAAAAAGGCATTATTTCATGAGTCATGACCAAAGAAGTGCTAGCCTCTTTCTATATAAGACATTGCTGTGATCACACCTATCAGAAGGAAGTGTGAAGTTTTAGACTTTTCTTTGCCTTAAACGAATTTATGAGAAATGAAAAGAAAGAAGAAATTCAGATTAGTAAAATAAGCACAATTTTATTATTATTTAATATTTTGAAACCTCAAGTGTTGTCATTTCATGATGATCATGATAATTAATTTTCTACATATATGTGATAATTCATATACCAGTTTACAAAGCACACATTCACAACTCTAGGAATTGCTGAAATTAGTCTAGGGTTTATCTATTTAAAGGACCCAAGTTATTTGTTCAACCAATGGCATCGTTTCCTTCTTGACCCAATCAAAGATGTATTCACACTTCATAAAGTGATCAGGGCACAGACTTCTCTTTAGAGTTAGTTTGACACCTCATTAGCATCTTGTGATTATCTGGGATTGGGGGGAGACTCTCTACCTCACATATTATTATCTCCATTTAAAAAAATGTGTCAAAGCTTAGTATTTCTAGGAGAAAAGGAAACAAGTCTAGAATAATGATGTTTAAAGGTTGAAAGAAATAGGGTGACACGATGGAAGAGGAGGTAAAAGAGGAGGAAATTTAAAAAAAAAACAACACAGACCAAAAGCTGGATTCTTGTCTCATTTCTATCATGAAACTGATTGTGTGATCTTAGACCAGATATGTACACTATCTAGGCCTTAATTTCCCCTTTCATAAATTGAGGGTTAAGTTAAATGTTCTCTTCTAACATTCTATAATTCTACGATAGTTTAATCCCTCCGATTATTCTAGTATATTCTCAAAAAAAATTTAGGATGAACCTCTTTTTTTTGTTTCTTGCTAGATCAATATTCTTAAAAATTAGGAGAAATGTATCGCTATGATCTTAAGACCTGTTGAGTTCTTATTATAACTTTCTTTGACCAAATTCCTATATATCCAAAATAAAATTAATTATATTTTCCCTAAAACTTATCTTTCTCCAAATTTCCCTATTTCTGGTGATGATAACACGTATGTTTCCTTTTTTTTTTAGTAGGCCTCTACCCTTGTTCAGGACCTAATTTTCTTTTTCTTAAACTTATACAATAATCTACTAAAACACCCTACTACCATTATTATCACCATTATTATCTCTATCCAGAAATCTTCAATGGCACTCTGTTATCACTAGGATAAAGTGTAAAACCATCAGCATGATTTTTACAGACTTTTTAAATATATCCCACCATCTCGTATTACTGCCCCCTGCATGTAGCCATGTTCTAGTTGCACTAGCCTCCTAACAATTCCCCCTAAACTATATGACAGCTTCCCAGAAGATTGCAGGCTCCTAAGGGCGGGAATTATTTCTTGTTTTGTCTTTGTAGTCACAGTGCCTGGAACAGACTTTGCATGAAGTGGGTGCCTAATAAGTGTTCATTGAATTGAATTTGTTGAGTAAATTCTAAAGTGAAATGATTGTTGAACTGCTGCAGGATAGTTGAATTGCAGTTATCTTAATCTCTGCCACTTTGACTCCTGGAGATTCAACTTCACTTCCTTAAAATTATTCTGTTTTTTTTTTTAAGTCTCTTTAATGTTGTCTTCCCCTCTCCATTTCTGATTTAACATACTTTTGTTTGTTCCTTTGTGTGCAATTCACCTTGATGCTTACTTTCTTAGTACATTGATGATTTGTTTCCTTTTCTCCCTCTTGTTTTCCAAAGGATTACCTTCACTCTCTAACATTCAAGTAAAGCCAAAGAAGTAGAATGTTACATTCTAATCCATTTTGATAAGAATCTAGGGGTGTACCCATCGTAAAAAATAATTGTATCATGATATATAATCACAAATAGTAGCTGTTTTCATAAACAAAAAGATGGGAGCAAAATTAAATGTTATCAGTATACCAGATGAGATAGTTTTTTTTTTTTTTTAATTTAGAGTTGTCTATTCCTAAGGGTTCTTCTCTAGCTGAAAAACCAGCATGTATCTTGAAAACAGCTGGTAGATATATTAAAATCCATAATGGACCAACACTCAAATTCAACTAATAATCTATATCTATAGTACTTCTGAATAGATCTCCAGCAAGTTGCAATGTGCTATGTTAACTTTCCATGTCTTATCTCCTGATATTTGCACTATTTGAAAATAAGCCATACTACAAAAAGGACATGAGAAACACAAAAAGCTTTTTATTATTTATAAAGATAGTATTGAAAAGTATGCATTTGACTACAAAATGGATGTACTAGCTAATTGAACACTTAAGCACTCTCCTGCTATTCTATCATGGATATCTCTAGAAGCCATGTAATTACAAAGTCAGTTGAGGCCTGAATCTTAGGGCTGCACATTGCAGAGATTAAAGGATACAATTTTAACTCCACTGGAGTAACTGCCTCTTTCTACCACTCAATGCATTAGTAATAATGTTTTCTTCACTGTAATCTAGGGTCCCAATCTCAGGAAAGACAGATGTTTCAATAGTGCCAGATCAATCCTGCCTTCACCACATATTCACTCTTATACATACATCATCTCCTGGCTGTCTACAATCATGCCCATCTGTTAGGATGGCACTCTTCCCATTTAGAAATCATTTTTGCTTCATTTCACTAAGGCATAGATTTTAAATAAGGGTGGGTTTAGATGGACATTGGATTTAGTGGGATGGGGGAAGGTGGGAAACATCACCACACTCCTACCAGGAATATGTACTATTTGAGATTACAGGCAATGACATTATTTGTTGGATATGCATCTGCTACTCTATCAGGGAAAGGTAGCAATTTGTTGTTTGGATTTGTCTTTTTAGAAGCTCAGAAAAAATGTTATTTATTGTTTGGAAGTTTAAGCTTCTAAACTTAATAAAGATTCCTAACGGTCTTCTAAGTTTTCCTTAGGGTTGCAGGGAACAACGTATTATAAACCCCAAAGCAGCTACAAGTCAAGAAAGTACAAAAATGGATGCAATCCAGTGTTACTTTTTATCTTGCCTGTGCCTGTAAACATCTCCATGATTATGTTGCTATATTCTAGTCTTCAAAACATTGGAACATGTAGAGTTCAGGAATTCTGCCAAAGCAAGGACAACAAAATGCTTGTACACACATTAAAAAAAAGTCTGTAAGTCAATAAGTATGTATTAAGTGCCTACTATGTGCTAGGAACTATGTTAAGCATTGGAAAATCAACTTCAATCAAACCATGAAGCTCTTCTCCATTCCTATAATGACAAAAATTGAAATTCTCTGATACGTGGGAAGAAAAGATTCTCCTTCCAAGCAACCTCCTCAATTGCAAAACTTAAATCTATTTACATCTCACATCTACTTATTTTTTTTCTTTTACACAAGATGTCTTAAAGAAAAAAAATCATGTTTTGGAAGGGTACACTATTTACAAGCACATAAAAATAATGCACATTAGAAAACATCTGTTCAGAATTTTGCTGCATGCTACACATATTTTTATCTTAGTATTCCCCAAAATAGACCTGGTTACTAAGATGAAGCCACCTCTTATGTTTATATTCCCTGCTGCCCATGCCAGGGAGACATCTTTGGTAGACATTGATACCCTCAAAACACTCTCCCATTAGCGGAATATCAGTTTTAACTAAAATAAAAATTGTATTAAAAACAACAGGAAAACTGACCCCCTTCCCACCTCCTGGCCCATATGCCTCAGGTCATTTCCCACAGTAGAAATGAAAGCTTACATAATAATGTCTGTGTCCTAAACAGCAGTTGTTAGCTGTTTGTGGCTAATTAGTTACTCGAGGGAAACCATAATAATTTTCAGCAGTGCCCCCAAATGTTTAGATTGAGTTTTCTGCTTATTGTATCTTACTGGAAAAGGGATAGTAAATCAGCAGGGTTATGGAAAGATCTTTAATGATGTTAATCTGCTTCAGGGGCTCCATTAAAAATGTGGCTAGGTAATATTTGTACACCAACTTGGCTTGTGCTTCTAAAAGAAAATATTTTAGCATACATTTTAGGTGATGCTCTCCTAATGAAGGCTGGGGTGGAAAAATAAATCAATTCTGAGCTCAAAGTCTCCATTTACCAGAGTGATTACTGCCCTTCCTCCCTTCCCCCACCAACACTTTTTAATTTACCAGAAAATAGAAGATAGAAAAATACTCAAATTTATTGCTACAGCTGTCCCCTAAATGACAGCATTTCTCTCCCCATCTCATTATATAAAGTATGTTTTCATGGTGGTAATTTTGGAAATCAATTGTGGAAAAATACACCAGAGAGTTCGAATACATTAAGAAATCTTTGTTGTTGCCATTGTTGTTGTTATTTAAAATAGTGGCTTAATCCTTCAGGTGGCTGAACGATACAGAGGGAGTTGAGGAAAAGAGAGTTGGCTTTTGGGTCAGTTTCCACATCAATAAAATGAGAGAGGGAAACTAGAGGACTCCTAAGGTGATTGCCAGCTCTAAATCTCTGATTCTATGTGATTCTAAGTCTGCAAACTTTGAGTTGAAATTTGGTCTCTGCCCCAGGCACCCTCTAAAACTCCCAATTACTGATGAGTTGCAAATGGAGTTTCTACACTGGGATTTCCCTACATTAATGGAAAGTGGAAGTTCCCTACCCTAATGAAAGTGTGGGTCTAGTATCTGACCCCAAGTACATTTTAGTTAATGTTCTAGATGACTATCTGATTAACACATGTATGGGGAGTGCTCCATGCTTTTATCCAGTTTTATTGCAGACCTTTTTGGCTAATATCAGTGTCTCTTTTTGAGACGTATAACACAAACACATGCCTAAATTAATGGCAGCTACAAATAGTATAAGAACCTATGATCATAGTGCCCATATGTGATTCCTCAATCCTTCATCCTTCTTCCTATTACCTTCCAAAACCTCTTAAAAGAAGGAGAGAAAAGGTAATTAGTGAAAAATGCTCTACATAAAAGGCAATGCCAAACAGATTGTCTGACAATGGAAAGAATATCAATTTTCCAGACACTGATATAACTTAATTATACAAAAGCAGCAGGAAGGCTGGAAAAAAAATACAGCAACATGAGCTCTGTTGAGGTAATTTTGTTACCTTTTATTTAAAATTCTTAAAAATTTCTTTCTTATCTAAAATGAATCTAGAAAACTAAAGAAGGACAGAATGAAGTTTTCCCAAGGATCATTATTACAATGTATTAGCATTTTCACTGTTTGGTATGGTTTCTATTATGGCCCCCAAAGAACTACAATACAGATGCTTCCATGACAAGTATTTGGAGTGGGGAGATAGAATGTGCACCTAAAAAAGTGATGTGACTGATTTGGGGACAAACAACTAGAATAGAATAGATCCTTGTAATGTTCACCTTGCCCAATCCACCCTACACTTGAGATGTGAATGTCAGGGGTAGGATGTACTGGCTGAGTGTTGTCCTTTACAGAATAGTTACCCTGGGGGACTGGGCCATCATTCCAATGATGCTGTCATTTTAATTAAACTCTTCCTCCTTTGGAATTTTAAATCCCCTCTATGGTGGTAAAGCTTTTTTTTCTTTGAGAGGGATTTGAAAATTGTTTAAACATCTAAAGCATTTAGAAGCAATTCTCCTACTTAAAGTGAGAGAAGGAATGAACAAGCTGTGTAATACTGTTTAGGATGGGGGGGTGGGGCTATACCTGTGTTCTCACTGGCACAAAAAACTCTTGGTAAGCAAATTCCCTCTTATAGTTTTAGACAATTGCCTGGGGCACTGAGAGATTAAGCTATTGCCCACTATGACAAAGTCAGTATGTGTCAGAAGCATAACTTGGACCCAGGTCATCCTGACCTTGAGGCCAGCCTTCTATCCACTTACTCAGCATTTATCTTTCCACTATTTGAAACAATCTATTTTGAAGGTAGGACTAGAAATTCAGAAGACTGATTTGTGTGAGTATGTGGGGCCTTTCTCTGAAGTTTTCTAGCAAAGTTTTATGTTTGTTCTTCTCTAGATAATAAGTATCTCACCCAATTCAATTCAATGCTCATTTATTAAGCATTATGCTGGCTACTTTGGTAGGTAATGGGGTTTCAAAGACCCAAAACTGAAACAGCCCTGAACTTCAGTCTCCTATATTTTACTACGGGAAAAAACAACATACACACAGATAAGTAATTACAAAATATATTTTGTACATAGCAATATATAATACCAAGTATGTAATACCAATTATAAATACCAATATATAATACCAAAATATATACCAAATCCAAAGCAACTGTAGGGGGGTGGAGGGGAAAGAGGTGATATTGGTGATGGGAAAAGTAATTAACTAATAGGCCAGTTATGAAAGGCATCTGAGATTTGAGGTATCAGTGTACACAGAGATTTGGGGTCCCATAACAATAAGTCGTTGTTTCCCCAGCTAATCAGCATTGAAGTAGTTGAGTTAAAAATCCAAAGGAAACATGATTTATTTTGTTTCTAGTAGTGTCAAGTTGAGTGGATAATTGTTGGTATGTAGGCATCATAGTATATAGGTACAGCTGAAGAGAAGGAGTGGTTTCTTTGAAAAGGAATTTTATGGAAAGACATTTAACCTTGAAAATATAATTCCATGTTTTCTCTCTCTTTTCTTAATCAACTGTGTTGATAGCATCATTGATAGTTCTGGAAGGGACATAAGCAGCTATATAAACCAACTCTGTTATTTTACAGATAAGGAAACTGAGGCTAAGAAATATGTTATGATTTGCCTAAGATGACACAAGTCTTCTGCCCTGGTCAGACTATATCTAGGGCATTTTATTCAATACTGGGCATCTCATTTTGGAAAGGGCATCGATAAATTGGAGAGTGTTCAGAGGACGGCAACCCAGATGGTGAAGGGCTTAAAGAGAGCAGGCTATGAGAACTGGCTAAAGAAACTAGGTATGATTAGTTCAAGAAGAGAAAATTTAGGGGAGATATGATTTATGTCTTAAAGTGTAATGTATTTTCCTACCTTTCAAAATAAGTACTCTACCCAAAGCATCACTATTTGGAGGAGAAAGTTTAAAAGTTTAATGAAAGCAACCAACTCCCCTACCCTTCAATGAATTCAATAAAACTTGAACAGCTAAACAAGACACTGTGATAGGATATAAGTCTTAATGGTAATTTGTCTTCCATCCTGAACATTCTTCACATCTGAACCTAGGCTATTAACAATGGAATGTAGATTTATTTCTCTTTTGGTGTCTATGGATTTGGTCTTATGGGTTGAGGATAAAGACTGTAGGGATTCATATTATGCTTGTATCATAAATGAATTATTGTTTCCAGTTCTCCAAGTTAATGTGAATAATCAACCATATAAGGTTTTTGTTGTTATTGTTTTTAAGCTAAGGATTAGGTCATAGGATTTAGAGGTGGGAGGGACTTTAAAGATGATGGAACCAACCGCGTAATTTTACAATAAAAGAAACTGAGTCTCAAGGAGGAAGTGGCTTGCTAGCAAGTACTAGAGCTAGAATAGGAACATAAATTTCGAGTTCAAAGGAAAATTGGAGATGCCCTAAGATGATAGAATCATAGACCTGGAGCCAGAGTACACCTCAGATACCATCTAATCAACCTCTCTTCATTTTACAAAAGAGAAAACAAACCCAGAGGGGTTGATTGCCTTGGAATAGGTCACACAGGTAGTAACAAGCAGAACTGGAACTCAAATCTAGGTCCTTTGACTCCCAAACTAGTTCTATCTACATATCCCATGCTGCTCCCTATTTGCATGTTTCAGAAGTATATATGAGTTCATGTGAATAAAGAGTTTGGGTTGTCGAGAATGTAAGGTCTTACTGTCCCATAAATGTTATTTGGCTCTTCTTCTGGAAGAATCTTAATGATTTTCTCTGAGGCTGTGTACTTCATTCATCATTGAAAAGCAGTCACTTCTGGTGGGAATGGTGCAGCTGTTTAACAGCTGCCCAGCAACACTAAGTATCACTTTTAAGACAGGAAACTAGGCAGCATAGTGTAGCCAATTAGAATTTCATGGTGGAGGTAGGGAGGAATATAAGTAGGCACCTTGGTTGGAAATTGTTCAGAATACTTTCTTTAGAATGCAAAATAAATAAAGTCCCAGTATATTCAGTGACAAGGTGATGAGAACAATCATGTTCCAAATCTGAGGTATAGTGGCTGTTACTCCCCGAATGTCTAATAAAATATAGATGGATGGTGATGTCCATAAACCAAATTAAAATATTTATGAAAATCTACAATATGGCATAACTAGATCACTATATAACTGTAACACAAATACAATGTATGGATATCTTACTTTGTACATAAAAGGTTTCCTGAAAAATGTTTCTCTAGTAGATTGAGTTTTTAGAAATCAAATTTTGGGAAGACAGGCAACATGAAATAGGGGAAAGACTGCTAGACTTGAAATCTGAAGATAGGAGTTTTTCACCTGGCTCTAAGCTGTGTTTGTGGGGAAGACACAATCTTTCTGAACCTCGGTTCCCTCATACACAAAATGGGCAAAATTATACTTTCATTGCTTATCTCACAAGATTTTGTAGGAAAGTTCTTTGAATACTCTGAAGAACATATCTGAGCTGTCATTATTATTCATTATTTTCCCGTGATAATTTCAGGGACAATAGTTTTTTTTTTTTATTTTAACTCACTCTCATAGATAATACCTTTTCCTCCTTCTCCCAAAACAATAGCTACCAATGAATTACCTACACAGGTGTGTCCCCACTTAGGAAAAACATATATAAGAAAACAAATTAATTTATAAAATTCACAATAATTAGTTTATTTATTTTAGAATCTATTTGTTTTAGGCTTTGCCTGACACTTTGGATTCATTTTCCTGCCCTCAATTTAAGTTTTACTGGTTGCTCTCTTTTTGATAAATATATCATGTTATCTGAAAAAGTACTTAAGAAGCTAATTCTGGGGGGCAGTGAGGTGGTGTCGTTGATAGAGCATGGGTCCTAGAATTAGAAAAACCTGAATCAGATCTGGCCTCAACCACTTACTAGTTGTGTGACACCGGGCAAGTCAATTAACTCCAATTGCCTCCAAACCACCTCCCCCCCCCAAAAAAAATTAATGAAAGAAGTTAATTCTTCTCCTGGTCAACATTTTTTAGATTAAAATAACATTCATACAAATAAATTCTAAAATAAATAAATTAATTATTATGAATTTTATAAATTAACTTGTTTTCTTACATTTGTTTTTCCTAAATGGGGACACACCTGTGTAGGTAATTCACTGGTAGCTATTGTTTTGGGAGAAGGAGGAAAAAGGAGTATTGTCTATGAGAGTAAGTTAAAAAAAAACTATATAAAAATGTCTAGATTCCTACTATAGATTTGATAAGGTACATTCTTGAGCTTATGTCACTCTAAAGCTATTCCATGAATGAAATCTTTGTTGTTTTCTTTTCCTCTCCTTGGTTACAATTTAAATGTTTTAAATAGTGCCGTGGCCTTATTGTTCAAAGCAAAATTAGATTTCTCTGTCTACAAAAATACAAGGAAGATTGTTGTGATAAAGCAGGTTTACCAAGTATTGAATAATATCTATTTGTATTTTTGGTCAGCAGAACATTAAAAAACACAGTTATTCAAAAATTATCATTAGTCATTGAATAGAACGATAATTCTTTAGGTGCCATATTCACCCCTCAATGCTTTTGCCTCCATGTTCTTGCTCACTCTGTTTTCTATACCCTTTAAGGAACAATTAAAATACCATGTCTATAACATATTTCTTAATATGTGCTTCCACTTGTAATGACTCTTCTCCTTAGAGTTCACATTTTTTTAAGGTTTAGACCTATGATTTCATTGGTGTAGGGAGAACACTACACCATCATTACAGATTCGGGAAGCCCTGAGAGGTTAAACAACACGCCTAAAGTCTGATTGCCAGTAGGTGAGATGAAAACTTAGAGCTTCCTGACTCCAGGACCCAATGTCTGTCCCCTATACCATGTTGTCTTTCTGAGATTACGTAGCACTCTCCTATCATGAATTAGTGTTTATTGTAATTATCTGTGTAACCCCAAATAGACTATAATGAGGTATTTCTTATCTAATATTTGTATCTTCTCCAGAAGTGCTCTACAAAGATGGAAATGCTTATTAAAGGTCTGTCCAATTGCATCACAGAAATAATACAAGCCCCAATAAATTTAGGGGCTATAAAATACTGAAGTCTCATTTAAAAGTGCCCATATATTTAAATTTAGTGCCACAAATAACCAGAAGGCCACCTGAAATTCCATTTCTAATTCAGAATGGCTGCCATTTTGTGGAGGGGTGGGGAGAGATGAGGTAATCATGGATTGGTGAGTTTAAATGCAGATATTGTTGGGCTTTGCTACTGCCCAGGATATTAAAATTCCTGCTTCCATTTGTCACTTAAGTTGTCTAATTCCATTCAGGTGGAAAGGTGAGCCAATTAAGTCTTTCATATGAAAATGTGAACACTAGAAGAATATCAAGTTACTACTCAGGAACTTTCATATTATAACTTATAGTAACTATTTCCATGGCTTTAACCTTTTCTGGGCCCCATCGTTCTTTTCTTATTTCTTTTTCCTTTTACCCAAAGGTCTTATTTCTGTCCTCTGAATTCATTTTCAGAAAGCATGCCTATGAAGCTAGAACCATCTAGAAACCCAAAGTCAAAGCCTGTAGACAATGTTTCACATACCGATATGAAAAAAAAAAAATCACATTTGCTATTCTGTTGATTGAAGGAACAGATGCTCATATAAGTCTGAAAGCTGAGATACACTCATATTTTCTGTCATAAATAGTAAAGTATTTCTAATAATGTAGCTAATGAGGAATTTAGTTCAAAAGGTTTGGGGAAAACTATAAGTAGCATGTTGAATTAGCTGTGTCCTTTTTATTGAAAATAGAAAATAAACAATAAGAGTGTTGTCTATATTTTTTAAAAGACTGAAAAATTATTGTGTGCCACTATATAATTAGGTAATGTAATTCTCATCGTAACTGACAGTTCGAACTGTTTTACACATGCATACACAAATTACTGTGTATTTGTGAACATGAATTTTAAGATTTCCTTCATTGACAATTTTTAAAATCTCAAGGGAAAAAAGCCAGGATTTTTTTTTCTAGGACTAATTTATATAATTGTTGCTTAAGGAAATACATATTCCTCTCCTATTTATATGACACTCTAAATCTCTGTAACTAATCAGTATATTTAGCAAGAAGCTATATTGCAGTTGAGATCATGTTTATACATTTAAAACTCCAGTTAACTGGATTTAACTGAATCCTAAGCTGTCTCACTGTCCACCCCTGCACTGATCCATGCTGTTCATGATCTGCAGACAGGCAGGCAGAAATGTAGGTCTACACAATCAAGATTATTATGTAACATCCATCAGTGATATGAAGTGGACTTTTCTTCTAAAAGAAAACTTGGAATCAGCTTTGTAGAACTCACTGGAGTTAAGAACCTTCTCATTTTACCACCGTAAGTCAAATGTACTTTCTCTTGAAAAAAATGTTTTTTATACCAATGTTTAACATTTGTAATTTTTTTCCTCTTTTCATTTCAGTCCTGTGTTCTGTAAAAATGTCATTGAAAAACTTTCTATTGCCATTAGAACATTGACAAATTTTGTTTTATTTAGTCTTGTTAAGACTGTGTAAAAAGAAGAAAGGCCTGATGTGGGTAGTTACTTTATAATTTGCCTATAAAATAGTTTTCCGATATAACATTTTATTTACAGACAATAAACTAAAATGTATTTGAGTAATATCAATTCATTTATGGTTCCTGGTAGACATATAACAATGTATCTTTTTTCTCTTTATTTTAGGAAGAGTTCCCATACCACATGATGCAGTCCTAAACTGAGTTTTAAAGCTATCAACAAGCATTTTTTAAGTGCCTAAATGAACAGAAATCTACTATAACTGAGAAATTGATGAAGGTAATTTTGAAAATACATGTTTTTTATTTATGCATTTAAATACAGTATGCTGTTCCTGGAACCAATGATATAAAGGGTTATTTGTTGTTGTTTTTTTCACATTAAAACTGTTTCTTGGCATCCATTCAACATTTCAAGAGTAAGAAAATATATTTGTGATTGAAACATCCTCAAACAGACAATAGTGC
This sequence comes from Vombatus ursinus, assembly GCF_900497805.2. Lineage (NCBI taxonomy): Eukaryota > Metazoa > Chordata > Mammalia > Diprotodontia > Vombatidae > Vombatus > Vombatus ursinus. Next base: position 4,963,854 of record NW_020954687.1, read on the forward strand.
AGACAGTACTCTTGCCTCCCAAGGCCCTGAGTAAGTTATGGAGCTTAAGGATTTAGTGCTTAAGGTTATAAATTTAATTACAACATTTATGTATATATCAGTGTTCTGGAGCAAGGGTGCCAAACCTCGGGTCTGTGAACTCTTTTTTTTTAATGCATTTTAGCAACTGTATTTCACTACATTTGGTTTCCTTTGTAATCCTATTTATTTTAAAAACATTATTCTGAAAAGAGATCCATAAATTTCACCAGGCAAAAAAAAAAGGTTAAAAGCCCCTGCTCTACAGAAAAAAGTACCCTAGTAGGGTCAACCATCAATTCAAAACATAAAGAAATTAAATTAAGTAGTTGGGGTGGGAATTCAATTGATATAAATAACTTGTCTTAAAAATTATTATTATTATCATTGTTGTTGTTGTTAATAGCCTTTTACCAAAAGATTAAGAAGAAGGGATCCCTCTAAATATAGGTCAGTTTTATTTATGAATTCTTGCCTTATATTACCAAAACAATTTATAAATTCTAACTAGATAACAATCTATTTGCTAAGTAACAGGAGCAATGTGTCAAAAAGTCCTGGGAATACAAAGAACAACTGAATAATCAGCAATTGTTAAACAAGCCATCCCAAACACTAAATACCATAGTGTTTATATAAACTTTATTAACTAACATTAAAAAAAAATCCTTTGACTCAGTTCTATACTCACAGCTTATTCATGTACTACAGATATATAAAATAGAGCTGCCTCTAGTGAGAATGCTGGAATGTTTGATGTCACATGGAAAAATGTTCTCTAAGTAAAACATGGCACCAACACAATAATGTCAATAATAATTACTATGAAATGTAACATCTTTCAGGGAGACAGTTTAAATCCCTTTTATTTTTACTTAGCTTAAACCCGTTATCATCTCTCCTTAATAGAATAAAATATGGCTTTTAAATGAAAAAGGAAATACTACCAAATATGTCTTATTGATTACTTCACGTATATAGAAGACATCAATCAATATGGCTCTACTGGGGAGAAACACATTAATCATCTCTTTAATCTTGTAAAAACTTTCTCTAGTGATACAAAAATGTTATTTGGAATATATTCTAACAAAAACTAATAGATTCAGTCATTAATTTATTAATATTGCCTTTAGTTATGCACCTCTTTGTGTTTACCATGTTATTCTTTATTGTTAATAGAATTTAGTGTTATCAATTTATTAGTAGAACACAAGCCCATCACCCTAAGGTAGTTATAGAGAAATTAACATTTTCTCTCCAAAAGGAGAAAAGAGTTTGATAAGCATTCTTTGAGCATATGACGAGGAACTCAGAAGCTTTTGGAACATTCAGACAACACTTTGCCAAGCACTAACAAATCTGATAACAGGTATGAACAAGTGGATTTTTTTTTCATCCATAACAGTAAGTCATTTACCTCCGGTTGAAATGACCATATAAAATGGCTCAGATCCATAAATGGAATTAAAAGAACCTTGATGGACAATAGCCACATGAACTCAGTCAACAATATTTTGACAAAGAACCATTAAACAAATGGCTGAATCACAGACTACCTGCGGAAATAGAGGGATCTGTGGTGACAATTCAAGGCCAATCTATTGCCACCAGAAATTATAGAAGGAAAATCCTTCATGAGCCCAGATTTTGTTATCAAAATAGATTATAAAAGGAGCTGGTGAAAGTTGTCTACCAAACTACTTCATGCTTAAAAATTTGTCATCTGCCAAATACCTAACAAGGCACGACCCGATGACTGGTATTATATGTCAGAAGGTTGATATCTTTGCATGGACCAACAAATGGCCAATCCCTATTCTACAAACATAGATCTCAAAAGCTCCTAAAGAACTAAACCAATAAACTCTCTTGGAACCAGATCATTATTGCCTACTGAACTGAGGGGCACAAATTCCTGAATGTAACATTAATGAGCTATAAGGTCATAAGAACAATGTTTGTAATAGATATCACCTCATCTAATACTCATAACACATATACTACATGGAATGAAAACTTTTTTTTAAAGTATGAAACATTACAGAGTAGATCAAAATTGTGTGAGGACAGAATGAGGTACAGATAGTCCCTCTTGCCCTGATACAGGAATTGTACCAAAAATTCTTTCTTTGAGTCTAATACAAAATGTATTATTAATTCAATAATATAATAAACAGATATTTTGTTCATCTATGCAAGAATTCCAAGAATATTAAATATAAAAGAATGATAGCAGGATAATGACTTGTCTCAGGACCTCATCTATCTGAATCTTATCAAGAAAATTTAGAATGAAATAACAATAATAAAAATAATAGACTTAGCACTTTAAATTTTGCAAAGCACTTTCCATATATTATCTTATTTGATCCACAAGCCAGCCCTATAGAATATAGTTCATTTCAAAATACTTTATAGGAAATAATATTCAACAAATTACAACGTATAGAGGGATGACAAATTATTTTCTATAAAGTTATATAAAATTCTGCTGCTAATGTCATATACTGTGTTTCTTTCTTTCTCTCCTAGATAAACCTCATAAGATACAAAGTTGGAACAGGCCTTTGAGATCTTCTTGTCCAACTCACATTTTACAAATGAGACAAATGAGTGTGAGAGAGATTTAAGTGATTTGTCCAAAATTACACAGGTATATAAGTATCAGGGACAGTGTTGAACACTTTTGACTTCCAATCCATTGGTATTTCCACTAAACTGATAACCATCATCCTAGAGCTTCCAAAAAGTATCCTCATGTCAATAACTGGGAATGTTATAGAGAGGACGGTTGTTTGAGTTAAGTATTTAAGTAGAAGAAATTTAATATTGATCGCTTCCAACTAGATGATGCAATGAGTTATTGATGGCTGGGCCTATCAGATCCAATGAAGACCATCATGCAGGCATTTCCGCTGGCTCTGTTTACCAGAGAAAGTTGAAAGATTCACCCCAGATGGTTGTAATTATGAAATTTAGCTAGTTAAAAAAATACCCAAAATTATACCATGAAAACCTATAAACATTCCAATAAATTCTGAAGGAAAACAATACAACTTAGGTAAAATATCCTTGAATTGCTTATTATCATTTTGAGAGCAAATAGTGCTCATTTCCTTTCATGTTGTTCTAATAGAAAAGCATATAAAAATATGGTATTTGTGCATTTTAATTTATGGTTGATGAAAAATAGACTGTGAGCTTAAGGTTTACTCTGAGTCCTATGCTGTCTTGGTTGGCTATTATTGTCTTTGATTTTTTCTTGGGGGGGGAGGTTGTTGTTTTTTCTTTCAAGACATTAATGATGATGATAATACTTCTGATAATAACTAGCATTTATGAAGGACTATAAGGTTTGCAAAATGCTTTACAAATATCTCATTTTATCTTCACAAAAAAACCCAGGAGGTATGTGCTATTTTTATCCGTTTTTGGCAGATGAGGAAACTGAGGTAGACCAGATTAATTGAATCCAGGTGGTCTGACTCCAGAAACAATTCTTTTTTTTTTTAACTATATGACAGTACCTGCCAAAGTCATTTCATTTTAATTCAGCCAGCATTTATTAAGCACCTACTGTGTGCCAGGTACTGAGTTAAGTATATTCTGGGGATACAAAACCAGTCTCTGCCTTTAGGATTCTACAACTTCCTGGGGACAGGGATATGGTGGGAAAGATGCAACATGCACACAAGTCAGGATAATACAACATGATTTCTGCAGAAGGGAGCCTGTGAGAATCAGTAAAGTTTCTTATAGGTGTTGGCACTTGAGATTGTATTTCCCTGCTTATTTTTTATGGTCCAGTAAAAAGAAAAAAAATGATAAATTGAGAAAGGTGGCCAACAGCAAAGGCATTTGAAAATAATGAAGGCAACTTGTTTCACTTTCTTAGTTAAATTTTTTTTTTTTATTTCAGTAAAATGACACTGAAATTGGAGCCTATTCACAGTTGTATTACATACAATGAACTTTTAAATCAGCCAATTAAAAGTTAAGAGAAAGGTTTGAATTGGTGGCCTGGGTATTCGTTTGTTTATCTGTTCGAATCAACAACCAGATCTTCAATTTAGGTCACACCATCACAAAGAGGAAGGGATTGGAGTCTGACATTGAGATGCTCTATTTCACACACTTGCCCTCTGGAAGGACTGGCAAAGGCAGTCACTTAAATTAAGTACAGGTCATCAGACAAGATAGCTAATCTATTCCTGAGACAGACAACTTCCATAGCCCAAATCCCCATGGCCTTTATAGAGATACAATGAACTACTTCCTCCTGTACCTCTGTCAGTTCATGTTAAGCTCCTACTTTTTTTTTTAAGTGATATTTCATGTATTCTGTAAGTCTCTTGCTCAAAGCAAGGAGAGTGCTTTGGATTATTTAGGACCTGCTAACATTAAGCAAAACAAAATGAGTTGCCATAAGCCTGGAGATGAGAAATAAAGCTTAAAATAATTTTGGCATTTTTAGCAAATCACACTAAAAGGTTGCCCAGTTTAGAAAAAAAAAGGAATAAAAAAAAAAAGAGGAAAGCCATGGATGTATGAATGATCCATTGAAAATAGTTACCTTGATTCCAGGATACTCCTGCCACATCTAGTATGCCACCATACTAGTTTTAATCCAAACGATGGTGAATGGTGGTTTTTTTTTTTAATTCTTCAATGGTTCTGTGATGTCTTTGATGTGAGTACTCCCTCCAATGGTACCCATCCATGACTTCTTAACCTATGTGGTTCTTATCTGTATCCCTCAATAAATCCTTCATATCCAACCAATGTATTTAACTAGAGCCAATCTTGTGAGGTCTTCCTCTAGGTCTTTTAACATTACATGAGTACCAGTGAAATAACCGCACTGGCCCTTTGTTATTCCTTGCTCTAGCTTCTTAACTTGGAGACGTCCTTTTCTGTAGGTCTGAAACAATCAATAAACATTATTAAGTACTAGGGATACAAACAGAAAAATGAGACAATCTCTCTGCCTTTATTTCTAGAATAACATCTTTTATATGAATAGTTTATTTGAGAAGAAAGACGTTTCTGGATAGAGAAAAAAGATTTTCAACATTTTTAAAGATGGATGTTTATCAATTAAAATATCTACAGAATTTCCCCATCTTAAAGAATTCAATGTGAAAAATAAAGTCTAGTAAAAGGAAGTTTGTCAATCAGTCAATAAGCATTTAAACATGAACTACAAGCCAGGGACCTTGCTAAGTGCTTGAAATACAAAGGCAAAAGACAGTCCCTGCCCTCAGGGAGGTCACAATTTGGGGGGTGGGGGTGGATACAATAAGCAAACAAATACATGTGCAGGATAAATAAGAAATAATTAACAGGGGTACTTGAATTAAGAGGGATTGGGAAAGGTTTTCTTTAGAAGAAGGGATTTTAGCTGGGACCTAAAGGAAGCCAAACAAATCAGGAGGTGGAGATGAGGAGGAAGAACATTCCAAGCATGAGAAACAGAGAGACAAAGTGCTGAGAAGCCCAGATGGAGTGTTTTGTGGAACAGTAAGGAGGTCAGTGTCACTGGATTGAGGAATATGTGGAAAGTAGAAGAGGAGTAAGGTATAAGAAGACTGGAAATGTGGGAAGGGACAGGTTATAAAGAACTTTGAATGCCAGAGGATTTTCTCTTTGATCCTGGAGGTGAAAAGGAGCCACTAGAGTTTATTGAGTATTAGGGTGACATGGTCAGAAAGTGATAGAGCTGAAGATGATAAGAGGATGTATGTACAGGTATTTAGAAATAGATATAGGAAAAGAAATTCCAGTAATTTCTCAATGCTTAGGAAAAAGTATCAACCTACCTTATCAGGAGTTTCCTCACCTGAGAGTTCTGTATAACAATGAAATTAGAGGTACACTCCCAATTTTTCTCTCTATCCCTAAGTATGAGTAATCCTATAATTTATCCTCAGAGCTCCTGTTATGCTAAATGCAAGTGGAAGAATACAGACATTCCACACATTGTAAGTCATATGGAAGCATAAGTTTGTAGCTGGATGGGACCATTGAAGTCATGTAATGCAGGGCATTCCTTGGTGTTACGTGGCCTGAGGGTAGATGCAGTGCAAAGTGTGCATGTTTTGTGTTCAGAACCAAGGCTGCAGTGAAGTTGCCTGATGAAACACAGGCAAGTGCTGCCAGAAACACTTCTGATTCATTATACTTTTGTTTTGAATTAATTTTTGGTCATTGCGTGTTCAGAAACCTTTTACTATTGCCAAATTTTTTGCTACCTCGTATGGGGTTGTGACCCACAGTTTAAGAAGCACTGATCTAATGCGACCCTTTCTGGGAACTAAGACCCATAGAGATTAAGTGACTTGCCCAAGGACACACTAGTAGTAAGTGACAAAGTCAAGATCTGGAGTCAGTTCTTCCCATTCCAAATTGAGCATTCTTTCCATTGTACCAAATGAATATAAACTACTGCTCCCTCCAAGTCTTGCATACACAGAGCAGCGCTTTCATTTTATAACTTTTGAAACTGCAGAGAACTCTAAATACCTAAAGATATCTGTATCTTTAACATGCCATAAAACTCTACTGACTTTAGAGGCCTGAGACACTAGGTTCAAATCCCACCTGAGACACTAGTTATATGACTCAAGGGAGGTCATTTAACCTCTCTGTGCCTTAGTTTCCTCCTCTGTAAAATGGGGATAATTAAACCTGTCATTGTGAAGCTCTAACTTGAAGAGGTTTGGAAGTATGAAGTCACCATTTAAGTGTTAGAGATTACCCTGTATTGTATTGTTCACAGAAAGGAGGAAAGCTTTCTACTTTAACATTTTCATTTTGTTTGCATATGTCAATCATAATTTTCTGCTGCTTTAGGTGACAGATTCACTTATGTAACTGTGACAGACCATTTATAATATGAAACTCCTGAAATTTATGAGATCACTGATACATTTGAGTATTTGAGTATAGTATGTAATATATTTTGGAGAGAATTAATAAAATATCTACTGCATACAATTACAACTGATTTATCATGTAGATTATTAATTAAACAAAAGCCTGTCTTGTGTGACAAGTCACTAATCTGGGGGCTCTCATTATATCAATATTAGCAAATATGAGGAGACACTGAGATGTGATTAACAGTGGTGATTTGTTTACCTAACATCATAGTAGCCAATTCCCAAAGGAAAGCTAGACCTTTAGCTGTATTTGATCTTGTAAATAAAAGAATCATTAGCATCAGATAGAGAAGAATCTTTTAAACAGCTAGTACAGAAAAGTTTGCTGATCAAAGAATTCTCAGTTGTAACTCTTAGGAGAGTCCTAGTCTGAAAAATGTTTGCTTGTTTTATAAGAATGAAGAAAAATATTTTAAATCTTTAAATGAGCATTTAGAAAATTCTCCTCCAGCATGTATTTCCTAGTTGATCATGAGAACAGGGAAAGAAAATCATTGCTCTACATAAAATTTATGCTTCTGCAACATCCTTTGAATGCATCCAAAACTGGGTTATAGGTATTCTAAGTGCCTCAAAATGTGCATTATTGATAATCATCTGTCAGGCTAAATAGTTTGATCACATTATGCTAGCTAGACCCTTGAGTTGAATAGAACGTGGTCACCTTAAAAGTAATATTCCCAAAAGATTGTGGGTCATTCTGACCCAGGAACATATATTAACTGTTCTAGAAGCTAGCAAGTTATCATTTAGATGTATGGACCCATGACACTCAGTTGATTTTGCTGTGCCCGACAGCACTTCTAATATTTCAGTAGATGTTGGAAAATTATAAAAAACTAAGAAGAACCCTGTAAAATAAAGATTTTTCACTTCATATTTGAAAGAGAACTTTTATTTTTTTCTTCTTTGATCTTTTTTTCTTCTTTTTTATTAATTTATTTATTTTTAATTTTCAACATTCACTTCCACAAGATTCTGAGTTCCAAATTTTCTCCCCATCTCATGCCTCTCCCCACCCCAAGATGACATGCATTCTGAATACCCCTTCCCCTAATCTGCCCTCCCTTTTATCTCTCCCCCACTTCTCTTATCCCCTTTCCCTTCAATTTTCCTATAGGGCAGGATAGATTTCTATACCTCATTTCCTGTATATCTTATGAAAGAAAACTTTTAGAAGGATAGCATTTGTCAGGAGTCAAGCCTCCAAAGGTTGCCAGTAACTTGTAGATGAAAGGATTAGGGACTTATGTGGCTAGTCTTTTTCTTTCACTGTAATCATGTAATTTTTATTTAAGCCTTAATATCAGGCCTTCAATTAGTCAGTTAATTTACTAATCCTTTATATGTCAGTGGAATGGCATGGATTGGTAGCTAGAGGGCTGGAAGCACAATCAGGAACAACTCAGTTTGCATCCCACTTCTGATATTCACAAGCTATGTGACTATAGGTAAATCACTTAATCACCTCAACCTTCAAGCAGCTTTCTAAGGCTATAAATTATAGGCCAGCTTTAATCTGCCTTTAGAGAGAGAAATGGGAAGTCTTTGGTGAATTAACACATGGGAGTCAGCAATTCATATGACAACACTCTAAGAAAAACATTTATTTGGAAATGGATCTAAAAATACACAAAAAATAAATTAGAAGTCAGCATGATTCAGTTGACAGGGGATCAGGGGGTTCTACATAAATCAGAATTCTCCTACTGTGGGAGTAGATGCCATGTATATCATACCTGTTCTTTCTCCATGATCCATATCTCCAATGTCATCTATGTGAAGAATACCTATGGTGAGAATGCTCCCAACCAACGCATGTCATAGGATCCTACAATCACAGATTTAGAGCTGGAAAAGACTTCAGAAGCTATAGAGTTGAGCCTTTTCATTTTCTAAATGAGAAAACTGAGGCCCATGGAAGTTAGGTGATTTGCCCAAGGTCGCACACGTATTAAACACCAGAGATGAGACTGGAATTCAAATCCTCCGACTTGAGATCTAGTGCTCTTTTTATTGTACCAGGTTGTCAGATCTCCTGGAACTTGTAGCCTTAGAGAGTTGCCTGGGACAATGAGAGGTTAAGTGATTGGTTAAGTGATTGGTCAGCTAACAAGTGTCTTAGGTAGGACTTGAATCCAAGAGTTTCAGACTCTACCACTGAATCTCTACTAAAATACTAATGTATTTCTACGTATCTAAACTTTCCAAAAACATTTTATATACTCTATCTCCTTTGTATACATGATCTTATTCAGAGTCAGCTAGTGCTGTACAAGATAGAATGCTAGACTTGGAGTCAAGAAGACTTGAGTTCAAATCCTGCTTCAGATCATCATTAACCGTATGACCTTGAACAAATCACTTAACTTCTGTTTGCCTCATCTGTAAATTGAGATGATAATAGCCCCTATTTCCCAAACCTTAAAGCACTATATATATATGCGCACTATTTATTATTAGTATTACTATCATTACCTCATTATAACTCTGAGGTAGGTAGTAATAATTCTCATTGTGTTCCATTTTACAGATGAGGAAACTAAGACTGAGAAAGATTAAATTACTTGCTCATAGTCACACAACTTTAGGTGCCAGAGGTTGGAGCTGAACTCGCACCCTCCCCAATCCCAAATTTAGGACTCTCTCCATTATAGCTTACTACCTCTCATTGTTTATATTTATATAGGACTCATTTTAGGAAACTTTTTACATACCTAGTGTGATTTTTATCCCTGTGATAACTCTATGAACTGGTTAATACTTATTTAATTTCTTTAGTAATTTAATTTTTACAAAGTGCTTTCCTGGAAGCAGCCCTTTGAGAGAAATGGGTCATGGAACATCACTTAAGCTCTGTGGACCTCAGTTTCTTCATCTATAAAATGATGATAATAAAACTTTTGATGTCTGCTTCACAGGGTTGTTGTGTGAATCAGTTGAGAAAAAATACATAAAGAACTAAATAAGACTTAAAGCTCTCTGGATACGTCACCTATTAATAACTAAAATTGGTATAGCACCTACTATGTGCTGGCAGCGTGCTAGGTAAGCACTTTACAAATATTATCTCCTTTTATCTTCCCAACAACCTTAGGTAGTAGGTCCTATTATCCCCACTTTACAGATGAGGAAACTGAGTTATGATTTTCCCCTGGTCACACAGCTTGTAGGTGTCTAAGACAGGATTTGAACTTAGGTTTTACTAACTCCAGGCCCAACTCTCTACCCACTCACTGAGCCCCCTTTTCATGCTTTCCTGTTTTATACCATAGGGAATCCAGGGTCAAAGGAGTGATTTGCCCATATCTAAGAACTACTAAGTAGCAGAGTCAGGACTGAGTCAAAAATTTTTTACTACAATTCCAGCGTCCTTTCTACTCTGCCTTTGCAATATGCTTAGTAAATGTTTGTTGGTTGCTGACTATACTGTAATTCCTAATCTACATCGAAAATATAGCTGCCTATAAATTAGGAGATACTTGTTTTGACCAGACCATCTTGGATGACAAATACTCTGCATCATTAAGAATGAGATCATTGACTCTCAAGAACTAAGCCAAGACTTGTAATGCTTTTTGTTTGTTTCATTTTCATTTTTGTTTTCCCCTTACCAAAAGAAACAGATGTTTTTCTTTTATGTGAAATAGAAAGCTGTCAACTCCTGCTTGAACCATTCTGTCTCACCGCTTAACATTGCTCTGTTGTCATGACTTAAACTACATGAACTAAATGGTGAAAACTTCTATGTCGATTGTGCTTTTGCCCCCTTTCAGATATTTAAGGATGATAAGTCAACAGAATTCTGTTTTTTTTTTGAGGTTGCTTCAGTGAACATTCAACGCTGTCGGTGAGTTTGGAATTAAAATGAAAACCATCGACCGTTGATTGTACCCTACAGCTAACCACCATCGTCCTCCTTCCAGGACTTTCACTACAGACAGAAAACCAAACCAGGACACTCAAGGACTCCTCCAGTCTCTTATCCTGCCCAGCTTTATTTTCCAAAGGTCACAATCAACATTCATTGCTGTCGGTGGGTTTAACTGTGTGGACAAGCTCACTGAACAATGAATGCAACTGTGGCCCCACTTTATTGCAGACTCAGAAAAAAGGAATATCATCTATGAAAGCCTTCCTGGAACACAGAAATCTTTATTTTTTTTTTTGCCCTCAGCAGACCTTTTCTAATCAGAAGACTGGCAGACACTTTTAGGATTTTGAAGTTCAGTTTGTATCAGATGTTTGTTACAAAAGCCCAGGTTGTAATAGGGACAGTAATCTCTCTGCTCTTCTCTGCAATATAAAAAGGGTAACCCTACCCCCTTTAAGGGAGAGGAATTTCCTGTCACTTTCTAGATTAGGAAATCACTCACATTCATATCATTACAGAATTTGGTGAGAAGGATATAACTAAAACACATCTACTGCAATGTTGAAAAACAAAATTATTACATTGGGGTAACTCACAATTCTTGTGTCGTATTATGATTTCATTTTATACTATAAGAAACAATGCAAAGAATACCAGCGACTCTATTGAACCTAGTTAGGAAGAGCATTATAACCACCTCATAAAATCACTCCTCTCCGTATCCTTCCTATGATTTGCCAGTCTGTAACCAATTTGGCATTCTTCTTTTGTTGCTTTCATTTGGTGACTTGCATGTAACATACCAGTTACAAGAAGTAGAGAAATCATATAAATAGTACATTCCTTTAAGCTATTATAACCCACCTGACATGTGTACCATGAGATTCTTTTCCCTAATTAAAACTAACTTGAACACTTATTTCTTCAATTGCACTTTTGTTTAGCCTTCTAGGTTCCTTTTCTTTTTTCTGTTGAATTATAATAATGTTCTACTAATTCTGTCAAAAGGCTCACCTGTTTGAACAAAAATAAAAACATTGTTGTTTCCAGTCATGTACCTCATTCATTCATTCATTCATTTACAAGCATTTACTAAATGTTTACTATTCGCAAAGGACTGAGTTAGATGTTGGAAAAGAGATTCAGCATAATATAATCCTTGCAGTGCTGGACTTGGGGTGAAGAAGACCTGGATTCAAATTCCACCTCTGATAATTACTAGCTATGTGAATATTGACAAGGGGCCTCTGAGATCATGTGCACCTCTAAATCTATGATCCTAAGAATTAGAAATGGTGGTCCCCTTCAAGGGCCTTAACATATAGTAGCAAATTTCTAATGAACTCCTATTATATGTAAGTACTTAGAGAGATACAGAAATAACTAAGACAGAGTCTCTGCCCCAAGGAGTTTATAATATAGAAATGAATAAAATACTTATGAGTAAAATTAAATATGCATGCTATTTATTGTGAATTGGCATACACATACAGAAAAACAACAATACTAACTTTGATTGCTATGTTTCTGTTGAGTATCACAAACCAAAGAAAGATATTAAATGGTTAAGTTATCAAGCTTTATCTCTTGAGAGGTAAAGGTCATGGCAGGTAGAGTTGTATCCCATAATCACCGTTAAAAGCATTTATTAAGTATCCAATTGTGAGTTTAAAGGGGGTACATATTGATAGCAAATGTGAATACCCTTCAAAAGTTCACCAGCTACAAATTGCAATCCATCCATCCATCCATTCATTCATTAGATCAGCACCTATTGAGCGCCGCAGTATACAGATTTGGTAGATCCACTCTAGAAGTGTAATAAGACACAAGCAGATAATCATAATGTTCAATTATATGATTAATTTATTAGAGAATTAAAAAAAGTTCCAAGTGAAGTCTAGGAGTGAGAGAAATCAAGAAAGTTTTCACATGAGATCCATAAATGTTACTAGAGTCTTAAAGTGTCAGATAGCAACTTGTAGCCTACATTAAGGAATTGCCTCTTAGACAAATGTTTTACCAAAAAAAGAAAAGAAAACTAAATGCAGTTGTTACATACTGGATTCAGAAAAGCCTTTGGCATTTTCATTGGCATTATACGTTAGAGGTAGGGTAGTGTCACTATATTGATGCTAGATTGAGGGTGGATTCTTGATTAGATTTAGCCGTATCGTAGCTCAGAACTCCTATGCTCAAGCAATCCACCATCCCCAACCTCTTCAATATCAAGGATTACAGGTATAGACCATCACATCTAATCTGAGAGAAAAGGTTGGGAGACCAATTGCATGTAGTATAAGTGAGAAGTGAAAAGGACCCAAGAGGATGGTGACTGTGGAAATAAGGAAACTGTGGAAATAAGGAAAAGGAGATGTATGTAAAATATTGTGGAGGTAAAAATGATGACTTTTGACAACTGACTGGATTTGTGAGGAGAACAGCAAATGTGATCAATCAATATTTTCAAAGAGTTTGGCTGAGAAAGGGAAAATGTCCTGCTGTGTATGGGCTCATCTAGGTCAACTTATAAATTCCATTTTTTTTTTTTGGCAAGGCAATTGGAGTTAAGTGACTTGCCCAGGGTCACGCAGCTAGTAACTGTCAAGTGTCTGGTCTGAGACTGGATTTGAACTCAGGTCTTCCTGACTCCAGTGCTCTATCCATTGTGTCACCTAGCTGTCCCTTAAATTCTATTTCTTTGTTAATCCAGTTGCCTGGTGATTTCTATTTACCAGCAGCAATGTCAATGTCACCCTAAAGATACAAGCATAGCAGTAACTGGGTAGAGGAACTGAGGCTTTGTCTCCAGGTTCTAAATTTAGAGGGTGCTCTAAATTTGTAACTCTTTATCAGCATAGAAACCACAGAACTTAATACCTAGTTAGCTGAGGTGAATTCACTCTATTTTTCAGTGTCATTCCCCCCCTCAACTGAAGACCTATTTTGTGCCACTTGTCCCAGATGCCAAAATCCTTAGTTATGTCTATGGGTACAGTTTAAATCTGTTCTATAATGAGTTGTTCAGAGATCTAGAAGAAAGAGAGTAAATTGCATGAATTTCAGCCTTTCTTAGGTGAATTTCTACTTTTTTTTTTCCAGAATACAGATAGCAAGAAAAGAAGTAGACATCCCTAGAACTAGATATTTAAAAATCCTTCCAAATGAGAAATAGTTTCACCATCTTTCAATCATCTTTCAACTAACTGACATGCTTTACTTAGAGCATTAGCTAGGGGTTCCACATATCACAATACCAGTTTTAAGATATAGGATCAACATCATTAATCCTCTGACTTTATCCTGCCCAGCCTCCTCTCTAGTTAAGTGCTAACACATGCTTTCCAGCTCCAGGAACAGACAGTTTACAGAGTAGAATTAGATGCCGAATTAAATTGCTTGCACACAGAAGAAAGAGTAGGGGAGACAACATGATTTTACTGGCCATCATACAGGATCAATCTAGGGCTTGAGTTTCCACTCACCCTATTAAGATTCATGGGGCCCAGCACTGATTTCATTATGGAGAGAGGCACATTTAGACCAATAATACATAGAATGGGGAAAATGTAACTCTATGAAAATTGTTGTTCAACTTGGGGAATTCACAGCCCTTGGAGATCACTGAGTGAAATACCATGGCTCATTTTAGAAAGAAAAGCTGGGTAATTTAATGACTACTAATGACATCTGTAGCTTTGCAAGCTACTATAATAAGAGTAATCAAATCTTATGCTTCAGGGTGTTACATGATCACCTGTGCATTTCAAGAAGGAATGTGTGTACAGAGGGATAGCAATGCACAGCTGGCTAAGTACACTATTGGCAAGGAAGGAAAAAGGGCAGAGGATTGCTTTTCCCAGAATCATTCAATGGTGGCTGCAGTTGGTAAACTCTTCAAATATATAGCAGTTAGGATGACCTTAGAACCTCACTAAGGAAAAAAAAAATACCAGGAAACAAAACTCCAAAACAAAAACAAAAAAACCACACTCACATATGTGTCCAAGCATGCACACAAATGCATGCACACACATATGCTCACACACACACACACACACACACACACACATACACTCACACATAAAATCCTAAAGTGTTGCTAGGAAACTTATACCTCAGCTACTGGAATCAATAAACACTAACCATAGGTGTGCTGTCTTTGATGGGAGTTTGAGGTCAGAGCATAGAATGTGATAACCTTTTAGTATTTTTTTTATCTTGATGATCTGAAATACAAAGGGGGCTAAAGGCAAGAGAGGAAGAAAGAAAAGGAGAAAAAATTGAATGTATCAGATTTTGAAAGGTCTGGGTCAGATCAGCAAACCACCTAACCAATGAACTGATGACTATCTTATCCCAAGGATATGGACTGTTTATGAAGTTATTTGACCTTCACGTATCCTTCCTCCCCAGGTTCAGAGGGACTTTTGTTCTTCAAAGTTTTCCTTAGTGACTTCTTGTTTATATTTATTAGGTTAGTTGGACTAATCAGTGTGTACATAGTCATGTTAGAAACTGGAAATGTTTTGTAGATTTGGTCTGGAAGGATAAAAAGTGCATTTATCCAACTTCTGTAAAAAAAAAATGTCCTGGTGGCATCATGAGCAGGGATTTATCCTACTGTGGTACATACAGTTCTTTGAAATTACAGCCAAGTTGCAAAGACAGAAACAACAACAACAACAGCTTTTCATATGGTATCTCTGTGTTCTTACTCCTGGTCCAATACACCATGTGTATAAAACTCAAAATCAAACGAATTCCCCTCATAAAAGCTTTGGTTAGAAATGAAAAATAGTAGTGATAACAATGAGAGAGCAAGTGGTCTTTTTTGTTTATTTTTTGTTTTTATCCCCGGAATGCTGCTAACTGCATCACCAGGTTGAAAAAGAAGATGTTGGGGTGGAAAGGAACATTACATTCTGTACCGTTTAGTAGCTAAGTGGGGCAGGGGATAGAGCTCTAGCCTTGGAGTTAGGAAGATCAGAGTTTAAATCCCACCTCTGATACATCTCAGCCCTAGCAACTTGGTCAAGAAACACAGAATCTCAGCACCCCAGAAAACTCTCTTATGACTACAGTCTGTACTAGTACAGAAAGTTTCCTCATGGGGAATTGCCTATATCAATGAAATCAGAAATCTAGTTTTAGAAAAAATATAACCATTTAACTATCTTCTGTTAAATAAACTATTTCTGTTCTCTAATTTTCCTTAAAAAATAAACAAACAAACAAACAAACAAAATCATATAGGCAGTGTCCTGTACTGGAGAGAGGACCAAACTAAAAGGTTGGGTATTAAAAGATACTCATGAGGAAATGGGAAAGAGGGATCACATTTACCTTTTTTGCCCTCAAAGACTGGAATTAGAAACAATCAGTGAAAATTACAGAGGCCAATTTAGATGATGTAAGAAGGTAAAAAGCTCCCTAACATTTAGAGCTACCCAAAAGTAACATGGACTTCCCCTCATTAGATCATCATTCATCAGATTCTTGATAAGTATGAGTTATGCAAGATGGCCTCTGAGGTCCCTTCGAACTATGAAATTCTGTGATTCTGTAATTTGGTTTGGAGATCTTGATTGTAGCTCTTGACATTTCCAGAAATAACTGTTTTATCCTAGATATTAATAATAATAAAGAAGACGATGATGGTGCTAAGGTTTGTGGTATGCTTTACACATATTATCTTAGGCAACAAGGTGGCACAGTAGATAGAGCACTGGACCAGGAAGACCTAAGTTCAAACCCCACTTCAGACATTTATTAACTCTATGATCCTAGACAAATCACTTAACCTCTGTCTGCCTCAATTTCCTCATCTGTAAAATGGGGAAAATAATAGGACCTACTCCCGTGGGTTGTTGGGAAGACAAAAGTAAATATTTGTAAAACCCTTTGCACACTTTAAAGCACTATATAAAGGCCATTATTATTAAGAATATTATTATTATTATTACTATTATTATTACTATTATACCCTCATAGAAACTCTGGGTAGGATGTAATATTATTGTTCTTATTTTAGAGATGAGGAAAGTGAGTCTGGAAAAGTTTAAATGACTTGCCCAGAATTACACAGCTAATAAGTGTGTAATGTGGGATCTGAACTTAGTCCGTCCTGACTCTTAGTTCAGCACCTTATATTAATAATAATATTTAAATTGACATAATACTTTAAGTTTTAAAGTGCTGACAAAAAGCTGATAGTGTAAGTATTGTAAATTCCATTTTGCAAATGAAGCAACTGAGACTTGGAGCAGTGATGTGCTCTGCCCATGGTAAAATGGGAGGAGTTGGATTAGTCGATCCCTAGGTCTCTCCTACCTATAAATTTTTTATTTGGTAAAAAGGAAAAAAAATGACAACAGGACCAGCTCAAAGAATCCTGAAATATTTGGTCTGTTTTAGCTGAAAAAAAAAGTACTCAAAAGCTATGTTCCTAATTTCCATTAGCAGAACACTTTTAAAAATAAGGATAAAATATCTTTATAAGTAGTAAAAATATAGAAAACTGATTTTTAAAGATCAGAAAGAGAGCAAAACTTAGCAGAAATGGGGACAAAGTCCTTCGAGACAAAGAAGGAAAGGAAGCAATGTATCAAAGGTGGGAAGTATGAAAAAAAATTTAAAGGAAATGAGGAGGAACCAAGATGCTGGAGAATATGCAGGGACTCACCTGAGCTCTCCCAAAACTCCTCTGAACACCTTTAAATAATGCCTTAAAATAAATTCGGGAGCAGCAAAACCCACAAAAGGATAGGGTGAAATAATTTTCCAGCTAAACACAACTTAGAAGGTTTTCTGGAAAGGTCTGTTACATCAGAGTGAGAGTGGAGTGTACTCCAGTACAGGGCATGCCTGTTCAGACCTGGCTCCAGGGCAAACCAGGCCCCAGCAAACCAAGAGCAGGCTGTGGGAGCCACTGAATCAGCAGTGGCAAAGGATGCTTCTGGAGCTCTCAGCCCATAGATTGTAAGGGGGTTGAACATCTTGTCAGAAGGAGATTACAGAAGTCTCTTTGCTGGTATTAGGGGCAGGATTCTGTTGCTTTGCCCATGCTCGGATCTGGGTCACAGTCCTGGGTGGCAGTTCCAGGGTGAAGAGGAGCACTAGCAGACCAGAGCTTGAGGTTATAGGGGGACAGGGATTCTCTTCACAGTTCTAGGGCAGAAAAGAGTGCTTGTGGTGGTTCAGAGACCAGAGCACAGACCAGGAGAGTAGTAAATACATGTCTCCTTAGATCATACCACTTTGGAAGAACTGAAAACTTACAAGTTCCTAGAATTATCTCTGAAAACAGCTGCACAATACCTCTGAAGCTTGGGACAGTGTGCTTTCCACCCTGGAAGCAGAGCCCCACTTTAGCAAAGAGGCTGGAAAAATGAGCAAACAATAGAAAAAAAAAATCTGACCATAGAAAGTTACTATGGTGATAAAGAAGATCAAAAGAGACTCTCAGAAGAAGACAACACCACCAAAACTCCTACATCCAAAGCCTCCAAGAAAAATATGAATTGGTCTCAGGCCATAGAAGAGCTCAAAAAGGATGTTGAAAATCAAGTAAGAGAGGTAGAAGAAAAATTGGGAAGAGAAATGAGGGTGATACAAGAAAATCATGAAAAAAGGTCAACAACTTGCTAAAGGAGGCACAAAAAAAAGTACTGAAGAAAATAAAAGCTTAAAAAACAGACTGGGTCAAATGGTATAAGAGGTACAAAAATCCAATGAGAAGAATGCCTTGAAAAGCAGAATTGGCCAAATGGGAAAAGAAGCACAAAATTTCACTGAAGAAAAAAACTCTCTAAAAAGTAGAATTGGCCAAATGGAAAAGAAGGTATAAAAGCTCACTGAAGAGAATAATTTTTAAAAAAAATAAGAATTGAGCAAATGGAAGCTAATGGCTTTAAGAAAAACAAGAAACAATATGACAAAACCAAAAGAATGGAAAAAAAATAGAAGACAATATGAAATATCTTGTTGAAAAACAACTGACCTGGAAAATAAGTCCAGGAGAGATAATTTTAAAATTATTAGATTACCTACCAGCCATGATCAGAAAAAGAACTTAGACATCATCTTTCAAGAAATTATCAAGGAAAACTGCCCTGCTATTGTTGAACCAGAGGGTAAAATAAAAATGTAAAGAATCTATCAATCACCTCCTGAAAGATATCCCACAATGAAAACTCCCAGGAATACTATAGCCAAATTCCAGAGCTCCTAGGTCAAGGAGAAAATATTGCAAGCAGACAGAAAGAAACAATTCAAGTACTGTGGAGCCACAGTCAGTATAACACAAGATTTAGCAGCTTCTATATTAAAGGATCAGAGGGCTTGGAATATGATATTCTGGAGGGCAAGGAGCTAGGATTACAACTAAGAATCAGCTGCCCAGCAAAACTGAATATAATCCTTCAAGGGAAAAATGAAAATTCAGTAAAATAGAGAACTTTCAAGCATTCTTGATGAAAAGACCAGAGCTGAATAGAAAATTTGACTTTCAAGCACAAGACTCAAGAGAAGCATAAAAAGGTAAATAGGAAAAGGAAATCATAAGGAACTTAATAAGGTTAAACTGTTTACATTCTTATATAAGAAGACAATACTTGTAACTCATAAGAAATTTCTCAATGTTAGGGCAGTTAGAAGGAACTATATAGGGACAGCTAGGTGGAGCAGTGGATAGAGGACCAACCCTGAAGTCAGGGGACCTGAGTTCAAATCCAGCCTCAAACATGTAACACTCACTAAAATCTAATTATCTAAAAAATATTATCTAAAAAATAAAATTAAGGGGTGAGACAGAGGAATGCACTGGAAGGAAAAAAAAGGGAGAGTAGAATGGGGTAAATTATCTCACATAAAACAGACAAGAAATGGCTTTTATAGTGGAGGGGAAATGGGGGGAGGGGAGAGGGAATGAGTGAATCTTATTCTCATTGGCTTTGGCTTAAGGAGAGAAAAACATACACACTCAATTGGGTATGGAAATCTATCTTACTCTACAGAAAATGGGGGAAAGGCACAAGAGAGCAGGGATGAGATGGGGAGAAAATTTGGAACTCAAAATCTTGTGAAAGTGAATGTTGAAAACTAAAAATAAATAAATTAATTTTAAAAAAATAATAAAAAAATCACAATCTGAAAAAAAAAAAGAAATGATAAGCAGGATGCTCTCAGGAGAACCTGGAAAGACTTACATGAACAGATGCAAAGTGAAATGAGTAGAACCAAAAGAATATTGTACACAGGAAAAGCAATATTGTGAGACGATTAGCTGTGAATGACTTAGCTATTTATTCTCAGCAATACAATGATCCTAGACAACTCTGAAGGACTTATGATATAAAATGCTATCCATCCCCAGAGAAAGAACTGATGGTGTCAGAATACAAATGGAAGCATGCTTTTTTTTAAACTTTATTTTTTCTTGAGGGTTTTTTGGTCTTTTACAATATGACTAACATGTAAATATGTTTTGTATGACTACACACCTGTAACCTATTTAATTGCTTGCCTTCTCAATGACGGGGTTGAGGAGGGAAGAAGGGAGAAAATTTGGAACTCAAAATTTTAAAAATGAACGTGAAAAATTGTTTTTTACATGTAATTGGGGAAAAACAAAATACTAAATAAGTATTTTTTTTAATTGAAAGGAGAAAGGGGCCCAGTAATGAGCAGCTGTAGTTCTCGCCATCTCACTTTTTGATCCTTCTCAATTCTATTTCTTTAGAAAGTCAAGCAGCAGGCTCTGACTTCCTGCTGTCCTACTACAGAAGTAAAATCCCAATGAAGTGGAAATTTCTTTATTATGCTGCTGGGCCTTTAGGGAAGCAAAAGTTAAGGAGAGAAAAAGATTATTACTCAGTCACTACATGTGTGAATCCATATTTTAAATTCTTGTTGCAAGAACTATCTTCTAACCTGGAAGTTGTTGTATATTAAACCAAAATTCTATTTTTAATACTTCAGTGGATGGCTTATAGAATCAAGATCTTTGAACTAAAAGGGACCTTAGAGGCTATCTAATCAAGCCTTTTATTTTACAGGTCCTCCAAGGAAACTGAGGCCAGAGCAGTTAAAGTGACTTGTTTAAGGCCATACAAGTAATTGTCAGAAGTGAGATTTGAACCAAGATTCTCAGAATCCAAAGTTAGGGATCTTTCTACTAATGGATGCTTGTCATAATCCCTTCATAACCTCAAATTGTGAAATTCTTATTTTTATTTTCCATAAACTCTTTGAAGATGACTCACCTGAAGGTCACCTCTTGTTCTTTTAATATCTCAGGGGCAGCAGTGAGCTATTGAGGTGCTATTTCTGTTATCTCTTAGAGAGAAAAAAAAACCACAGTGAACAGAATGCTGAACCAGCTGTCAGGAAGATCTGGCTTCCAATCCCCCATCTCACCAATTACAGTCTCTGTGATCTTCAATAAGTCATCTAAACTCTATAAGCCTTAGTTGGCTTATTTATAAAATGTGGATAATAATACTTACCTTAAACATAAGGCTTTTCATTGCTTGTTGTATGGTTTATAATTTTCCTTTTCTATTGGTAGCATGGAGAATAGCACCATGCACAAAGGAGGTTCTTACTAAGTATTTGTGGAATTACATTGGATTAATTCTTCTAAAATCCTGACTTATTTTTTGGGGGGGGATGGGGGAATTTCCTACTATATCCGTATTGATAAGAAGATTTTTTCACCTTTATTTTGTGTCAGTGGGCAGTCTGGGATTACTGAAAGTACTGAGGAATATCCAAGATGTGACTAATTTAATGGTATCCTTATCTATGTTAATCTGGAAAATATTACTTTTTCATCCCCTTGGTTTTTTTAGTGTAGATGATTAGATTGATTTATCTTATTCCTGTGAATTTCACTGAGGAGAATCTATAGAATTAGAGGTAATACTAAAATAATCTCTACCTCAAAAAAAATTACTCCCAAAGCCACAGTATTGTGTGTGTGTGTGCATGTGTGTGTGTGTGTGTGTGTGTGTGTGTGTATGTGAGTATTGTATGCAGGCCAGATATAGACTAACCAAGAAAAACAATATTATTTTTAATTAACACTTTCCTTTATTCTTTTCAGGAACCCCTATCCCCTTTTTCACTAAGTATGTTTACCCAATAGATTCACTAATCCTTTTTTTTCAGTTGACTGCCAAAAGTTCAGCTTTGTTGGGGTGTTGTCATACTTCTTTGGTATCTCTCAGAGTGCCTAGGACTAGTAGAAGGTTCACAAAACATTTATTGATTGACTGAAACAGGAATGGCCAATTCCTGGGAATACAGTTGGGCCCTCTTTCTCTTTCCTTTGTGCCAGTGTGAAAGTACTTAAGACAACAAGTAGCTCTTGTCGAAATTGTTGCTTTCCCTCTTGTGTTAGGGGCATAGGAGGCAATGGAGAGAGTTTTGAAAGAAGTTAAGGATTTATTCTTCCAGATTATTTTTTTAAACTTCAGCGAGTAGTAGATATTTCCAATCATTTTGAACATCAATAGCAAATTGTTTATGCTTCAAAATGGTAGCTTAGAAAAAAACGTTATCCCATATACAAATATGCATATTAGTTATTGGGCTCATAAAGTGCAAACAAATTCTTTAATTCCAAAATTAGAGTTGACTTTTCAATAGGTATCATTAGTATAAAAAAGAAGAGGTAATAGTTACATAAATCCATTAAGTGTTTTTCAAAATACTAGGAGGAATGCTTGAGACACCAACATGGCAGCATGGCAGTATGGCAATAACACTTGGATGGTGAAAACTGGAAGATATAGAAGGCTTAGAATCATTGACTGGTATGGTTAGAAATTGAGAAAAGACATGAACTTCAACTATGTACAAAGTTTTATGTTAGGTCTCTGAGGATTTAAGTGAAAGGTTTTTTTAGAGGGCATGTAGATAAATGAAAGGATTGGGATGGGAACATGTTTACCATTAGACAGACAAGAGATTCATAATTTTCATTACCTGTGATTCTTCACCATCAGCTTTTCTACTAAGCACACTAGAGTTAGCAATTATTTATAAAGATGAATCTACTACCTACTCCTCATTTGCCTACTTTCCATAATGCCTTGTGCTTAAATTCTAGAAAATGCTTAGCAAATATGTACCCAAAACATAGACTTTGTAAATTTGACATGGGGATTTTGTTATGAATTGTATACTACTTATTATGAAATTTTTAAATATGAAACTAGAAAACCAGGAGGGATATTGACTGTAAAGTGACCACATAGCAAGTCTTGAAATAAAAATTCATAATCTGGTATGATCAGATTTTCTTCACAAACTAATCTTGCTAATACAAGATCATCAGTTACTTTCTTCTGTCCTAATAACTATTGTCAATTATGTTTACACAGCAGTAGCACATTGGTCTCAGTGGTAAATGAGCTCACTAACTTGGTAGTAAATTATATGGGAAGCAACTACTTTGAGGTCATAGGATGCTTGACTTGGATGGAACTTTAAAGGCCGTCTAGTCTTACCACTCAACAATAATTCCTTCTCAATATCCAACTCAATAAATACTTCTCCAATATCCCTGATAATTCACATATATCAGCAGTTGTTCATCTGATGTATGTTAAGCCTTGGTGACATTTCCTTCTGAATACTACCTTACTCATTCATGCACCCTTTACCTGATGAGTTTAATTGAACTCTCTGTCACTAATTGTAGATCATTTTGTGCCATTTCCAATAAGAGGAGAAATGGGGATCTCTTCAAAATTATAAGTTCACTGCCAGTCATCTGTCGCGATTATTCTTGATTATGGAGTTGAAATTTCTCATTAGACTCTCATGATGAAAAGCAGGACTGGTGATGAGGGAGACTTTAAGATCTTTAGATGCTCAAATGAAAAGCAATGGAACCAAATGGAATTACAAAAACCCTGTTTAGAATAGTACACCTGCACCTTGGATATAATATTCTGGAGCAAAGTCACCTTGAGAATGAAAGATCTGATCCACTGTAATGCTGGTGGGCACTAAAACAGTTCTGTGAGATAATGTTGCCAGAAGCACTTGGTTCCTTAAAATGGAGTCTGTAGTCTGATTGCTATGTTGAAGAGAGATTATATTACTCATTTTCAGAGGGTGGACAAGTTATTTTTTAGAGGCATTCAGAAATATGATTTTGGCGAGAATACGATGGGCACAGGTGGTAGTCCTCCAAAGTCAACATTAGCATCTGATGTGTAAAGCATAGTCCTAATTATCAGAGAGTACGTTCAGTGCTAAAAGTGGTATTGGCTGTAAAATAATGAGCTATGGCAAGTCTATAACTCATGAAGGATCCACATTTACATGCCATCCAAAAAAAGTACATTGGGGTTAAAACATTGGAGCTGTGGAGTCTTATAGCCCTATTACCCAATTTCAATTCCTGAAATGGCTGGGATCACAGGAAGCAAAGCTAATGGCTATGCATAACAAGGGATGATGACCCATGATCACCTGATATTCTCAGATCTTACTCCTTGAAATGTCATCTGTTTTGTTGTATTATCATACTATCCATGACCTAGGAAAAGAGGAAAAGGAAACAGCTATTTATTAAGCATCAGCTATGTGTCAAGCACTGTGCCAAGTACTTCACAAGTATAATTTAATTCCATCCTCAAAACAATTTTGGGAGGCAAAGGCTATTATTATCCCCATTTTACAATTTATAAAACTGAGGCAGACAGAGGTTAAGTGACTTGCCTAGGATCATATAGCTATTAAGGGTCTCAGGCTGAATTTGAATGCAGGTCTTCCTGACTCCAGATCCAGCACTCTATTTATTGCAACACCTAACTGCCCAAGAGTACCCCTCTCTTCTAAGGTGGTGCCCAAATACTGGATTCACATAGAATGTGAATTCCTAAAAGATACTGATTCCCAAGGAGCAGGGATTAACCTTTTCTCAAACTCTCTGACTTATTATACCTCCAGTTGAAGTTCTAGAGAAAATTTCTTAAATGAAATTTAGGAATCACTTACATCCAAGATCTCCCTAAAAGAGATTAACTAGGTCTCTTCTAGTCAAGATATTCAGCATACATAGCAGTAGTTATCAAATATAGGACAACTATTATTTTTCTGCACCATAAGAAAATTACTTACAACAGCAAAGATTCATAAGAATACAGTGAAAAATATTTAAATCGTGAAACATCCATCAGTCCTATTATAGTCTTCTAGGAGACTTGTGGAGCTAATGAACAGATTTCACTTTCATCTTATTCTATACTGTTTGAGCATCAACTCAAGGTCTGTATCCCTAAGGTGTTTCCATAAGCCAGATGTGGGGAGTGGGGTGCTTTCTTACTCAAGGAATACTGACTCTGAACTCATATGAAGACTCTGACTTCTAAAAGAAAAGGGTCCACATTTTTCTGTATGGCTCTGTCACACCTAACCCACCAACTATGCAAACCAGTAGATATTATGTGTAAGACAGCTTATTTCCTCCACTAGACATTTTATACACACACACAGACACACGTATATATATATATATATGTGCATGTATATGCATGCACATACATATATACACATAAAATATGTATATGTGTATGTATACACATATACATACACACTCATATAATGTCGCATATACATATATATTTTTATTTTTATTTTTATAGATCTGTATATTTTTAAAAACACAATATAGGCATTGACAAATGCTTGAAAGATAAAACAGTAAGCAACTATTCCTATTATGTTGTCCTAGATTCAGGAAACGCTCCTGAGAGATTTGTGTGATAGCTAAACAGGGTCTATTGTCACCACATTTTGCACTGTCTGAGCTGTAACTCAAGGTCCAGGTTATGACTTGAGCTCTATGATCTTGGTAGTTATCATCTTCTTTCTGTAGGAGGAGAAGAGTCTTAAAAGCCACCTCTCACTGGCAGTCAGCTCCCAGGAACTCCCAGTTTCTCAGTCTCATGAAGGCAAGAAATAACCATTTCTTGGGATGGCTGTTTAAATACCTATGCTCAGGGAAAGAGAAAAGAAATAAAGCAAAAGAGGCAGGCAGTGCTCTGAGGTTTAGATTCAAGCTGACCTAGACAGCTTGCTTTCTCTGCCATGTGCTTAGAAACACTATAGCTGCTGCTGAGAGGGAGATATTTCTCTCTCCCATCAGGAAGTTGCATGTAGAACTGGCAGAGTACCAAACATCATGCTCAAAAGATAAACAAATATTTTGCCCTCTATTTTTAATTTTTTAATTTTGTTTTTAATTTATGAAATATAACAAGCATTTCCATAATATAGAATAATAAAAAGAATGATTGTACATGAAACTGTAAATCTATTATATATAACTTGCTGTTTCTTATATATGTATGTAATAGCTATAATGTAAATTTCTTTTTTTCCCTTCCCCCACCCTAGAGATGGCTACATTAGACACAAATAGATGTGTGTATATCTATTTATCTAACTACATCTACATATATATATATATATATATGTGAATCATTCTATACACACTTCTCTTTATCATTTCTTTTTCTGGAAGCAAATAGCATCTTCCTTCATATATCTTTTATAGTAGATTTGGGTATTTATAATAGTCAAAATGACTTATTCATGCAAAGTTGTTCTTAAAACAAATATTGCTATTACTGTATAGAGTGTTCTCTTGGTTCTACTCATTTCGCTGTTCATAATTTCATGCAAGTCTATCTATGCTTTTCTAAGATTATTGAGCTCCTCATTTCTTATAGCACAGTAGTATTCCATCACAATCATATACCAGAACTTGTTCAACCATTCCCCAATTGATGGGAAATAATAAGGTAGATCAATGGAACAGAGTAGACATACAATTTATAGCAGCAAATAAATATAATAGCCTTGTATTTGACAAGTGTAAAGACTTAGGATTTGGGGATAAGAATTCATTATTTGGTAAAAACTGTTGGAAAAACATAAAGCAGTATGGCAGAAATTGGACATAGACCAATTTCTTATACCATTTAACAAGATAAATTCAAAATGGATACATGAACTATAATAAAGAAAAATATTACAAGAAAATCTGAAGAACATGCCCTCTCCTTTTAACGCCTACTAAGTGAATAATTTCTGGTTCAATAATTAATCATTTCTGCTCACTTCTCTCCCTTCCTCCCCCCCCCCACCAATAATAGTGACTAAAGGATCAAGTAGGAGTTTACTGGTCATTCGTGTCCTTTAGCAATGTCAGAGTATATGAAGGACACAAAGAGAATCCACAGCATAAGCCCATTCCTACATATGCACCATGGGATCATCTCTACAACAATGGGTGTTTTGGAAGGATATCCTGTAAGGAAAGGAAAAAAGAGGTAGTTAATGATCAGTGTCCAGGAAGACAAGGCAAAGCAACAAGCATTTTTAAGCGCCTACTATGTTACAAGCACTGTGCTAAGTTCTAGGAATGTAAATACAAGAAAAGAAAGATAGTACTTGTTCTTAAGGAGCTCACATTCTAGTAGGGGTAAGGCAACATGTGAAAAAGCAGGTAAAAAGGGAAGGGCAGGGGAGTTATCAAAGTCCCGAAAGTCAGAAGCAGAGCTGAAAGGGAACTAAGTCAAACTTATAAAAAATAAGAACTATTCCCCAAGTGATAAATAGTCAAAGGATATGAACAGGCAGTTTTCAGAAGAAAAAATCAAAGTTATCTATAGTCATAGGAAAAATGTTATAAATCACTATTGATTAGAGAAAGGAAAATTAAGACCACTCTGATATACCACATCATACCTATCAAAAAGGACAAATGTTGGAGGAGATGAGGGAAAATAAGTACATCAATGAATTACTTGTGGAGTAGCAAACTGGCCCAATGATTTTGGAGAGCAATCTGGAACTATGCTCAAAGGCAACAAAACAGTGCATACCCTTTGACCCAACTGTTCTACTACCAGGTCTGTACCCCAAAGAAATCAAAGAAAAAGAAAAGGGACCTATAAGTACAAAAGTATTCATAATAGCTCTTTTTGTGCTGGTAAAGAATTAGAAATTGAGGAGATGCTCATCAATTGGGGAAAGGTTGAACAAGTTGTAGCATATGATTGTGATGGAGTTTTATTGTGCTATAAGAAATGAGGGGGTTTCAGGAAAAAAAGGCAAGATCTGTATGGACTGATGCAAAGTGAAATGAAAAGAACTGGCAGATAATTGTACACAGTAGCAGTAATGCTGTAATTATGATCAACTGTGAAAGACTTGGCTACTCTGATCAATACAGTGATCCAAGACAGTTCCATGATGAAAAAAGTTATCTATCTCCAGAGACAGAACTGATGAATTCTGAGTGCAAATCGAAGTATAATTTTCTCACTTTTTTTTTGCCTTTTTTGTGATATAGCTAATATGGAAATGTATGCATGATTTCACATGTATATTTGTCTTCTCAGTAAATGGGGGAAGGGTGGGAGAAAGGGAATCTGAAATTCAAAATTTTAAAGGAGAAGATCATTAAAAATAAATTTTTAAAAATTAATATTTAAAAAAAGACCAAAAGGGCACAGACAATAGGGATTGAGTATGTGGGACTATGTAAAGTGTAAGAAAACTGGAAAGGTAGGAAGGGTGAAGGTTGTGTTAAAACCCTTTGTATCATAAGAGATGGCTGTCTGGTAGGATGAAAGAAAAGAGAGATGATGGGAAATGTAGGTAATTAAAAATCAATATTATTTAAAAGATTGTATGATCCCTAATAATTTTATTCAAGAAACGAAGTCAGAATCATAGGAAGTCATTCTTTACATTAAGTTCAAATTGATGTCTTTTCGACTTCCATCTATTACTCCCAAGTCTGCTCTTCTGGAACCAAGCAGCACAAATCAAATTCATTTTCCGTGTCAATCTACTTCAAATATTTGAACACAGCTATCATGTCAGATGCTACCGATTTTTTGTTCATTTGTGTGTAGACAAGTGAAGTCGCCAATTATTTTGTGGGCCCTTTTCTAGGATTTGTAAGTTTTTCTCTGGGAGACTTGGTTGCTATTCTTTTTCTTACAGTATAGCTATTATCCACAATGGTAGCTAGCTTGGTGGAAATATGGAGGCAGTTTTTTTTCCTCTCACTTCTTTTCAGTTTAAAGCCCTTTTTACTAGATTTACAAGAAACTAGGAAATGTATTTTTACCAATGTAGCACCCACTCTATCCTGGCAATGTCTTGAGGCCAAGTACTGTCAAAGAAGATAAGTGCCCATTCAACAGCAGAGGAAGCTGGTGTGTGGGAGTTGTCATTTTAAAAAAAAGTGCTAAGTTTAATTATGAAAGGGAGAGGAGAGATGATGACACACTTGGAGGAGCCAGTGATCTTCCCTTTCCAAATGCTTTGGTAGGACTGAAGTAGTCAGATTATTTGTTATCTTTTAGGAAATGTCCCCATACCCCACCCACCTGCTATAGGGACAAAGATACAAGTTAACCCCACACACCCTGGAAAGCTGGAATCAGGAGCTGTTGCTCTTCTCCTGGGAGCTGGACAGGTCATAGACATTGAGCAACCACACCCACATTCCTTGGACGAAACCAAAAGAGAGCTCTAAGAATCACATCAATGTACCAGAGACATTTTGCCCTCTGAAAAATACATAGTAAATAACCTTACCAGTTCTTCATGAGGAGCAGTTGAGGGAGGAGAGAGTTGAACTCTTAGGTTCGGGGGTTTGATTTTTTGTTCACACACGATATCATATTGCCTATCTCCTTGCCTTTGCACGAACTATTGCCTATGGCTAGCATGATCTCTCTCCTCTCCTCTACCTGCTGGTTTCTGACAAAGCTCATCCCAAGCACCAGTTTCTGCATGAGGTCTTTCTTGATTTGCTCTAACTAGTAATGCCTTCCTGTTCCTCCTCAAGGTTATTTTGTACAGGCCTTCTATATGTTACATACACACATATACATATATACACATATATAAACATATGCATGTATGTGTATATGTATATATTATACATACATACATATATATATATACACATGCACATTAACATAGACATGCATAGGATTCCCCCCATTAGAACTAAACTCCTTGAAGGCATTAACTCCTTTCCTTTTTTCCCTTTGGTTCTCTGGAGGTACCTGGTACCTGACAAATAATAGGTGCTTAATGAAAAAAAAAATAAATAGACTATATTTCTTTAGACACCCAGGGCATTGGAAGATGTTTGTCATATCATAGTCATATTCAGGACCCATCACTACTGAAGTCCATAAAGGTAACTGCAGGTATTTGGTTTCAGAAAAGGAAACAAGCTGTTTCTGTTCCTGACATATGCAAGGTTCTATAAAGGGAATCAAATTCCCACAGAAAACTCAGTGAGCTTAGGTTTATATTTAGATATGATCATAAGGACAAACAAAGCAGATAAAATGTATAAAATGTATGGCGATTTCAATGAAAAGGGAGACATGAAAGCACCTCACAATTCCTTCTTTATTGGTATATCAGCTAAGATATTGCATTGCATGGTGATAGCTGTTTTAATAGCAGTTACCATTAAAGAAATGAGAACATAAAAAAGTGAAATTTTGATCTAAAAAAAAGAATATATACAACTGATCCTATATGAACAAGAACATTTGTCATTCCTATAAAAGGTAGAGTTAACAAGGCTCCACTGTGATCATTTATGTACCATAGGGTAGAAGGTTTATAGCAGTGTCAATCCAAGCTGCCAGCAGGTGTTGCTGTGGGTGTTGGTCTAAAGGGTCTATTCATTAAATTTTGCCATTCAGGTACAGACTCTTTATGACAAAAAAAAACAAGAAAAAACACTAATTCTGTTATACTTAACCCATAAGCCTTCACACCCTGACCACAACTATGTAAAGCCAAAAAGGGCAGAGAGAATCACATGGCTGTTTTACCAAGATTAGCAGAATATTCCAACTGAGTGCATGGTAATATATCATGGCTAAAGATGAAAGAATATAGTATGGCAAGAAGGCATGTAGTATGGCAAGACAATAAATAAATTTACTAATTGAGTAAAGGTAAAAAAAATGAAATTATGATTACTGGTCCACCAGTATGCTTGAATTCTACAAATCTTACAAATTACAATATGCACAACAAGCACATTTTCATGTCCTAAAAAACTCTATTTAAGACAGAAAAGTACCTTATGTTTAGTAAGCCAAATGACTTCTAAAGAAAAAAATTAGTAAGAAACATATTACATGAGTTTTCTAATTGTTCTTACCTCATTTCCAGCATTTCCTGGAATTGTCTTTACCTCTAACATATAATGTACAATGCAGATGATCCAAGTGCAGCCTTGCTATCACTGCTCATTTTCCTGAACGCAATTCTATACTAATGAAAAAACTGTCAAGAGCTTGAATATTCTCTACAAGATTAGAAGTGTACTTGAAATTAATATACAACAGCTTGAAAAAAATGAATGAGAATTTAATCAGTCCTCATGGATTTATCATTTCCTCTTACACATTAAAAAAATGAAAAAAAAAAAGGAAATCCCTGAAGTTGTTCTTGGGTAATAAATAGATGCTCTTTCATTTATCTGTTAGAATTGAATAAAAAAATCACCACATAGCACTTAGCCTGAACATATTTTTCTATTGTTCACTAGGTTTGAATACCATAGTTATGACAGAAAGTCCATTTAGTTTGGCTAGGGGACTTGTTCATGTCCTCTAGCGTACATATAAAGCCAGGGAGCTAGTTGGAGATTAAAACAGTGAACCAACAAGGTCATTTCAACCAAGTCCTTGAAAATTAGTCACTTGGTAGAGAAGAGTACTACAGAATTTATGACTCCATAAAAAGGTTGAAATGCCTTCTTTCACTTTCTGCCATAGAACCTCACCTAGAACACCAATGGGATTTAGTGGTTGAGATACGGGGGTTCCAAGTTATCAGTGAGAGTGGGAGTTGGGACAAGAACCCCAAGGATCTGTTATATATTACTCATTAGATTATAACTTTCCACATAACTCAAACTTTTTGTACAACTCTTCCCATAAAATAACAAATAAGTAAATGCTCAGATTTGGGCTTTTCAAACCTAGTAATCTCTCCAAGAAGAAAAGAGCCTATCTTGTCTTACTTTGAGCTTAATGTAATAAAAATGATTAGCTGTCACAAAATAACCCAGTGATTACAATGTAAACATAACCATATAAAGTTTCTTTTAACATTAAAAATGGAAAAAAAAAGTTTAATAAGGTAAATGAGTCTGAATCAAAAGACGTACAGTAGTTTTTTTTTTTAGTCAAATAAAATGTTTCTTTTTGTTTTGGAGTTATTTCATATACTACAGTTGGTCATTGAACTCATAAATTATAAATTAAAAAGAGGCTTACTCAGAAAAAATGTTTGATGAAAGACTCAGATATGTCCCTTAAGCTCCAACCTTTGAGCCAGGGTAAAGATAACAAAGATACCATCTAGAGTTCTATTCACCAGAGGACCTGACTGAGGCCACTCGGAACAAACTACTTTAGGGAGCAAAGAACCCAAGTTTTTCAGAATCTCTTTAAGGAGATAGTTTTTCAATACTATATGAAAATTCCCCTTAAGCCAAAGGAAAAAAATGAAATAGTATATTCTAAGAACAGATCATAGTTTGAACAATCAATGCAGTACAATTCATTAAATATGCATTAAGCTTTCACAAGCAGAAGGCACTGGGGTAAGTGCTGGTTATATCAAGGCAAAATGGAAATCAACACCTTCCCCTCAAGATGCTTATGTTTTACTTAAGGAATTAAATATATAAACATGTAAGTAATTGTGTGATTTTTTTTTTAAAGAAAGTACTAAAAAATAGGGGGAATCAAAAGATTTAGGAGATAGCACTTCAGCTGAGCCTTCAAGGAAGCTATGGATTCTAGAAGAAATGCGAGAAGGCCAGGAGACCAAAGATGAAAAGCTGATTTCAAGGAACAGCAAATAGGCCAGTGTAGTTCAATGTAGAATATCTGAAAGGGAAAACATTGTCAGACAGGAGAAAAAATGTATAGTTTCAGTGTAATAACTTGAAAAAGATAGCTTGGGATGTGACTTCTCTCCACATGTCTGCAATGGGGTCTTCTGTTCACCATGAAAGTCCATGCCTTTTCTCCTTTTCCTCTCTGTCTTTTTTTTTTAATTTTCTTTATAGGCAATCTCCCAGTCAAAATGGAGTCACATTCCCTACCATACACTTCATCACCCAGACTACATTCAAAGGACCACCAAGCTCACCTGGAGTTGAAGCTATATTTATGTTGCTTAAAAATACACTCATCTGTTTCATTTAAATCCTTGATTTCATTGGCATATAATTTACAATTTTGGTATTTTTTCTTATTTCCTCTTCATTTGCAGTTAATTACCTTATATCATTTGATCTTTCTCTCTGTTTCTGGCTCTGTCTCTGTCTCTGTCTCTGTCTCTCTCTCTCTCTCTGTGACCTCCCCTTCCTTTCTTTCTTTCTCTCCCAAGTAAGAAATTAGAAATAAGTTAATTAGCTAAAATTATTATTTAATTGATCTTTGGTAAAAGAGCTCTTTCTTTTATTCATAAGCTCAAAAATCTTTTCATTTTTAATTCTGTTTTGCTTTTAATTTTCAAAATTTCTACTTTTGTTCTTATTTGAGTTTCGTTAATTTGTTGGTTTTCTCACTTTTATAAAGTCTTCTCATTAGAGAGAAAATAGTGGATAGTACTTTCAGAGAGTCAGAGTCCTAGGTTCACTTAAACTTTTCAACCTTCATTTTCCTCATGTGTAAAATGAAAATAATAAAAGTGTACTACCTATCTTGAAAAGTTATCATTAGATTCAAATGAGAAAATGATGCCAAGGGAGGCTTTTCTGTCTTGCTGTTAGTGGGCTCAAATGAGGATGAGTCCAAGGAGAGCATTTGTATGCTAAAGGATAGGGATTGAATGGTCAGATCATATGTAAAAGCATAAAGGTCACAGAAACAAATAGACATAAAGATTTAATGTATCATTTATAAACTTTAATATAATAAACAAGAAAGTGAATAAAAGTAACTGACAATTATGTAGCACTTTAAAGCAAGTTATTTTATCTAAGATAAAAATTATTCTCTAGACAGTTTTAGTTGCATGCTTTAATTTTTGTTTTATTAAAATTTTCATTAATGTAATTGTTTATTGATTCTATAATTACTTCTTGCCCTATAATATTGTTTGAAGGTAAAAATTCTTGGCCATTTTGAAGTGATGAAGGGAATATAGGCATAGATATAACATCTGGCAAAACAATTTTGGCAGAAGACTATATATACATATGTGTATGTATACATATGTGTGTGTGTATCTGTGTCTGTACACACACGCACATACACTCACACATATTTTTAATTTAAAAAAAGAAAATGACTTCTGCAATTATAGAACAATAGACTTGACTTTTATTCCTGTTAAAATTCTAGAACCATGATTAAAGGCATGGTTAGTGAACATTCAAATGAGGAAGGATGATAAAGAAGAGGAAAATATCTTCCTCAAGAAAAGGGCATGCCATACTAACCTTATTTCTACTTTTTTTCGTGTCAAATACAGTAACTAAAGTGATAGTTTTGGGGTTTTATCCAGACACAATTTACCTAAATTTAGAGCGAAATGTTATGCTATTATTGTGGAAAAGATGGCGAGAAGTGGGCAAGATAATAGTGACTATTAGGTTGATTCAGAGGTTGGGCAACCAAACAGTCAGTTTTTAATAATTCAGTGTCAGTTTGGTAGAAAGACTACAGTGGAATTCCCTAGGAATCTGTGCCCAATAACCTAGGTAAAGTATAGATAGCATAGCTTTCAAATATTCAGATGAACCAAACCTGGCAGAGATAGATAAATATACTACATGATGGAGTCAGTAATCAGCAAGTTATTGATAGGTTAAAATATTGAGTCTAATCCAATAAATGACATTTAATGAAAATGTAAAGTCTAAACAAAGCATTCCAGAAGTTAATTTCATAGCAACATAATATAATAGAAAGAAAATTGCTCTGGAATTAAGAGAACCTATTAGTTCCTCAAGAGCAAACAAAAAACAAAAAAAAAAAACCAAAACAATTCATTTTTTCATTTTTGTGTACCTGTTGCCTAGCCTAGCTACTGTTTCATAGTAGGCTCTTTATCAATGCTTATTGATGGATGAATTGATACATATTGAGCTTTTGATATTATTGGTATGAACTTGAGCAAGTTATTTAATTTCCTTGTGTCCTTGAGCCTAATATGTAAAACGAAGGGACTGCATGCACTAGATGACCTATCAGGTAGATTCCAACACCAATCTATGGTCCTGCCATTCTAAGTTAAGAGAAAGAACGCCTGGGAAATTTGAAGGTCTCTCACTGTGTCTAAATGAGAGAAGGCATTGAGGGAGAAGAGGAGGGGGGAGAGAGAGAGAGAGAGAGAGAGAGAGAGAGAGAGAGAGAGAGAGAGGAAGCAGCAAAAGGGGAAGATAGAGCTGAAGAACTGGATAGGTAAACTATGATGATCTGGTAAATAAGGACATCTGGCAAAGTAAGTTCCAAGATCAGTGACTGTGATTGGCTATCTATCATGGCAGCCCCACATTATGGAATAAAGAAATCATCATCTTTTATTGAGATCTGTGGCCCATGTGGAGAAAGTTTTCTCTTTGTCCTTCCTCTTCATGTTCAATCATTATCAGCTTGTTTCCCCATATTTCCATCAGTTGTGTTTTACCCTTTCCCCCCATAAAAATGTATGATTGCCTATGAATGTGGTATGTTCCCTACGTATGTACAATGTTAATATCCATATAATGTGGGAAAGCTAGTGAATAACTTGGCCAGAAAGTCTCATTTTCTAACCTGGACACTTATGAGCTTGTATTTTTTCTTTATTGTTAATAATCAGTGGGTATTTTTTAAAAGTTCCTAATCTTTGCAGAGAAAAATGGTTGTCTTATTTAACATAGGATAAAAGCTTTGGATCTATCTTCTAAAATATTTCACTTAGTGAGATTGCTGAATGGAACTAGTCAGTATCCTCTCATAGGGAAATGAGGACAAGAGTGTGGCTAGAGGGAAGGCTTCACCCCCATCCCTACAGAGAGCAAGGTGGTATGGGAGATAGCCCCAACCCTTTCTCTTTGTAGAAACTAAACTCTACCCTCCACAGAATCGTTTGCTGACAACATCAGGACAAATCAACACAGCAATAATCTACCCAAGAAAGCTAAGTCAATCTTAAGCAACATTATGTCATGTAGCATTCAAGACTAGAAAAAACGAGAGCTTTGCTATATCACTTGAAGTAATTAAGCATTTGCCAGGTACGTATGTTGTAGAGGGAATTCTGGTTCGGTTATGGGTGGGGCTTACTAGATAGTGTCTGAAGTCCTTTCCAACACTGAGATTCTGTAATTGAAGTGGAAAAAGAAGTGGTTTTAGAATCCAGAGATCTTGATATGACTCCCAGTTCTCACATTTAATAGCTATATGATGATGGACGAGTTAAGCTATAAAATGAGGGAAACAATATTTGCGTTACTTTCCTTACTGGGATATTTGAGGATAACATTTTGTAAACCTTAAAGCGCTATAGAAGTATAAATTATCATTATAACTGTGAAATTCTTTTTATTATGATGTTTTGACCTATATTTTTAGAAAGACAAATGAATTATACGAGGTGCTATTGTTATAGACATTCCGTTATAGAAGGGCTAGACTGGAACGTTTAAAATTTTCTCCCCTCTCGTCTTTCTGGAGCATGAGAAGAAATCACTGTGTAATTGGATGTGTTTGTGTTTCAGTGCTTTATAATATGGTTATTATAAAGGTGTCCTTGTCTGTTCCTTTCCAGTATTTTAAAAAGCTTTCATTTACTGTTTGAGCAATTCCGGGAACTACTCACCTGTGGTTCATGGCATTGAAAGGGCTTTATAATGCAACCCAATTTGCAGAGTGATTGCAAACCTTTGTGCAATTTTCCAAGAAAACTCTGGTATTGTGCTGTGATGGACAGATACCCCAGGTCTCTTTTTGATACTCACAGAGGGAGATAGTCATGACAATACAACAGCAAGAATTCAAAATAATATCCAGGAACTGGGTAAAGAGAATGTTTCAGAAGACGATTGTATGGAATATGGAGTCAAGGGAAAACAGCTGCTTGCAAAAATGGTAAGGTACACTCCACACACCCAAAGGCTCCTTCTGATCCAGCCTGGTTAGGGAATCCAAGCTTAGGCAACTCCTAGAAGTACCAATTCTGCATCTACCTAATTGTACTATGAGATTGTATCGTAATAATAATAATAATAATAATAAATGATAATTAATAATATTATAACAACATTTATATGGAGATTTCCAGTTAGCAAAGCCTCTGAGGAAATTTCATTCCAATGGGATATGGGAAAGTAGCTATAATATTTACATGGATAAGGGAATATAATACACATTCAAAGCAAATTCAGGGTTTGTGGAAAAGCCAAAATGATTGGAGGCATGGAGGAAAGTCTTGTGTTGGAGGGGGCTGGCTACTAAACTGAACCTTGAAGGAAGCCAGATTCCAAGATGTAGAAATAAGGAGAGTGTATGTTCTAGGCATGGGGACAGCCTGTGCAGAGGCATAGATATGAAATACTGTGTCCTCTGTGAAGAAGAACAAATAGGTCAGTTTGGCTGGCATGTAGAACATGTGAGAGGGAGTGATGCAAAGTGGGTCTGGACGATAGGCTGGAGCCAGATTTGAAAGGAATACCTAATAGCAGACTTTGGATCTTCTCCCTAAAGCAATGGGAAACCACAGAAGTTTCTTCAGCAGGAGAGTGACAGGGTCAGAATTGTCCTTTAAGAATACCAGTTTGGCAACTTCCACCCATAATTCCTCATTCTGCCCTCTGGAACCAAGCAGAACAAATCTAAACCTTTTTCCACCTTTGGAGCTGGGACTCCTAATTCCCAGATCCAATATTTACTATATCTATGAATGTTACAATCATCAGACTTCTTCTCTGTTTTACAGAGATAATCATATTTGTATTACTTATATCCCTGAATTGTTGTGAAGAAAATCCTTTGCAGCACTTAAATATTATTAAAATGAGTTAAATTCTTATTGTTGTTATTTTGATACACACAGTCTTTATGCTATTGTGTGGTAGACTATCGCATCTATTTTTTCGTGGCAATAATCTACCTTACCTACACTTGCTATATTATGAAAACTTGCTACTAGAATCAACCCCAACCCTGACCTTGGGCCATTAAGCCAAGCCAGTGCATCCTAGATCAATGAATCCCAACATGTAACTGATTGTAAAATACAAGAGAATGCTTTAAAGAGATTCAAAATCATGGAAGACTCCCTTTTAATGCTACAAATATGATTAATAGGGGTTGGGAGAGGTTTGGGTCTAGATCAGTGATTTCTTCCATGTAGGAAATTCTAAGCATTGAAACTCCTCCCACTGATATATGTGATAACCCTCTGTAACTTAGATTTATAGACAGTTTCCTGAGGGGCACTAAGACATTAAATGCCTTGCCCATGGTCATACAGTTAGTATGTGTGTATTTCAATAATCACAAGGCCAAAAAACAATTGGCAGGTAGGTGGTGCAGTGAATAGAGTGCCAGGCCTGGAGTCAGGAAGACTCATCTTTCTGAGTTCAGATCTGGTCTCAGATACTTACCAGCTGTGTGACCCTAGGCAAGTCACTAACCCTGTTTGTCTCAGTTTCTTCCTCTGTAAAATGAGCTGGAGAAGGAAGTGGCAAACCACTCCAGTATCTCTGCCAAGAAAACCCCAAATGGGGTTATAAGGGGTCAGACACGACTAAAGAACAATAAGAAAAACAATTGATTGACATTCCAAGAATAACTAACTAGCTGACAGCCTCAGGAAATACTGCAACCATTGATGTCAGAAAAGTAGAAGAAAAAAGCACAGTTGAGCTCTATTGGGTCCTATTGTCACCTCATTTTATCTTCACAAGAAACATCGGATATTATTATCCATATTTTACAGATGAGGAAAATAAGTCAAACAGAGGTTAAATGATTTGCTCTGGGTTGCATAGCTTACTAACTATCTAAGGTGGGATTTGAAGTCAAGTCTTCCTAACTCCAGGTCCAATGTTCTATCCACTGCACCACTTAGCTAAGCCCTCAGGATTGGAGACCTTGGCTCAACCTCTCCCAGTTATCTTTTCTACTTCCATCTCCCATCTGGAGCCAGGCCCCCAAGCAATCATGGTATCCGATGCCACCATTTCATGCTTGTATCACTAACTGTCCTATAGTGCCGATGTGGAGGTGCCTAACTGTGACATGAGATCCCCAGTTACATAGGATTCATATCCTATGGCATATATCTGACTGTCCTTTTTCACTTCTTCCAGCTCAATGATGATAAAATAGTCCATGGATTCTGCCCAAGCAAATCTGCTGTTGTTCAAATTTCTAGATGAATAGCTAGGTGAAGCTAGTATGGCTGTTCTCTCAAATTCAGCACCATCTCCAGCAATCCTTCTGGAGTGACAGAGTGAGACTGAAATATTTAAATTGTAGTACTGGCAAACTTGTCATATTCAGTCTCAAACTCTGATGCTCTGGCTTGAGCCAGGTGATTGTGTATGCCTTCCCACTCCAACCAGGTCCTCTATTCTTCCGTCTGTAAAATCCTTGGGCCTCAGAAATGTACCATTCAGATCTAGTATCTCCTATAGTTTATTATCACTATCATTGTTCATATATCATAATTTGTGCAGCCATTCTCTAATTGATGGTCACTCCTTAGTTTCTAGTTCTTTGCTATAAAAGAAAAAAACACAACACAACACAACATAACAAAACCTTGCTGTATGGATTTTTACACACATGGTTCCTTTTCTTCTTTTTTTGATCTCTTTAGTACATAGGACTAACAGTGGTATTATTAGGTCAAAGGATGTGCAGATTTTAATAATTTATCAGATGTCAGAAGGGCATAAGATTTCACTGCTTCACTGGCAGAATGTAGACTTCTTATAGGGAGAGTTCTGTTTTTGTCTTTCTATCCCCAGTTCTTAACACAGTCCCTGTCATGTAGCAGGCATTTAAATGCTTGTTCATAGATTGATTGGTCAAAATCAGGTGGCATCACAGCTTAGTGGATGGAATGCTATACTTAGAGCCAGGAAGACATGAGTTTGAATCTCACTTCTGCCACTGACTAGTTGCGTGACATGGGCAAGTCACAACCTTTCTGAGCTTTCTTTTCTTCCCCTATAAAATAGAGGGGGTGAATAAAGGCTAAATGGCCTCTAAGGTCCCTTCTAGTTCAAAATCTAAATCTTAAAATCCTCTAATATGGGATTTAATCTTTGAGACTAAACTATAATTTGTGTAGGGTAAAGGGTAGCTAGGTGGTACAGAGTCCTGGTCCTGCCAGACCTGGAGTCAGGAAGACTCTTCATGAGTTCAAATCTGGCCTCAGACAATTACTAGCTGTATGATTCTGGCTAAGTCACTTAACCCTGTTTGCTGTAGTTTCTTCATCTATAAAATGAGCTGGAAAAGGAAATGGCAAACCACTCCAGGATCTTTGCCAAGAAAACCCCAAACAGGGTCACAAAAAGTTCGACATGACTGAAAACAAAAATGAAAACAACTGAAGTCAAGCCAGGGTCTGCTAAGATACACATCCAAAGGATAGGATTTCAGGCAGGGCAAATGGAGTTGCTCCCTAAGGTCAGCAAAGTTAGCATGGAGTCAGGTAGAACTCTCTCTGAAAGGAGGTAGGGAGATAAGAAGTTGTCAGAGAAACGATGATTTGTTCCATGTACTGTGATATGGTGGAAAGAGCCCTAGACCCGGATATACAGGACCAACCAACCAAATCGAAATCACAGAGGTGCTGTATTCTACTTGGGTAAACTCTGTGGGCTCTAATTCCCTCATCTATAAAATCCAATCCACTTCAACACATATTACATTTTCTGAAGCAAAGCACAGTGCTAGGTGAAAACAAAAACAAAGAGTCCTGGCCCTCAAGGAATTTTCATTCGTGAGAATCAGAGATTACACCTAGATTATATTGAAAATACCTTCCAGGTTTAAATCTCATGGTCTATGAACTTTCTTGCCAAAGCAGATTATTATTTTTAACGTCAGGTGGTTGGGTTTTGTTGTTGTTGTTGTTACATAGAGTTGTGGAATCAAAACAAGATCATGCAAGAACCAAGGCCCTTGATGGTATACTTGAATAAAAAACTATATTCAAAACTAAGGACTACATCATGGTTTGTATTCATCATTCTCAGCCTGTGTTTTTATAGCTGCAGAGACACATCATTTGGACCTCTTCAATTGGCTGGCAAGATGGCAAGTGATCTGGTAGGGAGACAACATTGTTGTACAAATAAACACAGAACATAAATAACTTGATGTAATTTGTTTATGTAATTAGTGAACTCTGAAAATATATCCTTTTCTTGCCTGACCTCATCTACCAATCTGCCTAACAAAAACTGATTATACACTGTAATAGTCAGAAGAACCTATCTATGTCTGGTTGCATGTCATAAATTGTGGCAGAAAAAAAAAATCTAAGGCTCGGAACTCTTTTTGGAATCAGAGAATAAGTTCTTATGTACAACAAACACTCTAAATGCTGAGAAAAAAAATGTGTGACTTTCTGACCTGCTACTTTTGAAAAGTATGATTCCAAATAGCTATTTAAAATGTCAAGATTAAAAAAGAAAGAAAAAGAATAACATGATGGGTTTCCTGTAAAAATATTCCTCTTACTTATTATATTATTTTACTTCCTTGGTTTGGCTGCTTCCATTCTTGGGCTCACAAGATCCATCTACATAATTTTTAGTACATGCATTGTATGTACTAAATGATGGGGAGATGGCTCCCTAATATTAAAGGAGGTGTGCCTTACAGAATCACACAATCTCGGAGTTGGAAAGGACCTAACAATCCATCTAGTCCAACTTATACTAAGTATGCCTCCCTTCTACAACATACCTAACAAGCAGTCATACAGCTTTTGCCTGAAGACCTCCAGTGATGGGGAACCTGCTGCTTCCTCAGGAAGCTCTAATTATTAGGAAATTTTCCTTTATATTCCGCCTAAATTGCCCTTTTGCAATTTCTACCAATTGCTCCTTATTTTACTGTCTGGGGCCCTACAAAACAATTTGAATCTCTCATATGACAGCCTTTCAAATACTTAAAAACAGCTATTTTGTCATTAATTTTTCTACTCCTCAGGTTAGATACCCTGTTTTATTTATTTTTTACAATCCCATCCTCCTATTGTATAATTTCAATTTTTTTTGTCATCCTGGTTGCCCTTCTCCATGTTCTCTGGTTTATCAGTGTCCTTCTTAAAACACGGTGCCCTAAATTGATTACAGTTATCCCTTCCACATAGTGACTTTCCCCATTGTAATTTCGATAAATTGTGAGCTAGCATAAGAGATTAAATGGAAATTTTGGGAGAGTTTTGTGGAAGCTAGATGAGACAGAAAAAGTTTAGAAACTCAGAAATACATAAAATATATGTTTAACATTGTATAATATCAACATTTTTTTTATTTTAATATCATAATAATTCAGATTTTTTCATTGGTGCGAAAGGAGGGCCAAAAAATTTTACACAGTTTTTTCAGATCATGGGGGGCACCCTGTGCCCCTAACACCTATGATATGGAAGGGATAACTGTACAGTTCTCCAGATGTGGTATGAAAAAGACAGTGGAAATGTATAATGTGATACTTATCTTCCTAGGCCTAAATACAATACTCTCAAGTAGCCCAAAGACGCATGGGTTTTTTTGACTTCTGTATCATATATTGTCTCAACTGAGCATACAGTGCCCTGGAACCATCAGATAATTTTCGGATAAAGTTTGTCTACTCATGCCTGCCCCATGTGGTACATGTGAAATTGACTTTTTTAATTGAAGTGTAGGACTTTACATTTACCCCTATGAAATTCCATTGTGTTGGATCTATCAAATGTTCTGGCTTTGTTGAAATATTTTTTGACATGATTCTGCCATTCTTTATATTAACTGTCCTTCCTAACTTTGTGGTAAATGTGATGAGCATGCCATATTGGTTTAATTAGGTCAACAATAAAAATGTTCAATAGCAAAGGTCCAGGTTTAGATTTTAGAAATTCTCCCCTGTAGACCTCTGATATCAAGCCATCATTAATGATGTCATGTCAGGCCATTAAATCACCTCTGAATTCACAGCACATATATGTTATTACTTCATCTCCTGAGATCCCTGAAGCATGTAGACTATAATGTCACAGAGAACTTGTGAACCAGGTTGACTTGTGCCCAACTTGACCAAATGCACTAGAAATGTGAAAGGTTGTAAACACATGACCAGGGATACATGGAAATTTAAGAAAACTGATCAAGGCTACATTATCATAAGACTTCTGTCAGAGACTGTCCCATGATCTATTTGCTGAATCTGACATCATTGATCATCTTCTGGATGCTCTTTCCTCTCTGGTCTGTATTTCTCCTGGTTCTCCTCCTAACTTTCTGACCACTCCTCTTCTTCCTTTGATGCTTCATCTCTTCTGTTACATCCCCTAACTATGAGTGTTCTCCAAGGTTCTGTCCTAGGCCTCCTTCCATTGACTTTCTATGCTCCTCCATGCAGATGGTACACAGATCTATATATAACTTGTTTCAGTCTCTTCCCTGAGCTTCAGTCCTATATCACCAATTGCCTTTTGGGTATTTCAAAATAGGTGTTCTGGAGACATTTTAAGCTCAACTTGTCCAAAACTTGTCATCTTTCACCCAAACCTTCCCCTTTTCCAAATTTCCC
Organism: Vombatus ursinus; assembly: GCF_900497805.2. Lineage (NCBI taxonomy): Eukaryota > Metazoa > Chordata > Mammalia > Diprotodontia > Vombatidae > Vombatus > Vombatus ursinus. The sequence continues at coordinate 5,007,542 of NW_020954687.1, forward strand.
CACTTCCATAAAAATAAACAAAAAACTCCATCATTCTTTCTTGTCCCAGGTTTATAATTTCAGGTATTCTTGATATCTTACTCTCCTTCAACACACAGCAATCATTTGCCAAATCTTGTTCCTACCTCCACCACGCCCCTCATATCTGACTCCTTTTTTCTGTTTTCCTAGCCACCAGTTTTGTTCAGGCCCTCATGAACTCTAGCCTCATTTATGACAACACATTCCTAACTGATCTCCCTGCCTCAAGGCAGTCTTTCTTACAGTCCATTCTTACACATTAATACAGAAGCAATTTTCCTCAAAAGCAAATATGTCCATGTCACTTCCCTATTCAATTAATTCCACTTGTTGTTTGTGCCTCTAGGATCAAACACAAACAGCTATGTTGAGTTTTTGAAACCCTTCACAATCTGGACCCAACCTATCTTCCCAGTATTATTGAACATTGCTCGCCTTTCTACACTTTTTAATCTAGCCAAACTGACTTTCTCTGTGTTCCTCACCCACAGCCCTCCATTTCCCATCTCCACGTATTTGCGCTGGCTATCTCTCATGTCTGAAATACATACCTTTCTCATCCCTATCTCATAGAATCCCTTTCTTCCTCTAAGACTCAGCTCAAGTACAATCTCCTATTTGAAGCCTCCTCTGATTCTCCTCAGCTGCTAGTGCCTTGCCTCTCTTATTATCCTTTATTTAACTACAGTATTTTGTATATATTTGTATTTACTTTATATTTATGATATATTAATTTACATACATACTTGTCTTCTGTTAGAATATAACATACTTGTGAGTAGAAATTATTTTATCCATTACATTGGTATCTGGCACATAGTAGATGCTTTAATTAATGCTTATTGGTTGAATGATTGATGACATGAAACCTTCAGGTTCACTTTTTGAGATTTTTCTACTGTCTTGACTCAGAATATCAACCCAGGAAACCTAAGAAAATGTGTTGCATGCATGATATTTCCCAGTATACTGAAGTTGAATCCCTATTTCTCAGTAGACAGATCACAAAATTAAAGATATAATTTTAGAATTAAGGCAAAAAAAATCAAACACAACAGATCTCCTAGAAAATAAATACACCTCACAGTGAGCATTCCTCCTTCAAAGATCTTTACAGTGTCTTTATCACAGTCAATAAAAAGGAAGGCTCCTTGCTGACTGCTACCAGCAAACTTAGTATTCTCAAGCCTTCAGTGTCTCTAGCCGCTTCATTCAAGCAATTTTCTCTTGTCACAGCTATACTCAAGGTGGCAACAAATCTATATTTTGGCAGACTCTGCATAGATGTAGTCGGTGTATTGTGTGGCCCATGTAGGTTATGTGGATTCATATGGGTTTGTCTAGATGTGGCTCACAAGGAGGTGAAAAGAGAGAGAGAGAGAGAAAGTTGAGACATTTTTCTTGTTCCTGCCAAGAGAAGAAGCAGGATGTTGATGCCAGCAGCTGGGCACTAATCTCTCCTCAGAGAAGGGCATATTGGGCTAGAGTTATATCTATATGCCCCCCCTAAATAGTGATAGTGTTGGGGAAATAATTTTAGGTTCAAGCTGTGCTCTTGAGAGTTATCTTTTAATGGGGAAAGAGTACTCCAAGCTATATGTACAAGGCTTGACTCCCTTCCCACCAAATGCTAGTTACCAAAGACCACATGTAGTGAATAGAAAATAAACTCATTTATCCAAGATAATAGCAAATAGAAATCAGAGAAAGTATACAAATAAGGATATAACAGACAATACACAGAATGAATGGGCTCTCCCACTGGGTGTAAGATAGCTTCACCAGAGAAAGAAGCCCAGTTCTCGTCCAAAGGGAAATTCTCCGAGTCTACAGTGTGGTAAGTTAGGGAGAGGGAAATGATCAAGAAGTTAACTCCCATGTATATATATATATGTGTGTGTGTGTGTATGTATATATATATGATGGCTTCTTCCCAGAGTCTTTTTCTTTTTTTCAAGGACCTAGTCCTGATAAGAATTTAGAACTTGTTCTGCAATCTGGAAGCCACAAGACCAGAATAGTTCTTCCAAGATCTTGTCAGCTCCATCTCTCACACAGGTGTGGAATATCAAGTAATCAATCTCTACCAATGAAGAGAGTCTTAGCAATTAGGGTTAAGCCTGGTTATACAGAAAAAGGTCACCAGAGTGTTCCCTGTCTGATTGGGGATATGGTTTTCTGGTTTAAAAAAAAACCACCAAAAACTAAAATAAACAAACAAAAAAGCATTAGACTAGGAATTTCTCTTTGTGATTATTTTCTACACTTCCCATTAAACTTGGCATCACAAAATATTGCCCAGAGATCAATAATCCTCACTGTATGTTGTGAAAAGAGTACGAGTAACTCACTCCAGATTCTGATATGGTGACTATGGACTTGCAATACTCTTCCACTATCAGATGTCCAGAATGAAGCTGAGCATTCCTACTGATCTTTCCTCTTTTCCTCAGGGCAAAAGCCAAAGGTAAGAGTCCCTCAGAATGTGCTGCCATGATGACACCATATACTTTATACACATATGAGCATAGTAGAAAGAGCACTAACTCTGGAGTCAAAAGAGCTGGGTTTAAATCTCACTTCTTATGCTTACGCTTTCTGTGACCCTGTCATATAACTTCCTTGGGCCTCAGTTTCCTTATCATTAAAATGAAGGAGTTGAACTAGATTTCCTATGATACTATAACTTCTAGGATACCACCATTCACTTGTTTAGTAACTAGAAAAAAAACTACACTGCTTTTTCTCTCTCACTGTCTCATAAGTCACAATGTGAGTTAAGTGGGTGGTATTATTTAGATCACCCTAAATCACCAACCTACCTAAGGTGGAGGGGGTAGGTGGAAAAGCTGTCTACTCTTCTAGCTCTCTACAATATTTTCCTTCTAGGACACTAATTCTTTGAGAGATGAGAAGGAGAAGTAGTTTTTCTATTGCTATACTAAGATGCCTTTTTAATCACTAGATGCCATTGAGCACAGGTTTCTTTGTAATACAGAGACAGTGCCTTATTTACACAGCTGCTACTAGTAAAAAAAAAAAAGAAAAAGTGGGACCCTTTTGTAATGCTGCCACTGGAGACAGGATCACCAGGTTTATTTTCCCCCATTTGTAGTGAATGGTTCTATTTCAAGAGGTGTTAATCTGACCTGTGTTTAAGTCTAATCTGTGAAATAAACTACAGAAAAACCATGTTCTGCTCTATTTTTTTTCCTAGATGTGATGATCCAAAAAGAATCCATAAATCACTTGGGTCATTAAATCATTCTCTTCTTTCCCTGCCCTTCAGCATAAAGCATTTGTGGACAACTTAATGCCTAACACTCTTCTATGTCTACAGAGGGCTTTGTAAAGCAATGCTGTCTGTGACTGGCACTGTGAGGCAACTGTGAAAATAATATGGATATATAAAACTCTGACAGTTCCTACCAAGCTGCAAAGGCTTCATATCAAGGCCAGGAAATGGATGGACTACATGTGTGTCTTCTGAGGACCAGCCTATGTATTTTTGAGAGACTTATTGAAAGACCGTTGGTCACTAAGGGACAGATATTCTCGTATGATCATTTGTAGTAGCTCCCTTTTAGGGTTGTTGTAAGAATCAAATCAGTTAATACATATATGGCACTTGATAAACTTTAAAGCACTATATAAATGTCAATAATTATTGGCTGAAAGGTAGTCTTCAGGCTGTGATTTGCTTTACTGAATAAAAATGTTTTCTTTTTGGTAGTCAACGAACTATAAACCTAGTAAAACCTTACACTCACTGTACATTTCAGCTAATCGTGTCACTGTAGAGAGAGATTGTTTGCTGTAGGAAATTGTTTGTGAAAGCCTGCTGTTCTTGTTTTCTTCAAGCATCATCAGTATGTATATAGATCAGTATATATATATATGTATATATATACATATATATATCATTCTCATAAAGGTTTTACAAAGATTGGAAGGTAAGAATATGGACTGGTTTGCTTTGGTGGAGCTAATAACATCTTCAGACATTTTAATATCTTCACATCCCTGAGATATTTTTATGATTGCTCATTATATTATCTTGGTCTGATCCAGCCCTTCTTTCTTCCCTGACATTCCTTTTGTTTTGTGTGTGTGTGTGTGTGTGTGTGTGTGTGTGTGTGTGTGTATGTGTGTGTTTTTGGCTAGGCAATGGGGTTAAATGACTGGCCCAGGGTTACACAGTTAGTGTTATGTGTCTGAGAACAGATTTGAACTCAGGTCCTCCTGACTTGAGGGCCGGTGCTTCATCCACTGCACCATCTAGCTGCCCCTCCTCCCCGACATTCTTAAGAGCCATTTCAAATTCTACTTTTTGCACATTTGAGAGTGAGATATTTGGTATTAGAGTGCAAGTATTATGGTTTTATTGTCAGTGAAGATGAGTAGATAAATGTGTTCCATTTATCATATTTCCAGAACCAGAAAGTATCCCAGGAAGCATCTAATCCAACTCTTTCATTTTACAGATGAGATAACTGAGACTCAAGGAGGTAGTGCCTTGCTCAAGATATGTGACATAGGTAGGATCTATTTATTGCACTCCTTCCAAATTCATTGATGAACATTTTCAGTGTGATGTGTGGCTCAGCTGGGTCTCATACTAACTTTGCTATAGACTTGTTTTTACTTAAAATGTTTTTCACTGCTTTATTATTCATAATCCTGTGCCTTTTTTTTTTAGTATTTTACAAATAAGGTTGCATTAAAAAATTGTATATACCTTTATTGTCATATTTGTGTTTGGCAAGGACATCAAGGGTTTTCTGCTTGAGGATGTTTTTTTGGGAGGATTCCTTGGTCTTTTCATTGTGATGACTCTCATATATGAGTTAACATTTTGTGGGAAATGGTGAGAACAAGGCCTATTTTGTTTTACCTTTTTTTCCCCAGTTCTCATTTTTGGGATCAATGATTTATTTAAATTGGACAAATAATCTGTTATATGAAAATTCTCATCTTTATTCTTTTTATTTGATTTTGATTTTGATTTTGACTTTTACTTTCACTAGTCTGGGATTTGACTGCACAAGCTGATTATGATATGGCTCCTACATCTGTAAGCAGTCATTAACTCTCATTAAGGAGAATGAACATGTAGAAAAGGAAACAAGGATTCATCTCTTTTAATATGTTTATTTTATATTTTCTTACCTGGTGCCATCTCCTTCTTTCTCTGCTTCTTTTTGGACTCCTTTTTTTTAATACTCCCTCCTAATCTAATCTGGGATTTTGCACAGAAATCATGGTGTCATAGATTTAGAGTTGGAAAAGACCTTAGATACCATCTAATCTAACCCCTTTATTTTACAGATGAGGACACTGAGGCGCAGAGAGTTCAAATGTTTTGTTCAAGGTCACAAATGGGAGACATAAGATTTCAATCCACATACTCTGACTCAAAATTCATTGTTCTTCCACTGTACCATGCTGCCTCATTGTATGGAACCTTTCAAGCTAGAAACGTGTAGTTTTGCTTGTTTCTAGCAACTGGTTTCTTACTACTTCCTTGTATGTAAACTCAAAAGAAAGAAACCCAATCAGTCCTGCTTGAAAGCCCCAACTCTCCAATGCCACTTGAACTGATCTGATCCTGAAGTTGCCCTGAAAGATAGGATTCAAGAAGAGCTTGGTGTAACAACTTGCCAAGTCCTGAGATTAGCCTTTTGTCTATCATGGATTCCATCCTTCTGCCATGGTCTAAAGGTCATTTTACTCAAGGCTCTGATTGTATTGCTCCCTTGCCCTTCCTAGTCTATTTTGAAACTGCCAGCACTGACTGATGTGTGTTTTTCTTTTATTTGGGGGTAGGGGGAGGGAAGGTAAGCTACCCCAATCTAACCATATCAGTTGCTTCATCACAGTGTGGTAGTGGGAGGGCTGATTCTTTCCTAGTACACTTCCTGTATTGTCCTGCCTTGCTCTCCATGCTCTCTTCAGTATCTCCAGTGAAGCCACTTGACCATCCATTAGGCATACCAAATAAAAGGGCCAATTGTTTTTTAGCTGAGCAGGACAGTCAGGTATATTTGAAAGATCATGGGAAATAGAAGAGGTACCATGTCAGAGAAGAGCTAATGTCACACTTTTAAAAAGGGATGCAATCATAATCTACAAAGTATAGTTCAATGAGCTTGATTTTATTTCCTGGAAAATATAGAATTGAGCATTAGATGGTTGATTGATGAATATCCAGAAAAGAAAGTAGGGATTTTTAAAAGTCACCGTGACTTCCTCAAGAACAGATTCTACCAAACCAACTTCATTCTTTTTTGTGTATGTGTGTGTGTGTGAGGAGATTACTAGGCTAGTAGATAAGTAGAATATTATGGCTACCATAGTTTACTTAGATTTTAGTGAAGCTTTTGATAAAATATCTCATATTCTTATTTTGAGAATATGGAGAGATATGGGTTAGATCATAACACAATTTGATAGATTCAGTAATGGTTGGATGGCTAGACTCAAAAACTTATTGTTAATTGTATAATGTCAATGAATCAGGAAGTCTCTAGTAAAATATCCCAGGAATCTATACTCAACATTAAGCTGTTTGACAATTTTATCAATGATTTGGACCAATGTCCAGATGGCATGTTCATCAAATTTCCAAATGACTCAAAATTGAGAAGAATAGCTAACACCAAAAGGGTGTTCTCAAACTTTTATTTTTACAACCCCTTATATTCTTAAAAATTATTAAAGACTTTCTGCAAGAATGTTATTTATGTAGGTTATATCTATCAATATTTACTATATTAGAGAGGGTTATTTCCAATTGTCCTGATCTATATCTTGCCACTGGACCCAAATGGCTCCAGAGGAGAAAGTGAGGATGGTGAGTTTGCACAGCCCTCCCTCACTTAAATCCAATTCACTTGCATGTCATGGCATCACCTCCCAGATGTCATGGTACTCTTTGAGAATGAAGGACAAACACTACCAACAACATCAATAACAATAACATATTAGAAATTAGAATTGCTGCTGTGAAAATAGTTTTTGATCTCATGGATTCTCCTGCAAGGTCTCAAGGAAACCAGGGACCCTTAGAATACTGATTGAGAAACACTAGGCTAGAGCACTGGGCCAAATCTAATAAGATGAAATGCAATTAGAGCTAAATGTGAAGTGTTTTACTTGGGCACAAAAATTAGCTTCATAAGCTCAAGATGGTGGAGGCATAGTTATCAAATCATTGTTATGAAAAGGATAGAAAGGTTTTAATGGACTGTCAGCTTAATTTCAGGCAATATTGCTATGGCAGGCAAATACATATATACACACATACATATATATGCACATACACATATATATATGCATCTAAATGTAGTAATAATTTCAAAAAAATAAGCAGAGAGAGTGGGAGTGGTAGTTCCATTGTACTATAATCTCAATCAGACCTCATCTGGAGTATTGTCTTCATTTCAGGGCATCACCAAAGAAGAAATTTGATAAGCTAGAGACTATCCACTAGAAGGCAACCAGGATGTTAAAAGTCTTTATTAAGTCCACATAATATGCAGATCAGTTGAAAGAATTGGGCATTTTTAGCCTGGAGAAGAGAAGATTCAGGGAGAATGTGATAGCTGTCTTCAAGTATTTGAAGGTCTGTCACGTGAAGCACTAATTAAATTTGCTCTATTTTGCCCCAAAGGACAGAAAATGAGGAACAATGGGTAGATGCAAAAAGAAGCCAGTCGAGTTGTGGTGTGGGGGGGGGGGGGGGGGGAAATCCTAACAAGTAGAGATGTCCAAAAGCAGAATGGATTGCCTGAAAAAGTGGTCACTTCTCCTTGGAAATCTTTAAACAGAGGGTGGATGACCACATGTCTGATATGTTATAGTGGCGATTCTTTTTGTATGTGGATTGAAATAGATGACTAGTGAAACCTTTTCCATCTCTCAAATCCTGTGGTTTTCTTACTCTAAGGATGGGTAGCACAGCATGAGACTATATGTATAGGTAATGATCTGCGCATTTGGATTAATGATATGGCTGATTCACTGAAATATACAAGTATTGACAAACTAGAAGGTAACTCGGATGGAGTGGAGACCATGTCACAGAAAGATTGGCTAAAGGACATGAAGATCTTTAACCTCAAGAAGAGAAGAAAAGGGGTTTATGAAAGATGACTTCATGTATTTGAAGGACTATCATATGGAAGAGGGATTAGAACTGCTCTATTCAGTCCCAGAAGCCAGAAGTAGGAGCAATGCGTGGAAGTTGAAACTAGATTTGTTCCATTAAAAAGCAGAACTTCCTACCAATTAGAGTTATACAAAAATGGAATAGATTCAAATCACTGCAACTCTTCAAGTGGAGATCAGAAGACTGCTTATCATAGATGTTGCAGAGGGGTTTCCTGTTGAAGCATGTATTCAACTAAACAACCTTTAAGTTTCTTTCCAACTCTAAGATTGTCTCTCATTTTTGATTTATTGTCTTTTGCAACTCACAGTGAGACCAACAGAACTTTAGATTAAGATGCATGAGGTTGAGCCAACATTCCAATATCATGATCTACTAATCCTGCAAAAGTGACTACAGAAACCTGGCAAAGTGGTGAGCTTGGAATCATTCTTATCTACTAATTGGAGGTGGCTAAGACTTTCACTGAATTTTTCAAAGAAGTACCACCACGGGCCAATACTATTTCATGCCAGCAGCAATAGGATTCCAACAAGTTGGTGAAATGTGCCTTAGACCAGTGGTTTTCAAAATGGTGGCCTGCCAAGTCCCTCCAGGTGGTCTGTGAGTAGCTCTAAAGCTTGCAATATATTTCTTTTTTTCCACAATAATATATATATTTTAGAACTAATGTGTTCCATCATGGATTTGATTTTACATTCAAAAGCACAAAAATGAATATTATAAGGAAAAAAAAAGAATCACAAGGTAGAGTTTAGATACCTGGATTTAAAGAGCAGAAATCTATTTAGACAGAAATCTATTTTCTGAAGTTGGTAAATAGTATTTTGGATTGTGAGCCAGGGCCATCCTACCATTGTTATGGCAATGACCTATGGAAATACCATTGAGGCACAGTACACAGTAAAAAGCACTTAACTTGGAGTCAGGAGATCCATATTCAAGTTCTAATTCTACTACTTATTAGCTGAAGGACCATAAGCCAGTCACTTAAACTCTGAGCCTCCATTTCCTCATCCATAAAGTGAGGGGGTTTGACTCAGTGTCATTTCTATCTTAGATCTATGATCTATTTTGCACCTTAGAACTGTCCTGTTCTGTTATCATTATCTCCATTTTTTCAGATGAGGAAACCAAGTTTCAGAGAGGTCAGATGAATTGCATAGGGTCACACAGCTACTAAATGTCGGAGGCAAAATTTGAGCCCAGGTGTTCCTGACTCCAAGTCCCACACTCTGTCTACTAATATTGCTTGCTCATAGGATTATTGTGAACAGTGAATAAAATAATCTTTAATATTTGTAAGCATCATACAACCTTAGCTACTTTCCAGTAGTATGATATCCCCCAGAAGTTTTGTTGTGCTACAGCTTTTCTCCATATATGTAGAACAGTCCATATTTCTCAAAGGCCACATGGAGATAGCCACAGTTGGAAAGCATGGGGAGGTTGACTTCACATTATAGCATGTGTCTTTACAAATCATTGGTACTCAGCTTTCTTATTATTACTATAACTGGGCAATTAATACACATTCCTTCGGCTATAAAACCAGGATGCTATATTTAAGACTGGGCAATGACAATGTTGTCTTTAATGGTAACAGATTCAATTCCTTATGATTTCAACTGAGGCTGGCCTTTAAAGTTGATGAATACTTATATGATGTGATGAGCAGATTGGTTGGAATGTCCCCTTCCCCAAAAATATCTCCTGACTTAATATGTGGACCTGAAATTCCACCTTGAGAGATTCATTTCCTTGAACATTTAAGAATGCTCTTTCCTTTCATTGCTTTAAACCAGAGGTCCTTCCATCATTATGGAAACTTCCTCCACTGACATAGATTGTAACCCCATGGTCTTCATGAGCTACTGTGGCCAAAATAATTTATCAACTAGTGGGTGAACTCATAATGAATATCTCCAGGTTTATCTCTGCGGGGCCTCTGCTGCCAGACACAGATCTTATCACCATACTTGAAATCTGTCCAGAAGACAGTGTAATGCAATGGAATGAGCATTGAATTTGGAATCAGACATTCTAAGTTCAATATCTGTCTACTATTTACTACACGTGCAGTCCAGGGCCTATTTCCTTATCTGTACAATGAAAGAATTGAGTGACATCACCTCAAAGGTCCCTTTCAGCTCTAAACCTATCGTCTTCTGACTTGCCAGGGCCTAGGTTTTACTAACATATTCTTCTAAAATTGACCCTTCTCTTACAAGGTCTGACATTATGATGGGATTTCAGTGGAATGGGAAAAAGTGCTTTTTTTTTTTTTAAATGAAAACAACCCAAAGAAGACTAGTAACTTAAGTAATTATCCACCAAGACACTGATTAGAAGGATCAATAAAGTTTATATTGACATAGTCCTTTGGGACTGGGATTGGATGTGACATGGGAGAGAGAGCCAGTCAGGAGTGTTGGGAATGTTGTTAATGGGAAAGAGTGACGTATTCCTTTAATAGGTGGCCACAAGAACAGGCTTAAATGGGCAGGATAGGGCAACGAGGGCCTTTAGGAAGGGCCTCCCCCGGAGGACAGGGAGATGAGTATCGTGACAGGAGCTGAGATGGGAAACAAGTGAAGCAGGAAGTCCCATCAAAGAATGAATTAATTAAAAAATAAGTTAAGTGCAAAAGTAATGTGCAAAGCACTATGCTAAATACTGGGGATACAAGGGACTATGCATATTTATTACAAGGTTATGTTTTCTAATAAATGTTTGCAAATTTAAAAAATAGAATAAAAATGAAAGTAAAGAAAAAGAAAGGTAAGAGAAGAGAAAGTGGAGTAAGGAAATGACAGGATGGGATAGGAAGGGAAAGAGAAAGGAAAAGGAAAAGGAAAAAGAAAAAGAAAAGGAAAAGGAAAAAGAAAAGGAAAAGGGAAAGGGAAAGGAAAAGGGAAAGGGAAAGGGAAGGGAAGGGAAGGGAAGGAAAGGAAAGGAAAGGAGAAAGGAAAGGAGAAAGGAAAAGAGAAAGGAAAGGAAAGGAAAGGACAGGAAAGGAAAGGAACATATTGAAAGAAGATTACATATTGGGATGATGTGGGAAGAAAAGCAAGACAGCCCTTGCTCTCAAGGATATCACATGATAAGGGGTGGGGGGGAGAGAACAACACACACAGGAAGTTTTGCTCAAGGCAAACTGAAAGGTCCCATGGTTCTCAGGATGCAGCACCAAAGCAGATGGTATTTCTTTAGTACCTTCTTTAGTGTCATTTCCATTTGCAAAACCCTATCTATTTCTCATGTTAAACCATTGGTTGGGGCTATGGTCTTTAGTGGTGAGAACATTCTTTTCTGGGTCCTCACTTACTGTGGCTGACAAAGACTCAGGGCTGTAGCACCTGTAGAGGGAGGGGCCAGGTTATGTCACTACAAGAGCTGCTTCCCTGGACGATGGCCAGCTTGAGTCTAAGGCTGGTGTCTTAAGGCAGTGCTCTTAATCTTGGGATTCCTGGGCTTGCTTCCCTGCACATCAGCAGCAAGTGGTTGGTGGTTGGTGTTCATAGTGCTGAGGAGGGAGCCCCCCACCTCCCATTTCTACTCCCATGGACAATGACTGCAGGCCTAGGGAATGCTGCCATTCTAGGGGCTTTTGACCTTAGGGTCCTAGGCTGTCTCCACTGGGTTTCTGAGGGGAGATGGAGGTTGTCAAGGTAGTGGCAATGGTTTGATCTCGCCTAACTCTCTCCTTAGGACACCATGTTTCATGAGCTTGACTGATTTGCCCATGTGTGGTGGCAGATGACTGATTGGTATTGTTAATTGTGGTGGGGATGAAAGGCCCGTGTTCCCAGGGTCACTCCCTTAGATCAGTCCCATCCTCTAGAGGCGGAGTTGAAAACAGGTCTGGTGTACACTGCTGTGCTCAGGGCTCTCCTCCCAATTTGTGCTCCTTTAGATGTGAACCAGCTCTGAAACCCAATTTGGTAAGAAAGGAAGGACCACTATGTTAGAGGAAGTCCTGTCCACATTATAACAGAGGGGACAGTAGCCATAATCCTGGCTGCAACAAAGAAGGTAGAAATAAGGCATATCAAATCAGGAGAGTCAAAAATAGAGTCCTAATGTCAAAGGGCATGCCCAGAAGTGTAAGTCAAGGTCACCAGTCTAGGCAGAGACTATGGCCTTGTAAACAGGAATAATGCAAAGATGACCATGAATTTTCAGTATAATGACAGTTCTTAGTTCTATACCTCTTTGTAAATTACAAAACACCCCTCTAAAATAAGTAGGGGAAGTATTATTATCCCCATTTTATAGACTGAGCATTTAAAGCACAGAGGGGCAAATTGACTTGCCCACAATAACGAAGCCAGGGAGTATCAGAACCACAACTCAAATCCAAATTCTTTGATATTGAATCCTATGTTTGTTTTTTATTTCTCTCTTGAGTTAGGCTACTACTGGACCTGGAGTCAGGAAGAACGGAGTTCAAATGCAGCCTTAGACACTTACTAGCTGTGTGACCCTGGGCAAGTCACTTACTCCTGTTTGCCTCAGTTTTCTCATCTGTAATATGAGCAGGAGAAGGAAATGGCAAACCAGTCCAGTATCTTTGCCGAGAAAACCCTAAATTTGGTCACAGAGTCAGACACGACAGAAACAACTGAACAACAATAACAACAATAAAGGCATGTTCCCTTCCCAATCCTTCTTTTCTGCCGTGTTGTCCCTCACCCTCAGGTAGAGCAGGAGCTGAAGAAAAGTGAAGTAGGATAAAGTTTAGGGGTTCAGAATTATTAAAAAAGTAACAACTGCCTTTCTACATTGATTCCTCCCTTTAGTGGTAGACTGCTGAGTACCTCCCACTTCTCCTAACTTTTATAAAGACAGACTTTTCAGAATAGAAAAGTACTATGGCCAAAGTTGCCCAGTTTGCAATTTTCCCCAGGTTTAGCCCTGATTTCAGTGTATGGGAAGAAAGATGACTACGCCATAAACACAGCCACCTCCTCCCCACCCTCCAGCAAGCCTGGGAGTGCTTTCTGGTACTGACAAGATGAATGTCCCCAGGGAGCATGGTGAGGGCATTTCCTAAGAGGGGAAGAAGTAGAAGGGAGAGAAGCCCAATTTTACAAACTTGATTTGGGAGTATAGAATTTAAAAGGACATCTCTTTCCAGGAGCATTTGGAATTTACTTGGACTTTATGAAAACCAGACAGCAATGCTTGTCTTTGACTAGTCAGTCACCTTATACTTAGTATACATCATTAAATGTGGTTATTTTGGCTCCAGATTTGTTGGTTTACTGTACAGTTCACTTCCCTTAATCTATCACATTAATACAAAGTTCTGAGAAATTAATCTTTTGAAAGAGTGTTTTATATGTTATTAAAGCACTGATCAGACATTTGTTTTCTGAACTATTCTGCTTCCTACTTAACAGGAGAGATCACTGGGCTTAGAGTTAAGAAGACCTGTGTCCAAATCCCACCCTGACATTTATTAACTCAGACCAAATCATTTCATCTTTTTGAGCCTCAGTTTCTTTATCTGTAAAATGGAGATAACATTTCTCTCAAAGGGAATAGTCAAGGTGTTAAGGTTTTAAAGTATTTTAAAACAAAATCTTTCCCTGATTTCTTAAGTTGACTTGATTGTTCAGTTTCTTAATTTTTTTTTCTTTGAGATCCCACCTCTTTCACTTGCTACCTTTGTGATCCTGGGCAAGTCATTCAGTATCTGTCAGGTCACTCCCCTGTGGAAAACACTTCAATGAGTCCTAATACCTACTGACTATATTTCAGACTCCTTACTATTAAACCCTGTCCTCTCCCTGCTACTTTTCCAATCTCATTTTATACTATTCTTCTTCAAATATGTTGTGCTTTAGTTGGAGTGGTCTATATTTCCCTCTCTTCCCTCCTGAACGTACCTCTGTTGAGGTTCAGGGAATCATATGTTGAGGTTTAGAGGTTTAGGAGTACTGGGATTCCTAAATAGTGACACACAGGTCCTGCTCAAATGAATTCAACCCAAACTTTCTTTCATTCAAAGACAAGGTTTATTAAAGATCCATCATGTTGGATCTTACGGAATCTGAATGTTTGTGAACTATTGGCTAGATTTTAAGAATCTGAGCACCTTAATGGAAGCCAGATGGACCTTATATACAGAAAGACTGTGGGAAGGATCTAGGAGGGGCAAAGTAGTTTGGGGTGACTAGAGGAGGAGTCTGGGAGAAGTCTAGGGAGGATCTTGATGGGAGTGGCCAGTAGGCTGGGGTGACTGGAGGAGGGGTCTAGGGAGGATCTTGATGGGAGTGACTGGGAGGTCAAGAACGGGGTCTAGATAGGATCCAGGATGGGAAGTATCGGGGCCATTGGGTGGTAATAGCTGATGGAGGGCTAAGATAGGTTAAGAGTAACAGAGAATTGGGAGATTGGGTATAGGTGATAATGAAAGGCCAGTTGATGGGATTATAGCCTCAGGTAAAAGCTAGAGACTTCCTTGACCAAGTGGGAGAGTGGGTTTTTTTTAGAGCCCATAGACAAATGGGACCCATTGTTTAATCTGTGCTATGTTTAATCTAGCCTTTCCCATTTCCCTCAAGCATAGAACAATCTTTTCAGTCTTGTTTTTGTGACTAGCAGCCTGGAGGCAGGGCCTTCCCCCAAAGGGCTCAGTCCTCTGGTGATACAGACCAGATTTCTTCCTGGTGAAGCCTGACACCAAAGGGAGGGATTCAAGCTTTTCTAACTATTTCTGACCCATTTTGCCCTGTCTCTAGGATAGAACTCCAAGGAAAATCCCTATAGCAAAGTTTAGGTATCCCATGTCGGTCTTTCACTATGGGATCATAGGGTACCCTTTAGAACAGGTACTCAATGTACAAAATAAACATCAGGAATAGGACATAATTTACTTATTCCTTCTTCAGCTCATTTTACAGATGAAGAAACTGAGGCAAACAGTGTTAAGAGATTTACTCAGGGTCATACAGCTAATAAATATCTAAGGCCAGTTTTGAACACATGAAGTTGAGTCTTCTTGACTTTAGGTCCTGTATTCTATCCATTGTGCCACTTACCTGCCCCTCAAAAGGAATGCTAAAATAGAAAAGAGGGGTAAATGCACATTAACAAATATTTAAAATATGAAGTGATATTAGAGGTAGCTAGGTGGTGTAGTGGATAGAGTGTTGGGCTTGGAGTCAGGAAGACTTGAGTTTAAATCCGGCCTCAGACACTTACTAGCTGTGTGACCATGGGCAAGTCACAACTTCTGTTTGCCTCAGTTTCCTCAAAACTAAAATGGGGATAATACTGCTTCCATCACAGGACTGTTGTGAAAATCAAATGAGATCATATTTGTAAAGCACAGTGCTTGGCACCTAGTAAGTGCTATATAAATGATTATTCACTCCCCTTATACTCATATGTGTGTGTATATATATGTATATATACCCACATATATATAAATATACATATATCCACATATATACATTATGTGTATGTATATACATATATGTTTACACACATATATATGCATACATATGCATATGTGCCTATATCTGTATTGTGTATATACATACATATACATATATACATATATATTCACCTAGTATATTCTCCAGGGAGGTAAATTCAACTTTATATGACCAACAAAAATTTCACAGTCTTATTGTATATGTAATATTTGAACAACTCACAAAGTCTAGATCCTCTGGTCAACCAGACATAGCCATTCAGTCTCTTTGGGTTTAGGATGATTAGACATTTCTCCTCCAAAGATTCATGTAGTTGCAGAAACATCTCCCTCTGAGCAACTCAGGAACCCAGGAATCTTGAACTCATGAGGTAGTTGCCAGATGGAAATTTTCTTTCCTTGTGACTGCTATGCTATTCAGTGACTTACCTACATGACTTCTGGGTAATACATTCATACTTGCCCTGGTTAGTGACAGGTTGGTTAGGAAAGAACCCTTTCCTTCACTGCAAATCCAAAGGGAAGCTTGTACTAGATCTGTCCCAAGAAAAGTTAGCCCAGAAGAGAGAGGGAAGAGAGTCTTTCAATGCCTCTGTAGAGATTCCTATACCAGAGTCAAATCTTCCACAGTCCTTGGTGGCCAATCCTCTTTGAGTTAACCAAAAGTCATAGGGACATGCAGGGACCAATCAGAAGTTATAGTATCACCTAAACATAGTGAAGTTTCTGATATTTGCTACATATCAGTATGCATATTCATCCCTATAGGATCGCTACACTACTTGAGATGAAATTTCCTTGGTAAAAAAAAAACAAAACAAAACAAAACAAAAAAAAAACCACTCCAACTGACTCTGCTTTCTTAGCCCCTCACTTTTCCACAGAGTCAGTGGTGGAATGTGAGGGCTGCTAACAGGGACTCATCCTTTTAAAATTTGAAATTTTAACTTTTGAGCCTTCCCTGTCTGTACAAAACAGAGCTCCAGGGTGATACACTACCAAGACAAAAAATACAGTGACCATAAGAGCCAGAGGGGAAAACATATTACCTAGATTTTTCCTTTTCTCTGTAACACCTGAATGAAGTCCCTGGGGCAGAAAAGAGGAGACTTCTTTGGCATAAGAAGGAAGAGGACAAACAGGTTGTATTACCCTGGTAAAAACTGGGTTCCTCTAAGCAAAAGTGCAACTAAAGCAGATGAGACAACACCATAGAGAGCGTGTGGGAGAAGGTCATAGAGAGGTCCTACACTGCAGGGCAACCAAGTCATTAGACACACTTCCTTCTCTCAAACTAGGGTCTCTGTGAAGCACCAGAAAGAAGCAGTAGTGGTTATAGTTGTAGCAAGCAGAGGTCCTCAGAGACTGGGAATGCTGCACTATTCCCAATGGGCTCAGGGTCTCAGGTCATCCCACCATAATGAGAGAACCACGAGTACATGGTATATCCAGCTATGAGTATACCAGAAGGTATAATCCTCATCGATGTGGATAACATTTGTGAGATTTAGGGTACTCCACGGAATACCACATGACATAGATTAAGAATGAAGAAAATGCAGAATAAAATCACAGAATAGAATGAGAGGAGGGGTTCACTACATATGTGCATGCCTGGTGGCCTCTGCAAAATACATTAATTTTTACTTCTAACTGCTTTTGAGGGACTTGGAAGAGAAGGAACCACAACAGGGACAGAGCCAGAGTAGTGTCCTTCACAGAAAGAGCTTATGAGCCCTGGCCTCACCGACTGTTAGTAAAACTGTCATTGTGATTTTGAGTGCTTTTATTCTCTGATATAAAGTACAAAATTCAAGGGAGGCTGTATTTCATTTTTATGAGGAAAGAAGGCAGGAAGAGGGGCTAAAAGACTATTGGTGCCAACACGTTTATTTTAACAATCAGAAGGGGAAGGTTTAGTTTTCCAAGTGAAGTGAAGCCAGTGAAGGGGTCTTTGTTCTATATTTCTGCTGTCTTATTCATTCGTTTGTTTGCTTATTTGTTTATTTACTTGTTTGTTTGTTTTTAGGAGAGAAATAATCTTATACCTAAGGATCCCTTTGTTCATGACAGCATGGTTCCCTTTTACAAAGCTATGCTACTTTATGTAGCCCATGTAGCATAGCCAAGAGTTTGTTTTTCTGCCACCAGGCTTAGTTCTCAAGATCTAGCAAATTATACTTCTGTACCCTACCTACTTCAGGTCTAGACTTTTCTCCTGCCCTGTCTATTATGTTAGAATTACTTTTCAAATGCCTGAAAGACTAAAATGAAGTGTCAGCACTTATTGTGACACCCAGAAACCCCTTAAGAGGCAGTGCAGTGAGAGGAGCTAGGTGAGGTGTCTGGAGACTGACTACAAGCTCTTCCAGTAGACTGGGAACTTTGGGAGAGAAAACATGCTTTTTGTTCATTTTGAATTTCCAGCTTGCTTATAGTAAGAGGAGTCTCATAAATGCTTGTTAAACTGCATTTGAACTGCTTTAGTTCTTAGCACAGTGCCTGACATATAGTAGGCTCTTAATAAATGCTTGTTGAATTGACTTGAATTGGGTGTCAGTTTTCGAGTTTCAGCTCTGTCATTAATTCATTGTGTCAACTTAGACATATCAGAGTGGACAGCAACAAAAATAACATCACCATCATCATTGTCATCATCACCAATGCTATGTATTATATAATTATATATAATGATAGATAATATTATAACATAATGTAATAGATAACATACCATAACAACACATGACATGAATGATATACACTGTAATGTAATATAATATTCATATGTAATGATGGTGCTATATAATTATTATTATTGTATTCTAGCAGCTACATATGCCCTAAGGTTTGCAAAGTGCTTTACATAAATTATCCATAGGCAGTATGATGCAGGTGAAAGTGCCCTGTACCTTTTAGTCCCTAGAGACCTGAGTACAAATAATTTTTCTGACTTAAACTAGCTCAATGATCCTTCATTTAATCTCTCTGAGCCTCAATTTCCTCAAGTTGAAAGAGAGAATAATTACACACACACACACACACACACACACACACACCGCTTCATTACAGGAAAATAAAAGTTCATTATAAGCATGTAAACATGACTTAATATTATTATGGAGACTGTAAGACTGTTCTTCCTAATGTGTGAGTGTGAGAGTGTGTGTGTGTGTGTGTGTGTGTGTGTGTGTGTGTGTGTGTAAACCTTCTGGCAATCTGGTGAAGCTTTGGATCCCTTCAACAAGCTAATTTTAGCTCCCTGATAGTTCTTTCCTCTCCTAGCTTGAATCTTTGTCTCCTATAGTATTTAATGGTTCAAATCAAATCTTCCTGGCTCTCAGTGACTCACCTTTCACTTGAAAGATAACAGTTATCAAATTTCACCTACAAAAATTGATAATCACTTTAAAATCACACCTGAATCTCCAAATAGTTATGATTTCTCATTTTTTTTTGTTTTACCCTCCTGAGTTGTAGAGAGTCATATGCAAATGAGCTAAGTGACCATAATTCCCTGTACTTTTAAAGTCAAGAACATAGTCCAAAATTCATTCTGTATCCTTGAAACTATTCTTTCCTACTCACATTTTTGCAGTTTTTACTACATAAAAGTTCCTTCTCTGCCTTTTTAAACCACTAAACCATTCAACCTAGGCTTTATCCTATATCACTCATTGGGTTTTATAAGTATTTATATATAATCCACAGTTCACTTTCTGTTTTAAACCCACCAATCTCATCTGAAAACTGTATTTCTTCACACAAATATTTCAACAGTTTTTATCAGACCAAAGTAGTTTTCCATCTACTTTCAGTAATCAAAATCTTCATCCATAATAACAACAGTATATTAAAGATTTAGCACTTGATTTAAATATTTTTTCTTTACAATTTTTTTTTTGCTGCCCCTTTCAGTACTAAAATTCTTTATATGTACAAAAAGCCTTAAAAGCACAGCACTTTAAACCAGGAAAGAGCAAAATGACACAAAGTAAGGGTTGTACCAAACAACTTTAGAGAATTAAATAGTTAACATTCTCACTCACTCTCTGCATTCCCATCCCACTTTTTATTCTGGGCACAGTCAATTAAAACATCCTCATTAGTTTCTATTTCAGAGACTACATGTGGGTTCCCATGTTTTATTCTTTCATGGAAGTGATTCAACCTAATTCACCTCTACTCCACATACAGTAGAAAAGGCTGATCTTGCATTGCAAGAGAATCTCTCTGTGTATGAGGGTGCAGGTGAGAATCGGAAGAAAAAGGAGAAGTCACAGCATAGTACCAGCTAAAGCAGAAACATTTTCCATGTACTAGGGTAAAAAGTCTAGAAACCTCACTGGGGTCCGTCTTGTCCCCATGGATTTGATATGTCAAATAAGTATTATTCGAGAGGAAAAAAAAATGAACCAAAAACAGCAATGGAAATAAGATTTCTATAGATTCCCCAAATGTCATGGTTCAATAGCAAGAAAATCCAAAATGGTTCAAAAGAGAAATAAAACTCTTAAAAGAAGATATTAGCATAGTAATGAGGCCGTGAATCAGGGCCTTCATGTGAGAACCAACGCACACTGAATGGAATAATTAGAATACACAATGGAATCTATTTTCCAAGGAATAAAGATTCTGAAAAAGAGAATGATATATTTGGAATTCAAAAATACAGAAATGGAAGAAAATTTTGGGAAAAAAAGATTAAAAGACAACAAAATACTTACATAACACACAAAAATTCTATAAAAGCCAAAATGACTGACCTTGAAAACGGTATAAATACATATAACTTAAGGAAAATAAGCTTTAAAAAAAATGCAAATGGACAAAAACCTGAATACCATACTACAGGAAAAGTACAAGAAGACTTTCTTCACAGAAACTGTGGTACATGTAACTGATTGATAAATTTCCCATCACAAGAGAAAAAATGCTCAAAGTTTCATAGTCATTAAATTTTACAATTCTAACACCAAATAACAAATGTGGCATCCATGTAAGAACAAGTCTCTCATCTATAAAAGAATCTCATTTCAAATTACAAAGGATTTTTTCATATTCATTGAAAAATCAGAGAAAAAAATGGAAAACAATATTTTGAAAATCAGAAACCTCAACGTGCAATTCAAGCTAATAATATACCTTGAAAGTCTGAACCTGATCACCAGTAAAAATATGTAGACCTTTAATAAAATTACTTATTTCAGTTATTTTATGAAAAAAAAACTGAACAGATTACCTGGTTTGCAAAAAGCCTGAAATCAATTATCGCATGTAGGTTACTCTGTGTGAGTGTGTGTGTGTGTGTGTGTGTGTGTGTGTGTGTGTGTGTGTGTCTGTGTGTGTGTGAGAGAGAGAGAGAGAAAGAGAGAGAGAGAGAGAAGGAAGGAAGGAAGGAAGGAAGGAAGGAAGGAAGGAAGGAAGGAAGGAAGGAAGGAAGGAAGGAAGGAAGGAAGGAAGGAAAGAAGGAAGAAAGGAAGGAAGGAAGGATTAACTAAATCCAACATTTTTCTGTAAGTGAAAGAATATTAATTGTGTGTAGGTTTTGGGGGGAAGAGGATAACAATGGGAAACCATTTCAGTGGGGAGGGGGAAAGTAAGAGACAGAGGAGAGGCTGAAGGTGAGTAAAGGAGGGGTATTAGTTGTCTTAATCTCTCAAAAGGTGTGTAGGGCTGTGGGAAAGTAGAGCAGTCACAGGAAGGAAACAGAAAAAAATGGATGGAGAGTAGAAAAGAGGTCTCATTTTTGAAGGGGATACTAAAAAAAAAATCCCTGAGATGTCATGATGATGTGATAAAAGACAGGAAGTTTATAACGGTTGCATATGAGAGGAATAAAAACAATTTAAGTTCTCTCTGTCTAAACAATGAAGAGTTGTTCTTCATACTGTAATCCATTCCCAGAAAGTGAAAGTATAGATCCCTAAGGGTAGTTAATACCAAGTTTTGTAGGCAGGAGACATCTTGGTATATAGTAATAAGTGTGTTAGAGTCTATGAACCTTGGTTGAGATCCCACCTCTGACTATGTCTTGTGACTTTGGAAAAATCACTAAATCTCCATAACTCACTTTTCTAATCTTTAAAACAAGGGAGTTGAATTTGATGGGCTTTGAGGTTGCTTTTATATTTAGATCTATGATCCCATAATATATTCCCGAGACAGGACATATTGACAATAATTAGTAAATAGTTATGGTAAAAGAAAGGTATAGAATCCCATTTTATTATTCAGGATACAGAGAGACTTCTATCACACATCACTTCTTCTTTTAGAAACTCCTATTTCTAGGAGTGATACAGCAGAAACATTGCTTAACCTAAGCAATCAAATTGTGGTTGGTTGTTCAAACTTTAAAGCCAAACCCTCATCTGAGTGAAGACAGGGATAGTTCAGAACAAAGGACAGAAATAGGTAAAATTTAGGTTTACTTTAATATATGGATAAATGAATACTATTTTATTTATTTATTTTGTTTGTTTGGCAACTGGGGTTAAGTGACTTGCCCAGAATCACATAGCCAGTGAGTGTTATGTGTCTGAGGTCGGATTTGAACTCAGGTCCTCCTGACTCCAGGGCTGGTGCTGTATCCACTGCACCACCTGGATGCCCCTAAGAACAATTTTTATTGAAGATTTTGATCATCTTTGAACACAAAGAAAACACTGATATATGGTGACTTTCAGTGGGGTTCTCCCTTGGCTTATCACAAAGGCACAATTCTTTCTTTTTTGATCTAGATTTCCCTTTTCCTATTTGTACATAATTTCAAATCAGCCTCGTCTTATAATTTATACAGCATATTCTTCTGCTTGTGAGATTCCAATTTTGTTGTCAATTAGAAACAGCGATTACTCTTACCTACTGTAGTATGAGTTTGCAGTTGAGGCTTTGAGGCTGAAATTATAAGTCACATGTTTTAGAATTTGTGCATTGTATGCATTTAATGGACAGAATTAAATACACTATATCCATTCCTGAAAATGTGGGATATTTCCCTCCTCTCCAAAATTTCCCTGAAATACTATGATATCTTCCACTAGTGGTTAAGGGGGTGGGGGGGAGTAGAGTATAGATGATGAACAATATAGATGTGGTAAAGGAGAAACTAGCCTACTTGACTATTAATGAAAAGTACATCTTTGAATCAAGTGATATGAGTAGAACAACTAAAACACGAAAGCTCTTATTTTAAATATATCTATCACTTAAACACAAAACAAAATAAAGCCCACAGAGATTTACAATTCATAGGCTATTATGTAATTGTCACAGTAATTTTAAGAGCTTCCAAGAGAAACTGCGAACAGGTACTGCCGTGTCTCTACTTTACAGTTTCCTCTATGTATTTCCAAAAAAATTAATTTTTAAAATATAAATTTAAACCCAATTCTTGCTATGTTCAAGATGTTTTCATCTAAGATGTTACTAAGATCCTAATTAGGAACAATCATTGGAAATTGGCATGTTTCTATCTAGTAGCAACACACTAGTACATAAATTCAAGGACATATAAATTAGTGTTATGAGGTTAAGGACCTGAACCTTTGAATGTTTAAGAGAAGACTCTACATTCTTTATCCTTCCTTTCTCTGACTGGATTTTAAGTTAAGGAGAAAAGATTCATCATCTAGTTTGTGCCCAGGCCCTGCCTGGCTCACAGTCCATACAGAGAACCTGTTTCTTGGATTAAGAAACTTCATTGTAAGACTTGAGATATAAAAAGTTTCCTTAGCTTCTCCTGGGTTTGAAGTCCATGACTTTGTAGGGATGTGAGGGCCATTGGAGATAGGTGAATTGGCCTTGAATATGGGATCTGATAATACAATCCCATTTCAGCTCTTGCTATTCATTCATCTATACATTGTTTAATTGGTTCTGAATCCATAAGATTTTTGGTTTTTTTCTGGAACAACATTCTAGCTTCATTTCTAATGTACTGCTTTTCTCTGATGGTGTCTTCCATCTGTCCCAATGCTGCATGCTGCCTTGCAAGCCAAAATCCTGTAGTGCAGGCTGAGAACTTCTTGTCATGATGCTATTGTCATCTCTGAGTCCCTCCTGTGCTCTCTCCAAATCCTCCCTAAACAGGATCATCAGGGTTGTGAAGTAGCCTCAATGATCCCTCTGATCCTTCCATAGAGAGAAAGCTCCCAGAGGGCAGCCACTCATGTCACTCCTCTTAAGTGCCTCTAGTACCCATGTCCTGCATCTACTGAATGAACAATTTAAATAAATTCAAGGGACTTGGCATAGGATAGGCCAAGATAAGGGAATTGATTGCCATTCCCAAGAGAAGGGAACATCAGAGTTTATAAACGTGGAAGTGGAGTATTTGTGAGTGATGACAAGATCAAGAGTGTATGTGTCTCTGTTCTGTAGTTGAAGGATGGCAATGGAGTAGATGCTGGGAAATGAGAAAATTGAGGAACTAGGAGAAGGGTATTTAAGTTAGTATCAATATGTATATGGAGGTCAGGAGATGGAGAGGAGAGAGAGACTGAGCAAGGCATTGAACCCTGAGGATGGAAGGGGCATGTTCTGAAGGACAGTAGACAACAGCAACTAGAACTTGATTGGGCGGTAGTTATGGATAGAATGAACCTCAAAGCAGAAGTTACTGAGTGGTGGAAGTATAGGGGGAGTCTGAAAGCCACAATGTGGAGCAATCAGCAAGTTGGGGGAATGAGTGAAAGGATGTCCATGGAGGCTGTGTCATCAGGGAGAAGTCAGATCTCAATGAGAGCCAGAGGATGGAAGGAGTGGGAAAAGAAAAAGATTTCAGATTAAAGTAAATCTGTTCCATATTCCTGATAGCATAGTCAAAGGTCTGGGTAACATGATTACCCTAGATTTATAATGGTTTTGCAAAGATGGTTCAAAATTTGGAAAATAATCAGCATAATTATTTAAATTTGTTTAAAAAATTCTTCAAAGCACATAATTGTATACATTGATGCATAAAAAACCTCTAACAAATTGTAATCAACAAGTACATTAAAAAAAATTAGAAAAAAAAAACAAGTACATTAAGCAGCTCTTTTGTGTCAGGCATTGCACTAGGGCCTGGGTGCTGTTTGTTGTTTGTACTTCCTTCTCTAAGAGGGCCAATAAGATCAGGAGAGTGATGTGTTGATTTGCAAGTGGATTAGATTTAAGTGAGGCAGGACTGTGCAAAGTCATCAGCCTCACTCTCTCCTCTAGGGTCATCTGAGTCCAGTGGCAAAACATAGGCCAGGCGATGGTCCAGCAGGCCCTGGGAATACAAAGACTAAAGGAAAACTGCCCCTGTCTTGAAGAAGCTTATGGACTAGCAAAAGAGACAACTAATATATGTGTATACACACACACACACACACACACACACACACACACAGAGGTATAGAGAGATATAGTTATATGTACATATATACTTATATGTGTATATATATATGCAATGTATACATATGTTTATGTATATATGTGTGACTCTTAGCTACACATAGGGAGTTATGTGCAGGATATACAAAATAGATATAATTGATTGGTACTTAAAAATGCCAAAACTCTAAATAGTTCAAGCATAGAAGAGCTCATATACATTTGAGTAAATATATATGCCTAATATCAAAGATTAGCCTCATTTGAAATAAGGGAATAACTTTCCTAATAAATATCAGTTTTGCAAGGATGTCGTCTTTCCTCACTACTATCTGACATATGAATGAGTGTGTGAAAAAGCATTTTTAAGTGCTTACTATGTGCAAAGCACTGTGTCATTACTAGAGGTGTAAATTAAAAAGTCACCACACCAAAGGATTTCACATTCCAGTGTCAGAGGGTACACATACAGGAGATTGTAGCTACAAGGTTCATTGAAAGTCCAGTTGTGCTTAAGCTGCAATGACAGAACAAATAGCAATACTCTTCTTTAGCTTCATTTCCATCAATAAAATTGTATCTATATCTGATATTAAACCATCTGATAAAGCCAAGACCTTTGCAAGTGAGACTTTTTTTTCTGAATCTTCGGTAACTATGGCTGCTGAGAAGTCAGGGACTGTATAATCACTAGTCACCAGGTCACATTTCCACAAGGGTTGCCCTCCTGGACAATGGCTGCAGGAAACAGGCTGGTCAATAGGGTTGGTGGCCCAGTGCCTAGCCTTGGGTTCTTTGGTTGTCTTCTTCTTGGTGGCAATCGGGGTGGTAGCCCCTTCTCCACTGGAGTTGTAGCCCAAGGTATTAGCTTCTAGGCTAGGCTAGAAGCAGGTCTGGTGGTCTGGGATGCTGCTCATCTACATAGGTTCCTATGCTGGCTCTATCAGGATCTGAGGTTGTTTACTGACTAATCAAGCAACTGATGAAGAGTAAAGTAAGTAGTACCACAAAGATAATACGTACTACTATAATGTTTTTAAACACACCCACGTACACATACACAACTGCATTCTCTGTTTTTTAACTAATTTGGTCCCTGAAGAAAAGATGATGAAATGTATCTCCCTCATTTATTTCAGAGGTAGGGTACTATGGGTAATATCAGACACTGGTGGATATAGTAGATGTAGATTATTTAGTTTGGCCTAAGAATTATTTTTTTTCTTTTCTGCTGTAAGATAGGACTCAATAAGGGGGGAAGGCAGTTGGTGTTGACTGAGGAAAAAACAAAAAACATAAATAAAATGAATAAAAGAAAATAATTAAAATTAAAAGAAAATTAAAAAGAGATGAGTAGAAAGAGAAAAAGAGACAGAAATAGGAGGGAGGAAGAGGGAACACAATAGACCTTGATGGTGTGTTATATGTACTTTTTTTTTCTGAATTGTATTTGACATAAAGAATTTCTTACAGGACACTATTTTAACTTGAATGGTAATAACTAAAGAAGCCTTAGTAGTTATCAGTCAAGGAGCTTCTCACATGGGAAAGAATGAATATTTGGGTTAGGAAGATAAGAATCAGAAGTTATATTCCGATCTATATAGCAATCGTTGATCATTTTATTTCTTTTTTGCACTTAATAACATGGGGCGGGGGAATAGCACAGTTATCTGCTATGGACTCTGGCTAATTCAGTCAGTCAATCAACTAGCTTTATAAAGCACCTAATATGTACCAGTCATTATGCTAGATGCAAGAGATACAAAGACAAAAACGAAATCATTCCTGCCTTAGAGGAGTTTAATTTATTCAAAGAGGTGAATTACATATGTAAATATATACAAAATAAATATAATTTCATTTTGGGAGAAGGATAATAGCAGTTGGAGGCAGAAGGAAAGGCTTCACGTAGAAGAAGCTATGCAAGCTGAGTCTTGAAGAGAAGTGGGGCTTTTAAGAGATAGAGGTTAGATGAGAGAACTATCCAAGCATGGGGGATAATCAGTGCAGAGTTGTGGAGATGGCAGGTGGAATATCACACGTGAAAAACAGTAAAAAAAAAAAAATCCAGTTTGACATGACTGTACAGTATATGAAGGGGAACAATGTATATACTAAGACAAACAGTGGGTTAGTGACAGGTAGTAAAGGGCTTTTGATACTATAGAAACAAGTGATATTTGCTGCTAAAAGTGATAAGGTGTCACTGGAATTTACTAAGTAAGAGAGTGACATAGCCAAACAATCACTTCAAGAAAATCAATTTAGCAGGTATGTGGAGAATGGATTGGAGAGGGAAAATATTGGAGTCAGAGCATTTTGGTGTCTACTGCTGCACATTCTTCAGTTTATAAGAAGAATGCTGGCCAGAAACTGTGCCCAAAAGGTTACTAAATTGTTCACGCCCTTTGACCAAGCAATAAGTACTACTACGTCTATACCTCAAAGAAATCAAAGAAAGAGAAAAATAACCCATACGTATATAATATTTAGAGCGCCTAAAGGAATGCCTGTCAATTCGAAAATGGAAGAATAGATCATGATATACAAATGTAAAGGATGCCATTGTGTTGTGAGATAAAGAAACAATTTCAGAAAAGCCTGGGAAGCCTTGTATGAAATGATGCAGAGCGAAGTAAGAAGAAGTAAGAGGTCAGCTTATAGTTTAATATCAATATTGTAAAAACAAACAATTTTGAATGACTTCAGAACTCCGATCAAAGAAATGATCAATCATGAATCCAGAGGACTGAAATGAAGAATGCTACCCACCACATAACAAAGGACTAATGAACTAATATGCAGAATGTGACACATTTTTAGACAAGGTTGATATAGGAATTTGTTTGACTTGACTAAGTTTATTTGATGAAGATATTTTGTATTTTTTTCCCAATGTGAGACAGGTGGAAGGAAGAAAAAAAATGAGAAAAAAAAATAAAAAGAGAATGAAGGCCAAAGAATCTCTGCTTCCTCTGATAGTCAGAGATATTTTATGCCATTCCCTGATGAGGGATGCCAGATGTGAAAATCTGTGTTTCATTTTACATAATATTTGTTATCTGATTATTACATAGGCTCATATTTCTTCAATGTTAATATCATCTTACAATAACTTAAGACACCAAAGAATTCTCCAGCACTTTAACCTGACAGTGTTCCAGGGATTTAAATCTACTTTTTAGTTTTATGAGAGGGAAAAAAAGAATGTTGCTTAAAAAGGAAATGAGTTAATAGCTTTGCTACATCACAAAACAATCTAATAAATACCTTGCCACACTCTATTAAAAGAGGAGGTGAATGTTCACATATATATGCATTTAAAATAGCATATACCTCTTGGCATTCTTTTGCAACATCTCTACTCATTTATAGAAATTTTTCCATATGAGGATTTATGGAAGGGATTGATGATTTTAAAAGAATCTGAAGAAAAAAAGACAGGGACAGGAAAAGAGAGTGGTGAAAGCATTCTTTAAATATTTGAAGGCTATCAGTAAAAAAAAAGGGGGGGGAGGGGTGGTGGCAGTTAGACATATGTTGCATTGCCCCCTAGGCAGAACTAGGACCAGTGAGTCCAACTGGGCTTGGTTTCCATTCCTAGGAACAATATGTCTCTCTCAAGAAAAGATAATCACTTCTAATCTCATCACCTGCTAATTCTAGCCTGGATACCACCTCTTCAGCCTTCTCCCCTCTAATTAGAGGCTAGGGGGTGGAGTACTGAGCTCCTCCCAATGCCTTCCTTTATACTGGGTAAAAATTGGACTCCAGGCTCACTCTACTTTGCATCTACAGCTCTATGTGATTTAAACTCTGTGGAACAAGATGCCCCCAGGATGTGCCCCCTGGTGTCACTGTCTCCTCCTCACCACCCTGCCCCTTTCTACCTTCCTTTGTGTGTTGTCATCCCCTATTAAAGGGTAAGCTCCTGATGCTTAGCATTGTGCCTGGCACATAGTAGACATGTAATAAATGTTTATTGAATTGATTAGAAAGGTAGGCCCAGGCTAGAGAGTTACCTAACAACAAGAAATGTTGTGATCAGTCATTTTTTCTGTCATGTCTAACTCTTCATAATCTCATTTGGGGTTTTCTTGGCAAAGATACTGGAGTGGTTTGCCATTTCCTTCTCCAGTACATTTTACAGACAAGGAAGCTGAGGTAAACAAGGTTAAGTGATTGGCCCAGGGTCACACAGCTAATAAGTATCTACGGCCAGATTTGAACTCAGGAAGATGAGTCTTCCTGACTCCAGGTCTGGCACTCTATATACTGTGCCATCTAGCTACTCCCAGAAATGTTACTAAATTGATAACACAACCAGAGATTTAGAATTGGAAAGGACCTTATAGATTTCCTAGTCAAACCTCCTCATTTTAAAATGAAGAGATGATGGATGTTCAGGGAAGTGGGGTGATAAAACCAAAGTCACCAGGTTGGCAGAACTAAAATAGGAACCCAGCTCTTTGACTGGAAATCAAGTGCACTTTCCATTGGATTCCTCTCCTGCCAGTCACCCAATATGGCAATCTAATCATTTTCTATAATCTAATCATTTTCAGTTCCTTATTCTCTCTTACCCAGCCTGTCATCCAATAAGCTGTCAAATACTATTGATTTTACCTTAACACCTCTCACATACATGGCCTTCTCTCCTCTGATGCTACCACCAGGGTGCCTCAGTTTCCTTATCTATAAAATAATGATGTTGTACTCAATGGCTCCTAAATTCCTTCTAGTTCTAAACTTATGAGTCTATAAATCTAAGAATGAAGCCATCTAGCTGTATCACAATCAGCACCCTAATGCCCTAGTTTGCATTCTCTTTCTCTTTATCTCTCTCTGTCTCTCTTTCTCTCTGTCTCTCTCTTTCTCTGTCTCTCCTTTCTCTCTGTCTCGGGGGAGGGTGGGTTGTAATCTTGAGATTCCACCATCAGTGTCCCACAGACCTAGAGGCTTTGGTTAGTCTTTCTATTCTAGAACCATTCTGGCATAATCAAAATATCTTATGTGAAAGGAAAATGAGCATGCCGCAAGACATTGGCAGGAAAGCATACTTACATATGTCACATCTGTTAGGTGCTCTGATTTTCTAACCAATTAATGCTTAAGATCTTGACTATGGTACACTAGATGACTCTAGTAATTTCAGACACACACTAATTCATTAGTTACATTTGTTTTTAATATACCATATTGATATTTCCATGTTAATCTAACAATTTCAGATCACAGTGTGGAACACATGTTTCTAATTGCATTTCCTGGTGTTATGGGAGTATCTATCCATCTATCTATCTGTGTGTACACATACACACACACATACACAAATAGAAATTTGTCCCTAAAGATCTATGGGTTGTGGTTAGTCTGCATAGATATTTTGAGATTAAACTGGTGAGATCAGGCTAGTCAGCCTCCTTTGTTGTCTAGTAGTTGAACAGACTGTCTGCAGATCCCATCTATAAGTAGTTTAGTTAGACAGTCAGGCACCACTATGGGAGACATTGCCTGATTATGTTCATGGATTGATGTAGTCACAATGTGTGAAAGATTGTTTCGAGAGCTGAGGTTTTCAGTCGTGTGATCCACCATGACAATTGCTTCTGCTATAAAGTGCTTGAGACTTACACAAATGGAATCCTTCTGGTTATTGCTGTTGGAGACTCAACAAGTGAGTTTTTTGTTTGTGTTCGAGAAAATAAATTATTCCTGTGTGTCAGCAATTCTTCCAGGTCTTTCAAGTCACAAAACGTCTCGGTATACTAAGGGAAGAGACTATGAAATATGTCTGCAGGGGTCTCTGGAAGGTGTGATAACTGAAGGTTCAATTTCCCTTTAGCTCTGAGTTTTTAAAGTGATTATCAATATGTCATTAGCCTTCTGAAGTTTCATGAGTTCAGACTAGAAAAGTAGGCTCCTGTAACTTCTGGATTAATCAATCTTTATTCTAAGAAGTGATTTTTTTTCATTCCTATCCCTTTTTGTCTCTAATTTTTGTAGGAAAATGGATAAGGATTCATTACATTAGTCTTGGGCTTGCCTGTTAATATTATTTTCTTGTGATTATTTTCACCTGGGTTCAAACAGCATCCTAGAGAGAGAATTGCCTTAGAGTTAGGAGGGGGACCTCCTAACTTCTGACTATTGTTGCATAGAAGAGATATAGATGCATTTCTGGATTTTAGAAAAATAGAGAAGGGCTAATTATGGCATTAAAACATTAATAACTCTACATGGTCTATTACCAACCCTTTGTATTTCTCCACCACTCCTTCCCTCAACTCCCTTACTTTCTTCACTACTTTTCAACTCCCTTCAACCTCTATTCTTGCCCATTAGAATGTAAACACCTTGAGGGCCGGGAATGTTTTTCTTTCTATTTGTATTTGTATTCCCGGCACTTAGCACAGTGCCTGGCACATTGTTGTGGTTCAGTCATTTCAGTCTTGTCAGACTTTGTGATCCCATTTGGGGTTTTCTTGACAAAGATACTGGAGTAAGTACTTGATAAATGCTGTTGACTTGATTTGACTTGATACACATGAAGTATATGACTTTTCTCAAGTCACTTTAGTCTGAGTGTGTGTTTCCTCCTCTGTAAAGAGAAAAGTAAGAATACCTTCTTTACCTACTTCTCTTAGCAGAATAATAACAGCAAAAGACCAACATCTTAATTCAATTGCACTAAGGAAGCTTTCTTTAAATACCAACGATGTGCCACAGGAGGCTCTGGAGATACAAGGCAAAAATGAAATGGTCTTTGTCCTCACGGAGCTTTTATTTTACCCATAGTTGCATAGTGCTACATATATAGTTACATAGTACTTTAAAATGGTTTCCTTCCAAAAAGACTGGCATTCATGTTAGTACAGGTGATATTTCCATTTTACAAATGAAGTTGAACCAGTCACATGTGAAGTAAGAGTACAAAGAGAATTTAAACCCACATCACCTGACTTGAAAGCTAATACATTGTCAGGTCAACAAGCATTTATTAAGGGCTCTCTCTATGTCAGCCACTGTGCTAAGCACTGGGGATAGAAAAGAAAGACAAAAAAAATAGCCCATTCTCTCCAAGAGCTCAGTCTAATGGGAAAGAAAACATGCAAACGCTATACAAACCAGATATATTCAGGATAGATCGGAGGTAATCTCTGAGGGAAGGCAGTAGCATTAAGGAGAAGAGGAAAGATTTCTTCTGGTGAGACTTTAAGGAAGCTGGAAGGCAGAGATGAGGGGGAAGAGAATTCCAGGAACGTAAGACAATGAAAATGTGTGGAATTAGGAGACAAAATGTCTCCTGCAAGGAACAATAAGGCAGGCAGTGTCACTGGATCACAGAGTGAGGGAGGTAGGGAGTGGGAAAAGTAAGGAATAAGAATACTGGAAAGGTAGGAAGGGACCAGATTATAAAGGGCTTTGAATGTCAACAGAGAATCAAACTTCCTCCCAATAAATACATAAATGCATTTAAACAGAGGCCAATCATTCCTATTATATATTATTCCTGTATTACATCAGTGGCTAGTTAGCTAAGTTGGTTGTTGACGTAAACTGCTAATGAAATAAAAATCATCATGTCTCGTGTCACGTGTTGGAGCTCCACCTGGACCATTTGGCTTCTCTGTGTCCCATGGGCACATGTTACTGCCTTAACACAAGCAAGTCATTTCAAAACGCACGTGATTGGTCAAGAAGAAAAATAAGCAAAAATGTTTAGCTGGATCAGCCTGACTCTACAAGAGCCAGAGCTTAATATTCCAGCTCTTCGGGGGCTGGAACAGGAGCAAAATCTTCATGGGATAAGTAAAGAATGCCAAAATGCCTTTTCAATTTAGTGAACTCATAGTACAGCTTCAGAGATAGGAGGTTATTATTTGTCCCAGCTTGGAACCTGTTCCCTAGGTATCTGAAATGACTTTTCAAATTGTTGAATTTACCCTTAAGCTGATGTTAGCATGCTAATTGGGTTTATTTTTAAATTAAATGTCTGGCAAATAAATAAATAAGTAAAACATACCCTATAATTAAATACATCTTTTAATATACTTTACCATTCAAATACCATCTGCTGCATCTTTCAACCAACCTGGATTGATGTTAAATCAAAAATTGCCTTGGAATAGAATTACAGAGAATAAAAAGTGTGTTTTCTTTTCCATCATACACTGTGTCAAGCACAGGTCATTTAAAGCTTCTAAGAATCAAGATTCTCATCAGAGAATTTTTATACTATTTTATTTTCATGCTCAAGCTTTGCTATCTTAGAATTCAAAGGGCTCCCTCTATTACCATCTTCAACAGCAAAGAATTTAGAAAGAAATACATATGGACAAAGTCTTAAACATCTACAAGAATAAAGGGATGTCAAGGTCAAGGAAGAAGGGCAAGTCCTTTACCTAGATATTATTTGTCCAAAGATTTTCAAGCAGCTGGAAAAGTGGCTCTTTAGGTATATGGTTAGGTTCAATTCAACAGTGATTTGTTAATATCTCTATGTGCATTAATTTTTTGTGTGTGTTTTCAAAAAGTCTTATTTTATAGGATCAAAAATAAGTATTATACTTATGCACATAAGAAAACCCACTAGCAGGTGTTCTCTTCAATACACAGTTATAGTAAATGGCACCTTTATCTTCTTCATTTAGAAAACAAAGTGTTAATGGTCCATAATTGGTATAAACAGTCTCTGTGATTCACATGAATAACCAGGAGCGCAGTCCATATAATAAAGTTGGAATCTCAAGGTTGATGACTTTCAGCACTGTGAAGAACTGGTCCTGGGGCCCGGGTCCTGCCATGGTTCCTCGGAGCAGTGGTACTTGATGAAGGAGAAGTTGGTGCACAGGATGCACAGGACATGGTAGTTGGCTGCCTGTGCTGCCCAGCTGAAAGACGGACAGGCTGAACTGGTTGTGATGCACGGAGCTATAGAGGATGGAGAACGAGGTTCAGTCTGTATGAATATTTAACCTTTGACCTGTTTGAGTAATTATACATTTTCTTTTCCTTAAAATAATGTGACCTAGCCATATAAACTACATATATACATATATGTACATTATATATATATACTCACACATATATATGTGTGTGTGTATGTATGTATGTATTAGCTAACATTTATATAGCTCTTTAACATTGGCAATGGGTTGAAAATATTATCTCATTTTATCCTCACAACAACCCTGGTGGGTAGGTAGGTACTATCATCGACTCTATTTTACAGATGAGAAACTGGGATAGATAGTAGTTAAGTTAGTGTGCCCAAGATCAAACGGCTGGTAAGTATCTGAGACCAGATTTGAAATCAGGTCTTCCTAATTCAAGGTCTCATGTTCCATCCAGTGTACCACTTAGTTCAGACACATACATATAAGCATGTGTGTGTATATGTACACTTTTTTATTTCTGTAAATAATGTTTTATACTTGTAGTTACATAACTCCTGTATGTGTTTTAGTAAGTTAACTCTAGGTAACTTATTTTAGTAAGTTTAGTTATTTTGAATATAACTTCTATCTCTTCCTCCTGAATTTTGTTGATAGTAACATATGATCATCAATCTAGAGTTGGAAGAGACCTTAGGAGTCATCTAATCCAATGTCTTTATTTTGCAGATTAGAAAACTCAGAGGAATTAAATGTTATCCCAAGACCACACAACTCATTCTCAGAAGAACTAGGATTTGAACTCAGGTCAGCTGACTTCAAATTCCACACTTATCTCACCGAACCTTAATGCCTCTTCTTCTTCTTCTTCTTCTTTTTTTTTTGGTTTCTTTTTGTATCCTGCTCCCTTACTAAAGCTATTAGTTGTTTTGATTATTTGTTGTAGTAACTTCCTGGTTTGCCAAATAAATTTTTATCCATCTGTAAATAGAAATAATTTTGCTTCATTTTGGCCCAAACTTACTCCATTTATATATTTTTCTCTTATAATTGCTACAGATATAATTTCTAGCACCATGTTAAATAAGACTGGCAAAAAGGAACTCCCTTGATTTACCTTGATCTTATTGGGAAAAACTTTCCTGTCTCTCCAAAAATGTCCCCTAAGTGTTTCTTCATGCCAAATACTGTTAATCTTTGGTTTTATAGATTTTTATCTCATACTTTTAAACTTTTTTAAAATAAATTTTTGTCTTTTATCAAATACTTCTTATATGTCTAGTGATGCTTTCCTGGGGCTTTTATTATTTTTGTTGCCAATATGTTTAATTTCCTTCAAAAAGTCTCTTTCTAACGCCCCATCCTGGTTTGCTGGTAATACTGGGTTCTCAAAGACTATACCAGCTAAATTCAAGCTTTGGCAGATTCTACTATGCTGGAAATGCATCTAATATGGTCCTTGCAACAGACTTTGTCTGACTTCTGAGGACCATCCTAGCTAAGTGCAGAAAGATTTATTACTAGTTAAAGCTCCTTGGTGACAAATTGCAGCTAACACAAGTCATGAAATTAAAAACAAACAAACAACAGCAACAAAAACCCAGTTATCAGTCTTCCATGTTGCCTTTTCATTTCTGCAGTGACAGACAAAGTGTCAACAAAAGGGCACAGAAGGTTATAAAAATCATACAGTTTTAAGACTATCTGTAAACATTAGCTTGGCTATTGACACTCTAGAGGTGAGCTCCTTTTCCAGTGTCCAAGTAGCAGGTCTATTTGGACTGAAGAAACTGAACTGTGTCAGTCTTGACATCCTTACAATAAGGTAAACCATAAGACAAAAGCTAGTTATAGCCAAATGGAAGGATGATTCCCATGTTCTTATTGGAGATTTACATAAAGGGGTCAATAGTGCTGGTTTTAACATGTTTCTAAAGGCAACAACAACAACAATAACAACAACATAATTTCATGGGATATTCAGTAATCTTGTATTGTAATACTCATGGTAAATAACTGCAGAAAGAATACCATGTAAATAATTGCAATTCATGTAGCAACACCTGTTGGAAAAGATGAAGAGGCAATGAAACACTTCTATGAAATGTTTTCTAACAACCTCCAAATTAATTCAGCATACACTATTAGCATCACTGACTTCAGTTCAGAGAAGGACACAGTTGAGAATGGGAAAACATATGTTGGAAATTATGTTTCAGGAATGAGAAATAAGAAAAGACTAAAATGTATAGACCACACAGAAACTCCCTACCTATTACAAAAAAAAAATTCTTAGAGAAAGAATCAGAAGGTGCTGGACATGACTGATAGATTAGATTAGAGTAATACAAATTATTAAGTACTTATCTTGTGCCTGGCCCAATGCCAAATGCTGAGAATGTAAATAACAAGCAAAAAGAAAAAAAAACAGTTCCTGCCCTCCAGAAGTTTACATTCTGATAGAGGAAGTTAACACATAACTCATTGCTAAAGTGATTGGGGAAGAGAGGTAGAAAGTGACAGAGAGACAGGAATTCAGCCAATTTAGGAGGGATCCTGACCGGTATGGGTACTTCCTCAAATGGAAGTTCTAGGGAGGAACCATTTGGAGGAGGAGGTCATAGGAGAAGAGATCTCTCCAGCATTAAAAACAAACAAACAAAAAACATTGGGGAGGAAATTGAAAAGTAGTTTAAAGAAAACTGAATAATACTACAGTAAAGAAAACTGAATAATACTACAATAAAAAATGAACTTGATTAATTTTAATGTGGTTGAAAATTATTCATTATGGATATGAGAACTATTCTAAATCATCTGTGTGCATAGTCAGATCATCAGCTTATAAAAGGAAAAAAGAAAACCGCATTTAATGTAAAACTAAAAGAAATCATAAAAATGAGGGGGAGAAACACACTATGCAATTAAAATGACTCCAATTATATTTACTTAAGCAAGTTATTTATGGTGAAGAATGGGACATGGATACATGAAAGGATATTGGCAGAATAAGAGCAATCCCACAAAGAAGCTAAATAGTCCAGGCATATGTAAAGGAGATCTACATTGCACCTTACAGAATTTTGAGAGCATTGGGCAATTTTCAAGATATCTAAATAAGGGGAACATAGCAAAGTCATGGACAAAATCTTGGACTTTATTACTACCCACAAAAAGCAACCAAAAGAGACTCCATGGCTATATAATTATATTCATAGTTCCTAGCTATATAAAATGCACGTGAGAATATTATGCACATACACAGAGTCTGCCAGAAAGTAACTGACAGACTTTCGCTAATGATATTTCACATTAGGCCATATCTCTACCAATATATAATTGACTGAATTAGGTAGACAATAAAACTCATCACTGTGATTATTATTTGTTTTATGATAAAGAGTATCTGATTTAGTAGAGAAAAACTCCACTTGAAATTTTCTCCTCAAATAAGTTGTCTCCTATGCAAATCATATAAATTTTTCAAGATTCCTTAAAATATGTTAACAACAGAGATGGTTTTGTTGAACGACACTCTGAGTATAAAATGATAAGTCATAAAACAAGATGTATGCTCAATTAAGTCATTTGCCAAGGTTAGGGAGGAGATCCATGGAAAAAGCCCCAGTCAAGCAGGAACTACTAATAATGAGATCCTATAGATTATATCAAGGCCTGGATCATTACAGAACCTACTAAATGAGATCTGTAATCACTCAAAAGAGTTTGGCCTAATTATCCATACTTTAAAACCTAACTGGATGATAAATGCCTAATGTCTAAACCATGTTATGCGCTTGGACCAACAACCTAGAGTTCATCCATAACTGTGGATGAATATTAAGAAAATATTAATATTAATCAATATTGAGAGAAATGTAAATGCAATCATTCCTACTCTAATTCTCAAGTATATGCATAATCTCTATGCCCTTCCATAAACTTGTCACAAAGTGCTGGAGGCTCTTATTTTCTTTTGACATTGTGAGGATACCAATGGAGCATATTGACTGTACATCAATTATCCCTCCTTCTTGCCACAGGACCAACTCATCTTTTTCACTCAGATATTCTTGGGATAATGTCATTTATACCACTTCTCTTTAGTTAGTTTTATAAATAAAAATGATATCCTTTATGACCAAGTATTCAATACATGTTTCATTTTTTTAAAAAATAAAATCAAGTCAACAAGTATTTATTAAATGCTTTCTATATACCAGGCATTGTGCTAAATGCTAGGGACAAAGAGAAGTAAAAGAAAGATAGTTCTTATGATGGGGATGGGATCTGAACCCCTAAAAGGAAAAGACCATGTCTTTGGATCCTGGCCCCAAAAAGGAAAAGTTCTGGACTTTCCCACATGGCCAAATCTCTGTTACCTGAGGCTATAATCCACTCAATTGGCCTTTCATTGTGGCTATATCCAATCTCCCAATTCTGTTCCGTTACCTCCCAATTGCCCCTGCCCACTTCCCACCCTTAATCC
This sequence comes from Vombatus ursinus, assembly GCF_900497805.2. Lineage (NCBI taxonomy): Eukaryota > Metazoa > Chordata > Mammalia > Diprotodontia > Vombatidae > Vombatus > Vombatus ursinus. Next base: position 5,045,929 of record NW_020954687.1, read on the forward strand.
TATCTAAGCTCCATTCTCCCATGGCCATATGGTCCAGGTTCCAGGTGTTCTGTTCACCTCAGCTTACTGGCCACTCTCATTCAGATCTTCCTTAGACTCCTCCTCCAGTCACCCCAAACTGCTTGGCCACTCCTAGATCCCTTCCACAGTCTTTCTGTATATAAGTTCCATCTGGCCTCCATTAAAATGCACAGATTTATTATGAGTCTAGCCAAGGGCTCAGATTCTTAAGATCTGTCCCACTTACATTAGCAATACAGATGCTTAGATTCCTTAAGAGTCTGGCCAATATGGCGGGTTCTTTAAATCTCACCCACCCTCAATCATTGTTCTAATAAGCCTTGTCTTTGGCTGAAAGAAGGCTTGGGTCAAATTCACTCAGGCAGGACCCACATGTTGTGATTTTGGGATCCCAGCACCCCTAAACCTCTAAACCTCAACACCTACCATGAAGGAGCTTACATAATAATGGGGAAAGACATCACATAAAAGGAAGCTTAAAAGGTGAAGAGGAGGGAAGAAATATTCATGTGGGGCCTTAGTGGAGAAAGAGGTCAGGAAACTCAAGATTAGGGCCTACTGAGAGATCTGTAATCACTCAGAAAAGTTTGACTCAACTATTTATACTTTAAAACCTAAGTGGATGACAAATACCTAAGGTCTAAATCATGATATACAGTTGAATGAACAACCTAGAGAATAAGAAAGGAATAAAGAATTGAACCTGACTGTCCTGGAGGTCCTTCCTTAAGGTGGAGGTTTGGATCAAAAACAACCAATCAGAGGAAGGGTCCACAAGAATAGAGGGATCTTTCAGGAAAAGACTGCTGAAAGATGGCCTTGAAGGCAATTTCCAGCATGAGAAGACTGCTGACTCAGGATGAAGAAAGAAGTCCAGAGAGCCAAACATAGGACCAGAGAGGAATAAAGGATATCTGTTCCTTGGATGTACACTTTAACAAAACATGCCACATTCTACCTATTTGTATGTGGGTCCTTTTCCTATCTTCTTAGTTGCTCTGTCTTGATCTCTGGCGTCCTCCCTGCTCAAACTGTTATACTCTGTGCAGTCTAACCTTCATTGCTAATTGTTTAGAATGAGTAGTGTAGAATCACCTTCACTACTTCAATCCTCTTCAATCTGGTTACAGACCCCACCACTTTACTGAAACTACCCCTTCTCAGCCCCTTTTAATTGCACATCTCAGTGATTGTTCTCTCGGGTCTAAGCATCCTTAAACTTTATTCAGCATTTGACACTAGTAACTATCCCCTCCATCTTGATACCCTTTCTTCCATAGGCTTCTGAGGCACTTTTTTCTCCTACCTTGCCTCCTAGTTTGCTGACAATTCAATCTTTGCTCTCCTTTGATGGATTATCTTCTTTCTCCTGTCTGTCAGTGTGTCCATCCCCCAAAGATCTGCCCTCAGTCATTTTCTTTTCTATCTTTATTCCTCCTCTTCTCTCTCCATTTTTTCATTTGGCTGTACTTATCCATTCCCATGACTTGAATTATCCAAGATAGTGAATAATTGAACTACTTGATGGCAGAGACTGATCTCTTTTTAACTTTGGAGCTCTAGCACCTAGTATAATATCTGGGATATACAAGGCTTTTAGATATGGTTGTTGAATTGATTTGAGCTAAATTGAATTGAACTGAATCCCCTCTATACAGATACTACAGTCAATGAACTGAACACAACTATAAATGAAATGCAAACCATTTGTATCTTTCAAGGACCCAACCAAACTAATCTAATTTATTTTACTCCTATTCTACATTTGTTTTATGTGTTATCACTCCTCTTCACCTTTCCTCCTTCCCTACCTGGGCTTACTTGAAAGTGGAAGGCGGAAGGGTGGGGAGCGGGAAGAAGAAAAATGTTACATGTGGACAAAAAAACAAAACAAAACTGAGGCAAGTGTCACAAAGCTTAAGTAGTAGAATCCAGGCTCCTGGAATCCAGTCCATTTTTCCCTAGGCTACACTGGCTTCCAGCAAAGCAGATGCTTGAATTAGATTTTCAAAAGAGCCATTGTTCAATTGAGGTTTAACATGCATCTGTTGTTCAAGAATTTCAAATAGGCACTCAGAATGGAGGGTAATGAATTTAACCAGACAAGGAAGGGAGGGTCTTAGAGTATAGGGTATTCTCTAGTAAATGTAGAAGCTTTTCAAGTTTTAATTCCCTGGGTGGATTCTGATGTAAGTTGGAAAGAAACTTGAGAGAAGTTGGAGAATTCTGGTGTCTTTTGATATAACTGACCAAGTAAGCTGTGGGGCATTATTTGTTATGCTTTAAGAATGGAAAGAGTACTTTAACCAAGCAATCATAGGGAAAAAAATTACGTAAAATCATAAGGAAATCAATTGAATTGGATGTAATTATACAAATATTAAAATATATTATAGATACATATACAGATGTATGGTTTATATATGTATATATTATATATGTGCACATATATATAATAAATCACACCTATCTCACAGAGGGCATATATAATATATAGATTGTACATATGTACAAATATACAAATGTGCATATGTACATATGTACAAATCCAATAGAGGATTGGATTTGGATTCGGGAAGATTCGAGCTTAAGTCTTGCCTGTGGTAACATAACTATGGGCAAGCAACCTAACTTTCAAATGCCCCCAGGAACTTCTCTAAATGATGCTGTTGTTGTTGTTGTTCCTCTTTTCGGTCTTTGTGGCTAAAATGTACAGATGAATAAGTGAGTTGCTAGAATGCATCTGGAGAAGGAGTTTCCACTCATGAGAATTTCCCATAGCAATGAAATTTTAAAAATCTAGAACACACACAAATACATACACATATATACACCCTTCATTAAGGTAAGTGAATGTTCCCAAAATCAAATTAATAACAAAGATGCCTATGAGGTCCTTTTCATTAGTGTAAGCCACCTGTCTCTGAAGCTACATATTCCCTTGGGAAGCCTTCATGGACAATTTGATTCCACTGTAACCCAGAGTTAAATGGTGTCTTAGGGTGAACATTCTATTGCATTTGAGAAAAATGTTCACTTTGAGATAAAGAGTGGATAATTGGTCTTGTGAATATATAAACATTTTCTTCACAGATACTATTCACTTTAGAAGATGCCTTATAAAAGGGTAGATATCATTTTCAAAAGCAGTTAGGGTTATCAAAGTTTTTAGTAAACAAAACTGGGATTAAAAATATTTAGGCCTGCCAAAGGAGAAAAACCTTATGAATGGTGAATTCTGTGGAAAGTTTTGTTTGTTTCCAATTGATTGTAAACAGGACATCAAATCTGACACATATATAAGTACAGTTCCCCAACTCCACACAACCCTGAAGATCTAAATTGACTAAATGCACCCCTTATGATAAGCACCAGAGGCTAATACTTCAGCCAGAATCAAGGGGTACAAACAGCATAAAGCAATTTCTATGAAACTAAATTCCATTATCCAAAGTATGCTTTCTAAATAGAAATCATATTTTTACATATTTAATTATCCAAGATAGAATTCCTTGACTACCATAAACCCATTTGAAAACACTAAGGAATTGATCTGGCCTACTGGAAAGATTTTAAATAAGACCACTTCACTGACTATGATGTTGATCTCTGAAAGCAATGTCTGGCTTCTGTGTGGTAGTATATTCTTTGATCAATAGACATAGTGCACTGCAGTGCTGATTGCATTAGGAGGAGAGAGATCTATAATTTCTATAGTTCTTTATTACTTGCAAAATGCTTTACTTACATCATACATTTGATCTTCACTACCATTCTAGGAGACAGATGCTGTTATGATCTTTGGAAAACTCAGGCTGAGCAAAGTTAAGCAACTTGATCAGGGTCATATGGGTAGTTGGGTGACTGAGGCAGGCATCTTCCTGGCTCTGTGTCCAGTGTTCTATCCATCACACCAAGCTGCCCTTGAATGGGGGCATAATAGGCACTCAGTAAGCATTCTTAATGATAATGATAATTGCTTCTTATGCAATTGACAGCATCAGGCAGTCATGATTCCTGTGCTAAATATTGCATGAGTTAATATCAAGCCAAGCGATATTGAAAGGGATGCATAAAGTTTCAGGACATTAATGGCTCCATCTCAAGGCAGGCTGGATGAAAGCTGATGTGTGGACTGGAGATAATAGAAAAAGAGTAGAGAGACCTGTGAAATGCATTAGAATTGCCTACAACTTGTGCATGTTAATTAAGGTAGAGCAGGTTAGGCAGAGTTCCTTTAGATTGAATGTCTATATATTGGAGTTTTCTTCAAGGAAGAGTTTCCTGAAGCTTAAGACAAACTAATAACTTGTCTTTTGGTAACAAATTTTTTTGAACCTTTGCTTCTTGATTTTTATCAAGTCGCTGGGACAGGTGATTGCATTTCACCTAAAGTGGGAATAACAATACCCTGGATTTGCTTTGGGTGATTTATAAATGTGGAGTATTTAACACCAGCTTGAGCTTTATAATTTTGAGAGTGATTTTCTTTAGATCAAGAGTTCTTAACCTTTTTTGAGTCATGAACTCCTTGGACCATCTGGTGATACCTATGGACCCCTTCTCAGAATATTGTTTTTAAATGCATAAAATAAAAATTCACAGGATTGCAAATGAAGTCAAATTGAAATAGTTATCAAAATGTTAAAAAAAAATTTTTTTTCATAGATTCCAGGTTAAGAACCTCTAGTTTAGATCCATTTTAGAGTAGTTCCTTATCCTCTGTGGGACTGCTAAAAAATTTTCCCTTAGTTCTATAATAAAGAGAGACAGCATGTTAGTGTAAAAAGCGTTCTGGATATGAAGTTAAGAAAACTCCAGTTTGAATCTTGTCTTAGATACATTAGTTGTATTATCCTATGCAAGTTTTTAACCTCTGTGCCTCAGTGTCCTCATCTGTAAAATAAGATAATTGTTCTTGGTGGACATTATGGTCCTTTCTAATTCTGTATGAATGATTTTAATCACTTCAAATGCCATTTGAAATAGTTTGGTGTGTGCTGTACTCTCAGAGTCAAACTAGAAAATTTTGTGCCTGGGGCAAGGGCCATGAAACACATCCTCAGTGCATATGAGACTAGGGTGGAGAGTAACTCATTCTGCCCACCATCTGGTGGTTGCCTATTTTTAGTAATTATTTTTGCTAACTCAGTGCTAAGTTCTATTTCTATGCTGATAAAAGACTACAAGTGCTATCAGTTTCCTCTGAATCCCAAACCCTCTAAATCCAGTGCCCTAGAGCAAAGAACCAGAGTCCTGCCCTAGTTACATGATAAAATATCTTTCTGAAGGACAAAGAGCAAATAGCCATAAAATTATTTTTCACTACCAATTTCAAATGGAGGCTTGAAACTAAAATGGAAGAAAAATGGAAATATTGTCCTAACTGACCCCTAATGTCTTTTCTGTGCCCTCTAAGTTACCTTCCAGCTAAATGTTACTGAATTTAAGTAATGGTGTGTCTCTGCCCCTCACAGTGTAGGTTCTTCCCTTTGCTCAGAATTGCAAGATTAATCACTTCTTGAGATGTCACCAGTGCAGCAACAGGAATTGTTCTGTTGTCATAAATTCACTCAGAAGGACTTTACGGTGAAATCAAAGGGCTCACAGTTAACGAAGAAGGGATGTGTGAAAGGAAGCTTTCATTTAAACACCACAGTTTTGAACATTTTCAAAGGCAGTCAAAAACGAATGCACGTATGATGTCTTTTCAAGATGCCTCCAATGTGAGAGTTAATTTGTAAAAGAAAATATACCCAGACAATAACCATGTAAGCCCTTAGAAGAATGGGGACATTTGAAATTTGGGTCTCTAATGAATGTATAATCTGCCTGAGGACACTTTAGACAATGTTGGAAGCCTTCTGGCATGATTACTGAAGACTGTTATAGTTGATCAGCTCTGAATTCTCCCAACCTTCACGATTTTTCAGTCAGAATGTGTGGGTTTTTCTGGTACCTTAATCAGGAATTTATCAATCCCCTCCCCCTAAATCAGATTTTACCCCAGAAGATTCTTCAGAGAAAGAAAGAAGTTGTATATATTACTAAAAATAAACACTTTGTTTTTCTCACAACTGTTGTTCTGTTGGAGCAAAAAAAAAAAGTGAAGAGGGAGGGAGAGAGAGAAAGAGAAAGCAAGCAACCATTTAAAGTATTCATGGGCTGCAAAGAAATCTGAAGGGCTCTGCTTCTAATACTCAACATCTGTCTTTAAAAACATATCAATCACATGATCACTAACAGCTGTTGCATTAGACTTTTAATCAGCCATGATTTTCAAAAGAGAGAAAGAATGCCATTGGAACGGTCGTCGGAAAGTTATTGCTTAGAATGCAAAACCTCGGCCCTGGCAACCAGATTCCAATTTTAAAGAGACAAAACTTTACTAAGCGTTGTAAAAACTGTTCATGTGTAAAGCACTTTGCTATAAACAGCATAAACTGTCCCATATGCAAGAAAGCAAAGGGAAAACAATGAACATGTGAAACTTATTCAAAATGATACACTTAATGTGATATGAAAGTATATATAAAATACAGCCTTGTCCAGGCATCTCAGACCAGTGAAACACCCAGGCACCGTAGCTCTTTAATCACAATTGATAGTGAACAGCTTGAGTATCCTGAAGCACTTGGGATCTGTTTCTTCCTCAGGACATATAACTCCCACAGATACTATTGGAAATTAATAATCTATGTGGGCCTAGGAAGCTTAGAATGTGGCAATTTTACAAATACTAGAAAAGAGAGAAATGACTCCTTCCACTTTTCATTAACTTGAAGATTTCTTGGAGGAAGCTTGTTAGGTCTGGGTCATTTCCCTTTCAGGGATAAAACATGGTGACAAAATGTTAAAAATGCATGTGTTTTAGTACTGCAAATTTTTCCAAATACAAAAGGGAACTTCCTTCTCCCTGAGTACAAGATATTTTTCAGCATCCCAAATGTTTGCTGGAGTCACTGTTCACAAAGGAATTGCCCAAGTTCACTTAGATTGAATGGTAGACTGGAATTTACATATGACCATTCCTGATAAAATCAAGTTATTTATAGTCTCCAAGGAATGTGTAGCAGGAGGGATTCTCTACCTCTCTGCAACTTGTTGTGCCAGTGTCAATTAAAAAAAATCCTAAATGCTGATTTAAAAAAAAAATAAAATTGTGATCAAACTCCTTTTGGAGGCCCAAATCAGATTTGGAGTATAAAACAGCATATCTCCAATTATGTAGACAGCAAATTAATCCTTTCCTTTATGTTTCCTTTACATGATAAATATAGGATGATTAGAAATACCACAAATACTAATTTCATATAGTAGTTACAGCTCTGTTTTATCTTAGGAAAATGTTATGGAACTTGGCAGTGTTGTAATAATATCCATGAAGTAATTTCAGTATTTGCAAAAATGGATCAGTAGAACTTAATATGTTGTTATTATATACTAATTATATACCAATATTATCACATATTAATAATACAAATTATTATATATCAGGGAATATATTAATACACTAGGCAAATATATTATTAATAAATTATGGGAAAACTACACAGAAAAAATTACATAATATAGAGGATGCTCTAGCAAATGTGTTAATTGAGACACATCAAATTCAGGTCAGTTGTCATCTGGCAACAGTGCTGTTTTCTCATACTTCAGTTGAAATTCTTATAGAGGTAGAGATCTATCTTAATACAGTAATGTTACTGATGGCATTATTTCCAAATACTAGCAAATTTCTAGCCCCAAAAAGCATTATCATAATGTATTTAGCAAGTAGGACAATATTGAGATAATGAATATGTTGCAGATTCAGATATTTTTATTATGGCACATGGTATCATGATACACTACATTTTCATGGTATTTTCCTCACCACAGCTAAAAGAATTTTATTATAACACATTGCTTCATACCTCAGGCTGAATATGTGAATTTTAACAGCTTTAGCCTAGCCTACTCAAACAAGCTATCAACACTGAAAAATGGGAAATTGAAAGAAGGCAAAGGTATGAAACTTAATTATTACCATTACCTGCAAAAACTTAACTAGTGTAAAATTAATCACCACAATAAGGAGGCCAAAAGAGTGCCAAAACTACATTAACCAGCAGATTCTATATCCTGGTCAAGCAAAGATAAATATGAACCCCTGGACACCACTGGTTTGGAATGAATATCTTCAAAAAGTCAATGGATCTGAGATCTCATCCATGTGGATACGTTATCCCCAAACCTCATCTCCTAGAAAGTACACAGCTCAAATTTAATCTACAACTGCTCATCCTTGGACTTTTCCTCTTATAAATTCTCCCTGGGATTTCCATGTAGGAGGGGTCTTTCTATAGATGTCAAAATATTATGTGAGTAATGATATAGCAGATGAGCTGTCCTTCTGGTACCCCTCACTCTCACTATATGACCTGCTCATTTAAATTTCTAGTCATATATCTCTCCGATATATTTTATTTCACTTCATGTGCATAATTAGTCATTTACAATATAATGCCATCTATTGATACCTGTCAGGCTTCCCTCCATTGCCCTCTAAATGACTCATAATCTTGATTCCTTAGAGATTTTAGTATATCCCATGATTCTAAATAGCACACAGAAAGAATATTCATGTTTAAAAGATGGAGTTTTGCTTCAAGAAGAAACCTGGGATAATTAAAGTGCCACACAATTTCCCAAGTGCAATTCAGCCTGCTCTCTTCCTTCTATTCAATTCTGGGTATGAATGGATCTCATTTAAGAATCTAGGGTTTGAGGCAATAAACACAATGTCATCTATAAAGAAGAGCTTCTGTACAACCTAGCCATCTACAGGGAATCACTCTTCCATTTGGAGTGGACATCCTAGCGTAACAAAGAGAAACACCTATAGCAAATATATTTTATGAATAGTATCTGGCAAATAGTAAGTACTTCATGCTTTATGACTTGATTTGTCTTGATACTGATAATCAAAGGTTAATCAAAGTTTTATCTTTGTTGTTAAATATTGTATGATCTTGTTACACAAACATACACATATATTCATACATACAAATATATGCATATATACATATATATACATATACAAATGTATACATGCATACATGTGTGGGAACCACTTTATTGAAGAGGAAACTTCAAGGCTATGTTTCACCTTACTTAAATATTTTTCATAGTTGTTGTTTAGTTGTTTTCAGTCACATCTGTCTCTTCCTGACCCCTTAGGGATGTTCTTGGCAAAGAGTGGTTTGGCACTGGAGTGGTTTGATATTTCTTTCTCAAGCTCATTTTACAGATGAAAAAACTGAGGCAAATGGGGTTAAGTAACTTGCCCAGGGTCACACAGCTAGTAAGTGACTCAGGCTGAATTTGACTCAGGTCTTCCTGATTACAGACTTGGCACTCTATATATGGTACCACCTACCTTCCCCTTCAGAGTCAGTAAACAGTTAACAAATAATCACAGTGAAATGTAATTTTTTCTGCATCTTTCAGTAAATTGTGTAAGAATAAGGATATAGTTGGCTATAGAATATCATTTGTGAAAGCCTGGCTGTTCCCTTTGAAAGCCTCTGCCAAGGTTGCCTTTAATACATGTGTAAGTTCTTCTCCTAAAGGCTTGGTAAGAGTAAGAAAATAGGTATATGGATCAATAACTGGTGATTTTTTTTCTTAATCACTTTTTGTTGGTAATAGTAGTATATGTCATTATATATCCTCTCAGATATCTTTAGATTAGATCCCTCAAATCCATCAAAATTGTATTTTTCCAATGCAGATATACTTTTGACATATCTGGTCTAGTCCAGCTGCTCCTCCTGTCTTTGTTTTATTTGGTGACATTTCAGCTTCTTCATGGAGCACATTTGGGATTTTGATATTAGAGTTCAAATGTGGTGGTTTTGCTATTACTGGTGGGGGAAAGGGTTGTTAAACATTTTGATGGATAATTTCCTTTTTTTAAGGATTTTTAGAATACAAAATCAGATGTTTTCGAGGTGCTTTTGACATGATTGCTGAAGTGAGTTTCTATACAAATCTTATTCCCCAAATTGTCATCTCAAAACAGCAAAACATGTACCAATCAATGCAACAAAAACAAGAAGAAGAGAAAAGGAAAAAATTAACTCCAAATGTAATTTCAACAGATGCAAAAACCAAGAGTTCATGATAACAGCTTTTTTTCCCTCCTTACTATACTTAATACTTTGCAATCCTCTCCTGTATTTGTCAGGCCCATTTTCTAAGCATATTATTGCCCTAGTATCAGCTGTCATTATATCTTCCTTTACCTTTTCCTGCCAGACACTTCACATTCATTAATGTGGGGTTGAAAGGCAGGGGTGAGGTGGGGGAAACAGACAGACAGAGACAGAGAAAGACAGAGACAGAAAGAGATAGAAACAGAGATAGGGAGAATGAATAAGAGGGAGAGAGTTAGTTTCATTTGCCTAGGCAAAGGAGTATATGTGTTATAAAGTAGGCCAAGACAGACACGTAACCATGTGGAGCCCATTAGAATGCTATACAGCAGAGTTCCGAAGAAAAGGGAAGAGATTTTGAAAAGAAGATGTAGGCAAACTTTTGGTTTAAGCTCAGATTCTACTCAGCACTCCATAACAGCTAAAGATGTAAAAAGCAAACTAAAGGAATGAAAGAACAGCAAAAACATGAGCAAGAATCAGGAATTCTGGCAGGACAGCAAAGTGAGAGGTTTTGTCTCAATCTAACTCCTTCACAAAGTGAAAGCAATGAGCCCACCAGAGTAAATGAATAATAATATACAGAAAAGAGAGTATAAAAATCAAGACATGAAAGGCAGGACATTACAGATGAATCATCAGTGATAATGAGAAAGAAGGAAACATGAAGAGGCAGTCTAGAAATTGGTATAATACAATAAATGCCTCTACAGAATAAACTAAGGTGACTTAGAAATCTCTGATAGAAAGAAAAACATAGCAATACATTGTAAGGTACAATTAGAAATAATGAAACAACTTCTAGAAACTTTAAAATTGTTAGACAGAATAAGAAAGGGTAAAAATTAGGGTAGAAATTGTATTTCTCAGATTATTTTTTAAGACAAACAAAAGAGTAAGAATTTAGACCCTATAATACAGAGTGATTCTAAAATTGTAGATATTCTGAGAAAGATAACAGATTTGAAACTAAAAATACAAAAGTCTAAGAAATCAAGAAAGCAAAAAATAAAAATATAACAAAGGTAAAATGTAAATTACATATAGAAGGCAAATTAACTAACCTTTAATATAGAATGCAAAGAGAAAACTTACAGACTATAGGCCTGAAAAACATTGTGAAATAATAAGTCATGATACTATAATTAAGGAAATCATACATGAAAATTGCTCAGAAATACTGGAAATGTAAGGAAATGCAGATTAAGAGAACCCACCATACATTGGCAGAAAGAAACCCTAAACTCTAGACATAAAGAAATGTATTTTGTAAAAGAAGAATTCAACCTTAAATAACAATATTATAGGCAATCCAGGGAAAGATTTTAACTTACAAAAATTTACTTGGGATGACTTAAAACCTCTTTTTAATTGTGACAAATCAAAATTTAAAAATGGGATATGATGTTCTGAAAATCAAAGGAGGTAATTTTATACCTTCAAAATAACATATCTGACAAAGTTGAACCTTAGCCTCATTGGAAACTACAAATTTTCATCAAAAGAGGGGAATTTGAGAAGGAATAAGTAAGAGATAAGAAAATAAACTCATAAGTACAGATTAAAGAATGGAAAGGGGATGAAAAGAAAAAAGAAAGAAAAAAATTGATAATTGAAAGGAAAAAAGAGGGAGATGGAAGTGAAAATAGTTTGCTTCAATTATAGATCATTAGTGGTAAGCACACTCTTCTTGCACTACCTTTCTTATTCTTTTTAAAGAGGTGAGAGGGGACAAACAGAGGAAAAGGAACAGAAACTATAGAATAATGAGAAATACATAATTTAAAATGAAGAAAAGCAATGGGATAATGTCTCCCATAAAATGGAAAAAAAGATAAAGAAATGGTTTAGAAAAGAAAGAATCCAAAAGTGCATTATTTGAAGGTGATACACTTGAAACATAAAAATTCACAGATTCAAAATGAAGGGTTATAGCAAACTAAAAAAAAAAAGACATAGCAATTACAATCTCAGAAAAAGTGACAATAAAAATAAACATTGAATAAGAGGCAAGGCAAATTATATTATGTTTCAAGATAACCCAGCTAACAAATCAGTATTAATAATGTGTGTGTGTTTGTACTAAATGAAATAGTATAATAAATAGTATCTAAACACTCAATGGAAAAGTTAATTGAATTACAAGGAGATATACAAAGTAAGATTACAATAGAAAGGGATTTCAATATACTTCTTTGGGACATAGATACATCAAAAAATAAGAAAGAATATAAGGACCTGAACAGAATTTTTGAAAAGTTAGATATAATTAGTCTCTGGTGATTTCTAATGGGAATAGAGAGTAAAATGTATTGTAAGTGTGTGTGTTCTTTTTTTCTTTGTTTCTGTAGTACATTGAACTCTCAAAAACTAACCATATTTTAGGCTGTAAAAACTTCACAAACAAATGCGGGAAGCAAAAATATAATTTACTAATGACAATGCAATAAAATAAATTCAATAAAGGACATTTGGAGAGAAAAATTAAAAATTGATTGGAGACTTAATAATATAATACCATACTATAAAATTGTTGAGTCAAAGAACATATCACATAAATGAGAGGAAATTTCATCAAAGAAAATGCCAATAATGACACAAAATACCAAAAAAATTGGGGTGTAGTCAAAGTAATAATTAGGAAGAAATTTATATGGGCACACACCTTAAATAACTAGAAACTATAAAACTAGAAAACAATTAGAAAAACAACAAATATGTCTAAAACCAAATTAGAATTTAACAAAATCAGATATTTTTAAAAGTTTAAAAGAAAACTCTATTCAATTGATAAGTAAAACTAGTATGTTTTTTTAAACTTTATCACATATAGTTTGAAAGAGAGAAAAAGGAAGAAAGAAAGAAAGAAAAAAAGAAAGAAAGAAAGAAAGAAAGAAAACCAAATTTCCAATATCAAAAAAATAATTCACAACCAGTGAAGTTAAAGTAAAGGGTTCAATTATAAACTATTTTGCCCAATTATTTGCAAACAAAACTGATAACTTCTGTGAAATGGATGAACATTAAGAGAACAACCAAAGTGAGTAATTAAATAACCCAATCTCAGAAAAAGAAATTGAACAAGCCATAAAATTTCCAAAGGAAAAGAAAATCCAGAACTAGATGGATTTACAAGTGAATGCAATTAAACTTTGAAAAAAAGGATCTATCAAATTCCTTCAATCATATAAATATATTCTTCCTACCTAAACCAGGCAGAAACAAAGTAGAGAAAGAAAACAATAAACCAATATCCTTATTGAACAGTAATACAAAAATATTAAATAAAATATTAGGAAAAGCTTTTAGAACATAAAAAGATTATATAATGTTACCAAGTTGAATTTATACAAGGAAAAAAAGGTTAGTTCAGCATAAGGAAAAATATAAACTGAACTTGAAAACCAACTGTCTATTGGAGGCAGGGAAAAGTAAGAGAGAGAGTAAGGGTAATATGATGATACTTAGTTTGCAAGCTTGAGTAACTGGGAGGATGGTGGCAACCATGACAGTAATAGAGAAGTTAGAGGGAAGGCTTTTTGGGGAAAGACAACAAGTTCAGTTTTAGATATGTTGACTTTAAGATGTGGGACATTCAGTTAAAGATGTCTAATAGGTAGTTAGAAGTGCAAGAGAAAAGAAGGTCAGAAAAGAAGTTAGGTCTGTGGGGTAGCTAGTTGGCACAGTGGATAGATCACCGACCCTGGAGTCAGGAGAACCTGAGTTCAAATCTGGCCTCAGACACGTGATACTCACTAGCTATGTGACCCTGGGCAAGTCACTTAGCCCCGAATGCCTCACAAAAAAAAAAGTTAGGGCTGTGTAAGATCTGAAAGTCATTTGCATAAAGATAATAATTGAAACCAGAAGAAAAATGCCATTTGCTTGATGGGCTAAAGGAAGGTAGCAACACTAATAAATTGGGTAGTTGATTTGTGAATTGGTCCAACATTTCTGGAAAATTTGGAGTTATACTCAAAACATCTTTATACTGTTATACCTTTAGATTCAACAATACCACTACTAGGCATATACCTCCAAAAGATCAAAGAAAAAGGACCATTATTATATCATAATTTGCTCATTTTCCAATAGGTACATAGCCCCTCAGTTTCCAATGTTTGCCTTTGGAAACCAAAGGAGTCTCATCTGTTGGGCAATAGGTAAGCAAATAATGTTATATTGATCCTTTTTCTTTGATCTTTTAGAGGTGTATGCCTAGTAGTGGCATCATTGAATCTAAAGATATGCACAATTTGGTAACTTCTTTGAGTATAACTTCAAATTACTTTCTAGAAATGGAAATTTTTGGAGGCAAAAACTGGAAACTAAGGAAGTCTATATCAATTAGGAGATGGACAAAGAAAGTATGGTTAATAACAATAATTAATTATAATAATGTATATAGAGCTTAAATGTTTACAAGGCATTTTACAAATATTATTTCCTTTTATCCTCACAATAACCCTGGGAAGTAGGTGCTATTGTCTCCATTTTACAGATGAGGAAACTGATGCAAGCAGAGGTTAATTGACTTGCCCAGAATCAGATAACCGATAAATGTTTGTAGCTGGATATGAACTCAGGTATATGCATGTAGTGTAGTGGAGTACGATTACAAAGTAAGAAATGATTACAAAAATGGTTTCTATAAAAACTAAAAACAAAGAAACAAAAAACCTGTATGAAATGATGTAGTGTGAAGGGGGCAAAATGTTAAAAAATGTATACAATAACAACATTATAAAGAAAAATACCTTTGAAAGATGTGAGAACTTTAAACCATGACTCCAAAGTACAGATGATGAAATATGGTATCACCTTCCTAACATAGAGATGATAGACTGAAGATGCAGAATGAAACTAAAGCTTTGGGTCATGTCCAATGTAGCTATGTTGTGCTTGATTATGCATATTTCTTATAAAGTTTTTGTTTTGTTTCATCTTGCTTTTAAAGATGTGGATGATTTTGTTATTGTTATGTTATTTTCAGTCATGTCTGACTCTTTATGACTCCATTTGAAGTTTTCTTGCCAGAGATACTGGAGTGGTTTGCCATTCCTTCTCCAGCTTATTTTACAATTGAGGAAACTGAGGTAGACAGGCTTCAGTGACTTGCCCAGGATCACACAGCTACTAAGTGTCTGAGGCAGAGTCAAACTCACCAAGATGAGTTTTCACGACTCCAGGCCCTGCTGTGCCAGGTGGCTAGAAATAGGGTTGCTAAAAATTAAGAAAAGAGGATCATTGAAACAGTTTGTAAATGCCCAGAAGAGAACAGAAGGAAATTCACAAGGCAATATTCAGGCAGAACAAGTTACCCCAAAGTCACATGTTAAATTTATCACATACTCAAAAGTAAAGTTTTTGCTAGCAGCTTGTAGCTTGTGGGCTTTGAATTTGACTCCTCTGGTATAAATTGTTCTCCTAGTTGCTCTTATTTTGCTCTTCACTAGTGCATACAAGCCTTCCCAAGTTACTTGAATTCTTCATCTCCATCATTCAAAAACAAAATTCTGAAGACACCAAGAGAAGCAATCTCAATGAGCAGGAAAAGGAGAAAAATTAGAGGGAAATTGAAATCAGTCTCCAAACAATTGAAAGGCTGACTTGTAAAAGAAGAACTACTGTTTTTCTGATTGGCCTTGGAGAGCAGAAATTGGATAAATTAGTAGAAGTTTCAAAGAGGTAAATTTAATTTTAGAGCAGAGCCTCCTAGCTTGCTTCTGACTCTTTGAAATTAGCCACCATGCCCCCCCTTCTCCACCTCCATGATAATATTCCCACACCAATCCTCTTTTTTAACTCCATTTTGTGTTGTCTTTCCCCATTAAAATGTAAGAGCTTTGAGGGCAGTGCTTAGTTTTGGGTTTTTTTGTTTGTTTGTTTCTATCTGTATCCCTAGCCCTTAGCATAGTGCCAACACTTAATAAATTGCTGATGTGTTGACCTAAAAGGGACTCTCAGGAGAATATTTTGTTCCCTCCCTGGGATGCTTTAAACAAGCCTCACTGAACACTTTTGTGCAACAATGACTTTGGGTTGGAATTCTCATTCAAGAGTAGATTGGGTTAAATGATCACTGAGGTTCCTTCCACTGTGAGATTCTGTGATCTTGTGAGATGCAGGAAAGGTAAATATGACTCTTCCAAGGTAACACGAGCAGAAGTATGATTTGATGTTTGATTTTTTCCAATGTGAAATTTAATGGAGTTTTTTTTTCTTTTATACTATTCTAAGTTCCTTGACCACAGGGACTGTATTACTGTTCATTTATGCTGCTCCTTAAATGACTATTGAATTAAATTAAAAATTTGTCAGAAAGACCTGAGAAGGTGCACTCTCCATAGACTTTTATTAAAAAGAATTTTTTGTTTCTAATAAGGCACATTAGCATACTAGGAGTAATTGACTGAAAAACAGGTATTAGTGGCTGCAGGGATAATTTTCTGCAGATGACCCTGCAGGTATCTCATAAGCTTCAAATGAAGCAGATTTTTAGGTGTGCTTCCAACCTCATAAAAGCTTTGGCTTTCTACTACCAACTAATTTATTGGCTATATGTTAATAAAGGGTTTCCATGGCCAAAAACTTCATAGTCATGAGCCCCTTGGTACTTAGCTAATCTGGTCCCTAGACAGCATTTTTAGAGTATTTCAAGCTTGGTAGAACTTACAAAAGTTGGCATTCCACTGGCATAACTTTTTGAGAAACCAGGGTCACCTCCACATCATGATAGAATATCAACATAGGTTTTATGTGGAGGTAAATTATAGTAGCCAAATACTAATCAATGAGACTATATGGGTGTAAATCATAAAACAAAAACAAAACCAAAAACTTATGATATCAAAAAAATCCAAAGTGTAAGTACAATAAAGAGGTATATAATGAGTGTAAATATATTAAAGATATTACTGATTTAGGAAGCAACATAAAATACATTAAGGACATTTATACTTGGAAAGGTAGGTGGGCTAGTCATTCAGCTTACCAAACATTAAAAGACATAGAGCAGGGGTTCTTATGTTTTCTGTATGTCATAGGACACCTTGATAGTCTGATGCAACCTATGGGCCCCTTCTCAGAATGATTTTTTAAAATACATAAAATATAAACCAAAGGATTGCAAAGTAAACCAAAGATTAGCAAAAATAAAGAATGATAATGAAGTCTATTTTTTCCAGTGATTGTAGTGTAGTAAATCAATAATCTATTTTATTATTCCTAGTAGTTTGTTGTTGTTCAGTTGTTTCAATCATGTCTAATTCTTGTAACCCTATTTGGGATTTTCTTGGCAAAGATCCTGAAGTTGTTTGCCATTATTTCTTTACCTCATTCTACAGATGAGGAAACTGAGGCAAACAGGGTTAAGTGACTTGCCCAGGGTGGCACAACTAGTAAGTGTCTGAGGCCTGGCATATAATAGGTGCTTAATAAATGTTTATTGAGTTGAGTTGATTTCCACACACAGAATCACTCAGATCAGATCTTCAGTCCCTACCCCAGGAGAATAAGGAGGTGGTCTCTCAGAAGGGGAGGAATCACAGACTTAGCCTCCAAAACTTCTAAATAGGTTAGAAGTAACAGAGTGTCCAGAGCAGATCTGGTGCTTAATCTCAGGTCCAGAATTTTTTTTTTTTTGGTGCAGTAGCATCATCTCTCCATAGAGCAGATCATGGTCTTGGCACCAGACTCAGAACAGTGCTAGGCAGGCATTGCCTCTCAAATGGATTGGAGACAGTCCCGGGCTTAGAACAGGGCCAGGCCAATGGTAAGGTTGCTCTAAACCTGAGGCACATTTCATCTAGCTGCCATTGGCAGAGGCAAACTACTGTGAGAGTCAGGAAATGTACTAACTAGACCAAAACTAAAGCCTTTAAAGTACAAGAAAGCAGTTATCAGCCCATGCCTTTGATTTGACTCTTTAGAGTTACATGGAAAGTTTACAATGCCCTGGCTCATCACTTCTGTGATCCTTGGAGAACATAGCAATCAAAACTTGAAGAACATAATGGCAGGACCCCAGAAATGACAAACAGGACCAGAGATTTTATCTGGAAGGTGAAGGAAACCAGAAGGCAGATTCAAGGAGGGAGGAGATTTTAGGTCTGGGCAACTGCCAGTGAAAAACTTAGCCACCCAATAGTGATGTGAATGATGGAGTATTGTATGCACAGAACAGCCAGGGTCATTGAATCACAGAGTATGGGGGTGGGGGGGAGGAGTAAAGAGTAATGTAGAAGAGTGGAACCAGATTATGAAGGGCTTTGAAAGCCAAAAAGTGCATTTTACTTTTGATCCTGGAGGTAATAGGGAGACACTGGAGGTTATTGAATAGGGAGCTGACATGGTCAGACCTGTGTTTTTGAAAGATCAAATTGACAGCTGTCTGGAGGCTAGAGTGGAGTGGAAAGAGACTTAAAGCAGAAAGACTGACCAGCAAGTTACTGCAATAGTTCAGGCATGAGTCCTAATGTGCTGCCATGACTCGTTAAAAATGGAAATTTATTTCATTAAAAGTCTATGTAGAGTGGAACTTAGCAAGTCTTTATGTAAGAGTCTGCACCAGACTGTTGGCAGAGGTCAGCAGAAATAAAGGCTGTATTTGGGAAGGTGATAACAGTGGTTCTGATAAGCCTTGGCAATTGATTGGTTATGGGTGGGAGATGAAAAGGAGTAAGGAGTTACAGGTGGATTATAAACCCAGGTGACTGGGCAGATGGTAGTGTTCTCAATAATAAGGAAGAGAAGAGGATTTGGAGGGAAAAAGAACAAGTTCAGTTTTGGATATGTTGAGCTTAAGATATTCACAAAACATCCAGTTCAAAATGTCCCAATAAGTAGTGGGATATATGTCACTAGAAATCAAGAAAAAAAAGACTAAGGTTGGATAAATCTGATGACAATGTGCATAGAGATAATTGAATCCATGATGACTGATGAAATCACAAGCAAAATGTATGGAGGGAGAAGAGAAAAGTCCCCCCCTCAGGATAGACTCTTGACAAACACCAATGGTTAGCACGAGTGATCTGCGTTAAGATCTAGCAAAGGATACTGAGAAAGATTAGACACATAGGAGGAAAAGCAAGTGAGAGTGGTGTCACAAAAAAAGAGTAGGGGTGGGGAACCTGTGGCCTCCAGGACACATGTGGCCCCCTAGGTCCTCAGTTTAATCAAAGGGCCACACTTGAGGACCTAGAGGGTCACATGTGGCTTGGAGGCCATAGGCTCCCCACCCCTGAGTCCTAGAGAAAAGAGAGGATCCAGAAGAGTTGTTTAACAGTTTCAAAGGCTACAGGGAGATCAAGAAGGATATGGACTGAGAAAAGAACATAACATTTGGCAGTTAAGCCATAACTGGTAGCTTTGGAGAGAGCAATTTCAGGAGAATGGTGAAGTTGGAAGTTAGACTGGGGAGAGTTAAGAAGAAAGTGAAAGGAAAAGAAGTGGAGGCACCAATGGCAGATGACTTTCTCAAGGATTCTAACCACAAAAGGCAGGAGAGCTATAGGGCAAAAATTAGCAGGGCTGAATGGAGGTTTGAAGTGAGGGTTTTCTGAGGATGAGAGAGACATAGGTATCTTTGTAAGTATCAGGGGGAATCATCCGGGAGACAAGAAGGGATTGAAGATTAGTGAGAGTAGTGATGTTAGAAGGAGCTATCACAAGGAGTGTTTTAACTCCCCAGTCAATGACTGGGGGGTAGATTTGAGGGTAGGTTATGAGTGCAAGTGAAACTAGTACTGGAAAGAGCTGCTGGGAAGTTGTATCATCTGGAGGGAGCTAGTTCTAAGTGACTGCAGGAAAGTGGAAAGAGTAAGGAAGGAAAGGTTTCAGATGAAAACAGGGTTGTTACCTATGGAGGAGATATCTCAGAGATCACAGTGGAAGGAATATTTCAGAGAGCACAGTGGAAGGGTTGGGTAGATCTTGAGTGGGATGTTTTATGTGGGAGGGTCAAGCTGAAGAGAATGAGAATAAGAGAGTGGACAATGGAGCATGGGGAATGGTGCTTGGCAGTTAGTTGTTTAAAAACCACTATGATAGGGAAAGTTGGAGTGTGAGTGTGCTAATAATTTAGGAGGGTCCTCAGAATGGTTTTTTCCCCTGTGGGACAGGTAGTTGGTATGGAGGTGTGTCAGGCTGGAAGGTGATCCAATAGCGGAGAGTGAGTAGGGTGGCCAGACCTTCTCATAATATGGAGATTCCACTCACAGTCACTGAATTAGCCTCAGGGAAGAGGTATCCCAGGGTATTAGTCAGTAGCGTGTAGGGGGAAGAAGGTGAGAGAATGGTATTTGGAACTTAACCTATTCAGAACAGGGCAGCAAACCAGAGAGTGCTCTAGGAGCATTGATTATGTCAGTCCAATCCAATTAAGTTGCATGCTACAATCTTCTTACTTGAACCCAATGTTATACTCAGCACTCTCCTCTATCAGAGAGATGGGTGTCATATCTGTCTACTATGGAAGTTCTGTCAGCAAAAGGATATTTGGAAGTGAGGAGTTTCTGATCTTAATAAATGAATAGCAATTCATCTCCACAATCCAGTCTTGTTAATCCTTTGGGACCATACCTCCAGATCAAGGGAATCCTACATGATCAAGAAATGGAAAGTCTCCCTTCCTTTTTTTTTTCAACCAAAGACAAAGTTTATTAGAATGTCTGTCATATTGGGCAGACTCATAAGGACTCTGAATATTAGTAAGCTATTGGCTAGATTGTAAGAATGTGAGCCTGTGGCTAGATTTTAAGAATCAGAGCAGTGGCTAGATCTTAAGAATCTAAGAACCTTAATGCAGACAGGATGGACCTTATATACAGAAAGACTGTAAGAGGGATCTAGGAGTGGCCAAACATTTTTGGGTGACTGGAGGAGGGGTCTAAGGAAGATCTGAATGGGAGTGGCCAGTAAGCTGGAGTGAACAGAACACCTGGGACCTGGACCACAGGGCCAAGGGAGAATGGAGCCTAGCTAGGATTAAGGGTGGGAAATGGCTGGGGGCCACAGGGAGGTAAAACAATGGAGGCCTAGGCTAGGTTACCATAACAGAATTGGGAGATTGGGTATAACCACAATGAAAGACCAGTTGATGGGATTAAAGCCTCAGGGGAATGCCAGAGATTTGGCCAAGTGGGAAAGACCAGGGTTTTTCCTTTTTGGGGTCTAGCTCCCATCCTCATCATTCCCCCCTCAAACAAATGGGACCCAAATTCTTTTGGTTTAAGGGGACAAGGTCTCGGCTTCTGAAACTGTTTCCTGCTGGCGAGGGGTGTAGAGTTGTCCCTGCCTCAAGAGAGTCCCAAAGAGAAGGTTGACTGGAAGGGAGCACAGGCTGCATCCAGGGAATGATGGGGGGACATTGGCTGGTACCTGCTGTTTACTATCAACTGTAGGTGA
Source organism: Vombatus ursinus (assembly GCF_900497805.2). Lineage (NCBI taxonomy): Eukaryota > Metazoa > Chordata > Mammalia > Diprotodontia > Vombatidae > Vombatus > Vombatus ursinus. The sequence continues at coordinate 5,067,561 of NW_020954687.1, forward strand.
ATGACCTGTAGTCTGGAAGACACAAACCTGACAGAGAAAACTGCAGCGCCCAGATATAAAGCAGGACTAAATTTAGGGCCCAACTTTGAGAGGATAAAGCATCCTTAGCTCTGTTTGGATCAGATAATTCAGTTTTCCAATCATGCAGTATCAAATCTACCTCATAGCTGGACTCAGGAATAGCCAGGCGGGTAACATTCCCTTTCAAAGAAACATAATGGGGAAACTGAGCCAGGAGGATCCCATCTTAGACTGAAGCTAAAATTGTCCTCTCACCTTTTCCCGATGCTGACTTCCCACCAGTATCACATTCTCTGAGTAGCTTGTGGCATTTCTTTCAGATGGTGGATTACTGATTATCAATAGATTATGATCCATCAGACAACCCTAAATAAAATCCTATGAGCTTTTACTTCAAACAGCAAGTTTTACTAATCACAGTTTAGGAAAAATTACGTCTCAAATTTAAATTTATCCTGGTATAAAAAGCCAATCATTAGAGACTTCTATATACTTGCAAATTCTCAACAAGCCATAACCCAAATGAGCTTAAACAGTTTACACATTAAAACAATAACCAACAATAGCCAAATTATTTTAGAGTTAACCAAATTATGAAACGTTGCTTGACACAACTGATACAAAAAGTTCACCAACTTGAAACTTGAAACAAACCCATTATCAATCAGGTGACTTCAATTTTGTTAAATTCATTTCCAAATTACTTTACACAGAGAATCAACATCATCTCATCATTAACAGTTAAAACTACAAATTTAAAAGAGTATGCTTAACTAAGTTCAGAGGCTAGCTTCATTACCTTGAGCAGGATGTGCTGAACCTGGGTGATGCTTCCAGGCAAAGGTTGCCCTACAGCCCAAGGCCATTGTCTGTGGGACCCAGGTTGTAGCTGCTGCCCCTCCCCCCTTCCTTTCCCAGGTGGGGGAGAGCAAAATCAAAGGTGAGGGGTAAAGAGTGAAACTCTCTTCTCCTATGAGAGGGGTTAACATACCATCTTGACTCAAGGAAAAGGAGTGGGAGAAAGGAGTGACCAGGGTTGTAAGGAGGAGTTTCAAAACTCCTTAATAATCAATCACAAAACCTCCAGAATCTGCCAAGATGTTTTTAGCTGTTCTAATTTTCCCCTGTAACCTCCATGAAGGAGAATTCGTGGGTGTAGAGGGAAGGGAGTAAGTAAGCCTCAGGGAACCAAAAAGCAAATGCAGTTTTCCCCAATTCTCTAGTGCAGAGAGAACTGACAGAATTGGGCATACACTTCCAGATAGGGCATCAGTCCTTGTCCTCTATGCTACTATACCCAGGTCCATGGCCTTGAACCTACCCAGTGGACTTAGAGCCTGGGAGCATCAGGCCAAGTTCAAGACAGCCTCATAATTGTCTGGTGAAAAATCACCTCCAAGCCTTGGTGCTTGGAGAGCAACCCCAACAGCAGAGCAAGAAAGGGGGTGAATGGGGAGGCTTATATACCTTCCAGTCTTGGCTAGAGAAGAACTTGGGGTTAGGCAGTTTTCCACACTGGCCACCAAAATGTTGAGATTTAGGTGCTGGGACCCCAAAATCACAACACAAGAGTCCTGCCTGAAATAATTCAACCCAAGCCTTCTTTCAGCCAAAGGCAAGGTTTATTAGAACATCCAGAATGTTGGGCAGACTCTTAAGGAGTCTGAACATTAGTAAGCTATTGGCTAGATTTTAAGAATCAGAGCAGTGGCTAGATCTTAAGAATCTAAGCCGAAAGTCTTCTTTTCAATCCTCTGACCCACTTGGGAGATATCTTCGCTGACTAGAGGTAGATGGGAAAAAGGTGAGGTATTCCACTGCTCTCATCCCCATTCCAACTGCTAGCCCCTGAAGTTAAGTGTGTAAGGAGTTAAGGAGATCCTCCCCACAACACTATTCACCTGATGATATACTATCTGTCATTCAACATCTAACTGCAAATGCCAACTTCCTTTTGGAGTCTTTTCTCTTTCCTCACCAAAGATGGGATTGGTCCTTCTTCTTAACTCCAGTAGCACTTTTTAGCTGTCTTTTATAGCACATAATACAGTCTGGCTTATTGTAAAGTGGTTGTCCCTGTCCTCAAGGACAAGGATAACATCTAATTTCCTTTGCATCATCCTGACCCCTAGCATAGTGCCTAACACAAAGTAAGCCCTCAATAATATTTGTTGAATATAATAATGAAAAACATCAATCAAGTGGTGTTTATTAGGCACCTTCTAGGTACCTGGCACTGTGTTAGGCACTGGGGAAATAAGTATAAAGAATGAAACAGTCCCTAATTGTCAGGCACTTACATTCTCAAGACAAAATCACCTTCACCCTCTAGACTTCCAAGGATTATCTCTATCTTTGACAACCTTGGTTTTTTTTTAAATTTTTTTTTTATTGATTCTCTGTGACGATTTCCATCAGATGAATCTAAAGAAAAAATCCACCAAGGTATTTTTCCCCAACAATTTTCTTCTTGAGGACAAATAAAATCTTATTTATAATTGAAGCCCTAGCACTTGAAGATAAAGGCACAGATTCCAGGAAAGGTTATTACTTAGGGGCATTTTATATAATCAAACACAATGACTCTTTTTTAATAATGTGCTACACACATACACACAATTATGAGAATTGTAACCTATAGTAACACCTAAGTTATTTTGCATCCCTATGAATTAATGATGAAACCAAAATTAATAATAATAAGAATAATAAGAATAAATAATAAAGCCACAGTAAGGCTTCCCAAAGCTAACAATGTTTGAGTTCAAATAAATTTGCAACTAAGCATTATAGGAAGCTTTGTAGGCACCAAAAAAATAATTCTGGTCCAGATTCAGACATGGCAATTATCAGCCTAGAATGATTTTAGGGCCATGACACAAAAATCTGTGAATAATCACATGGAATAAAATGAGTGAGAAATCTGTCTCTTTGGAAAAGTCACCATTATAAGGAGTTTTGACATTTAATGTCCTCAGAAGATCCCATGCAGACCCAAACTTAGATTTATAAATGGATTCTATTATATTAAGGTAGCATTAGTGACTCCATTTTGCCCTTATCCACCATTTTGTTAGGTTAAATTTCAACTCCATGTAAGTCTCTGTTTTCAGTGAAGTCACAAGATGGGAAAGTCCAAGACTTCCCAACTCAGAGAAGTCCCCATCCTCTCCACCAACAATATACAAGATGGCTCAATCTCTACATCCTATTTTTCACTCCTTTTAATTATATAATAACTGTAGAAACTAAAGTTCAGAGTCCTTGTGCTGACCAAGAGTTTTGGACCTGATTTGTTTTTGCAGTTGTGTCCTTTACTGAATAAATGGTCTGGATGTTACTTGGAGTCTTCATTTCCCTGTAACGGTTCTGAGTTTATCACTTGGATGCTGCCTCTCAGCTGGTGAATTTTATTATGGTTCTTATGTTTCATGGGGAAGAAGAGGAAACAGATGTAATTTTAACTATAAAAAGACAAACTGAGATTGTATAAATTCATCAGTCCAGTGTTTAACTAAGTCAACAGCTATGGAAGGCTGAGGCACTCCCAAAATTCTGAATAGAAGTCCCATAAATTCATTTCTTTTACTGTCTCAAGTGTTCTTACTCCTCTTTGTCCTGGCTTTACCCTGCCCAGGTGCCAATTACTGGTATTTACATTTTCTTTCTCTTTAATTATCCCTTTTTGATCCACTTTCAAGTTGAAGTTTCTTTCGTGTATGACTTTTCTCTCCCTGACACTGCTTTCCATTTTCCCATCCTCCCTTTTCCCATCCTCCCTTTTCCCTCCTGCTTTCTGTTTCTCTATTGAGTGTAGTATATTTCTGTACCAGCTCCCTCTGTGTGTGTGTGTGTGTATCTGTTTCCATTTAACCCTCCTTTCTGAATCAGATAAGAATGAGGTTCATGTATGTTCACTTGTCTTTTCAATCACCTAACTGTGAGAAATAGTACATTTCTTCCCCTTCTTTCTCATATCTTTCCTAGAGTACTCCTTTTCTTTACTCTCTTAAGACTATAAAAATTACCATTCTCGTGACCTATTTTGTTTTAGATAACTCCCTCTGTCAATCTTGAAGACCAACCAGTGCACAAGCCTTTATTAAATATTGTGTGCCAGGCATGGTGCTCAGTGAAGACACTGTGAGTCTGAAGAGACACATGTCTCTCCCCCGCAAAAAAGATTGTAAGCATTTCACAATTATTTAGCTCCTTCCAATTGTTCAAATATATTTACTTTTCTAAGTTTCTCTCAGCTCCTATGTTTGCACTTCAAAGTCTTTGCTCAGCTCTGGTCTTTTTATTAGGAATGCTTTGAAAGTCTTCTATTCCATTAAAAGTTTAATCCCTTCTTCCCCATAGAATTATACTCAATTTTGCAGGGTGAGTTATTCTTGGTAGTAAGCCTTTAACTTTGCCTTTTGGAATATTATAATAGAATCTGCTGTCAAGTCTTGTGTAATCTTTACTGTAGTTTCTTTTTTTTTCTTTTTTCTTCCTAGTTGCTTGCAGTATATCTTCTTTGATTTGGAAGTTCTTGATTTCGGCTATAACACTCCTTAGAGTTTTCGTTTTCGAGGTTGCTTTAAGAAAGTTATTGGTTGGTTTTTGTTTTTGTTTGTTTTTAACTTTCCCCTCTGGGTCTAACAGATCTGGGCAGTTTTCACTTATAATTTCTTGAAATATGCTATCCAGGTTTTTCCTTTTTTAAATTTAGTCATGTCTTTCAGGAACTCTAATTTTTCTTATATTATCTCTCCATCTTACCCTTTTCCCACTCCAGGTAATAGTACTAACAGACTCATCACTGGGTTGTCTGCAAAAAGATTAATCTTTTTAATCACAACTACTCATTGAGATTATCTATTCCAGAGCTTCTTAAACTGTGGATTGCGACCCATTTGGCAACAATAAAAGGTTTCTGAACACATAATAACCAAAAGTTAATTAAAAATCGAATGCATAATGAATCCGAGGTGTTTCTGGCAGTGTTTGCTCATGTTGTATCACACAACATCACTGCAGTCTTGGTTCTGAACACAAAGCATGAGCACTTTGGACTGTGCATGCCCTCAGCCACACAATTGGCCACACAATGCCATTGCTGCTGAAATTTGAAAAGGGGTCACGAGTAGAAAAAGTTTAAGAAGCCCTGTTAACTAACGTACAGAAATGTTGTGGTGTGTAGCAGTGGAGAAATTATTCACACCAATGGAATCAGAGATCCTCAAAGGGCAAGAGGGCAACCCAGGCTCAAGCCCAAGCTTTGTCCATACTCACTGACCCCACCCAGCCTAGGAAACCTGAAGGTGAGTGTGTCAATCAGCATTTATTAAACACCTACTATATACCAGATACTGTGCTAAGCACTGGGAATACTGAGCAAAAAGACAGTCCCTGGCCTCAAAGACTTCATAGTCTAATGAGGAAAGACAACACACAAAAGGAAGTTGTAAAGGGGGAAGACCAGAGTCTGGAATCTGTCAAGGGAGCACAATAAAGTCCAGGGGAGTGTGGCTAGGTGGAAAGTGAAGAGATGGCTTGTCCTTCCTTCAAAGGAGATTCTGGGAGAGGCTTCTGTTCTCTACCCTCCACCCTCTTCAATCAGAGTTCACCAAAGCATTAGGCCCCAAACCCTTGCTCAGCACCAACAACCCTTGGAAACTGTGAACATTATAATTGGCTTGCCTCTTATAAGGGATAACAAATTCGCACCACCTGTTTCTTTCCCTCTCCCTGTATTGTTCAATCACTGTACACCTGGGAACAAATTATTCCATCATCTTCATCTTTTAAAACCCTATCCAGGCCCTACTCCAAATCTACCTACTTTATCCATTATTCCCTCTGGAATTCCTGTTCACTTTGGTCCTTTGCCCCTTAAACTCTCCCCAAGTACTTGTGCTCATCAAGATCTGATACTAATGACACTGGATCTCTCGCCATCCTCTTTTACACTCTCTATACTTTCTTTTACATCCCAAGACACTGGTCCTGGAGGGAGTATTAAAATACTCCTTGTTCCTCACTGCCACTTTCTGATTTTCCCATTGTCCCCATCATTTTGCCTCCTTTGAAGGCCATGGTATCAAAATTTCCTACCTATTCAAATTATAGTGGCTATTGGGTAGCAGTCATCAATTACATTCTGCCTCCCTGTTCTCCAGGCCAGAGGCAGTATCACACTTTAAATTTTGTATACACTTATCCATTCACATTTTGTTTTTTCCCAGTACACTATAGGCATCAATTGGGTAGAGATTTTTCATTTTTCTTCCTATCCCTACAACCTAGAACAGTGCTTGGCACATAGTGTGGGCTGAATAAATGTTTGCCAAATTGAATTGAATCACTGATCTACTGTGAAATCAAGTAGACCATTTTATAATATCATTTTCCTTAAGTCATAAAATTAACTTCCTTTATTATTATTATTGATGGCTGCATGAAGAAAAATATTTTGTCTTTAACTTACTGATCACAAAATACTTTTCCTTGAGGTGGGAACTTTCTTTGCTCACCAAAAACTCACTTGTAACCTACAATCCTAGAGAAGTTCCTGAGACTCAGAGGTTAAATGACTTTTCTATTATCACAGAGTTAGTACATATGAAAGACAAAATTGGAACCCATAGTTTCCTGTCTTTAAATTCAGTGTATGATACACTACTTGATGCTGCCTCAAATCAGAAAACATTTTCATAAGCAAGTATTAAAATTAAAGTAAATCTGTTTGTACTGAATTTATAAAATAGGAACTGTTAATCATTTAAAAGGCACTTATTTTGTACCTGTTATGCACCTTGCCAGTGTACTGGATGCTGAGAATACAAAGAAAAAGTGAAACAGCCCCTAACTCAAGAAGCTTACACTATAGCAGGGGAGAGAATGTGCACACACAGGTATACATACAAAACAATTTGGGGGAGGGACCTTGCAGCTGGGGGGTGGGAATTTGGAAAGGCTTTACAGCAAAGGTGGCTCTTAAGCTGTGTCTTTTAAAAGCAAGTTCTGCTATAGAGCTCAAGGGGGAAGGGGAAGGCCTAAATTCTTAAGAAGTATAAAAATGGCTCTACTTGTGAAACTTAGATTCCTATGCTAATGAATGCAATGCTATTTTTGATACTGTTCTGTATGTTTATGTAAAATAGGAGAGAATTTTCTAGCCAATTAGTGGCTTGCAGACCCTATACTTTTTCCAGCAAGAGCAAAGCGTGGCTAACTTGAGAAGTTAATGCAAAATTCATTGGCAGTGAATTATGCGGTTTGCCTGATTGGAGGCAACAAAGGTTTAGCATGAATTGGCTTTACTTGTTAACAGAAAAACACATTCTGTTTGCTTTAGTAATGTACTTCTGTTGGTTCTTTTACTTTGGGGGCAAATTTTGGGAATTCCAGTGCTCATATAACTGAGATACCAAGTTCAATTAGAGCCAGCCTCTGTATCAACACCCACAAACATGTCTTTCAATGAACTCCAGTCATAGATGGCAGGATGGCAGAATAACTGCTGTTATCCCTGGATTTCTCCTGAACCTAGAGTGCCAACTCCACAGAGATTTTTGGGTGATCTCAACTAGATTCAGACCACCAAAATGGTGCCATTTGCTCTCATGTTGGCATACTTAATGCCTGACTTTTACTGAGTGCCTCTAAGCACTTAAAATCATAAAATGTTAGATGATAAAGGGAATTTTGAGATCATCCCTATTCCAAATGTTCTTTTACAGATGGGGAAATTAAGGCTATGATTTAAGTGGCATGTCCCAAGTCTCCTGAACTCCAATCCAGTAATCTTTCCAGTGTACCACAAGGATTTCTTATGGCAGTAATGGTCACATAATGATCAGTTAAATGAATGGGGGGCCTTTAACCTGGAGAAATGCCTCCCAAAGGTCTGTCTTGGGCCTTCTTCCCCATCTCCTTCATGCTATTTTGCTTGGTGATCTAAGTAACTCCCATGTGTTCAACTACTATTTCCTTGTAGATGATTCAATGTCTGGTGAATAGTAGTAGAAGCTTAATGTTTGTTTATTGACTGACTGACCAATTCTACAAGCTATATAGCCAGTCCCATTTTCTCTCCTGAACTCTACTTCTGCATCATCAACTGCCTTTTGGATAGTTCAAATCGGATATACATAGCCATTCCAAATCCAGCATGTCCAATACAGAATACATTTCTCCACAGATATGCCAAACTCTAGCCTCTTCCCAACTGTCCTATTACTCTCTAGAGCATAACCATCCCCCAGTTACCAACATACATAACCTCAGTGTTATTTTCAAATTTTCATTCACTTTCATCCCACACATCCCAACTGGTTGCCAAATTCTGCCCTTTCTATCTTCATAATATCTGTCATATATATCCCTCTCATGCCCACTCATACAGCTATCACCCTAGTATTGGCCATTATTTCTCATCGTGACTGTTGAAATAGACTTCTAATTGGTCTGCCTGTCTCAAGTCTCTACTTTTTCTAACCCATTATCCACTCAGATGCTAAAGCTATTTTCCTAATACACAAGTCTAATCATTTTACTCTCAATATACAATAAACGTCAGTGGCTCATTGCTTCCGGGATCAAATACAAAATCCTCTACCTGGCTTTCAAAGCCCTTAACAACCTGACCCTTTCTTATCTCTCCTGCCTTTTTATGTTGTCCCCACTCTGGGTATTCTATGACCCAGCTCCACTGGGTCAAATGCCTAGGATGTTCCTGACTTTCCCTGGTTTCCTTCAAGACTCAGCTCAAATCCCATCTTCTGCAGCAGACTTTCCCAATATTTACACCACCCTTCCTAAACCCTAGTGCTTTTCCCCCCAAGATTATCTTGCATTTATATTGTGTCTATCTTGTAGGTACATGATTATTTTCATGTCTCTTCCATTAAAATTTGAGCTCCTTAAGGGCATAGACTCTCTTTGTATCCTCCGTGCTTAGCACAGTACATGAAAATAAATGGATGGCACTTACTAAAAGGTAGAATTCAACAGAGAGAAACAATGATAAAGATAGAAAGAGAGACAGACAGAAGGAGAAAGCATGCTCAGGCTCAGTTCAAATATTTTTACAGAACATTATAAGTTATTGCAAAAATCATGGAAGCATATTAAATGTCCAAGAGTGGTTAAATAAATCTGAATACATTAATGTAATAGAATATAAAGAAGCAATAAAACCAACAAATAGGAGGAATATAAAGAAATTTTAAAAGATATTTATAAACTCTCCAGTTGTTAGGACTTTCTCTAACCTGAAATTGCTTGGAAATTACTTTGAATTTTTAAAAATCTAATTATCTCTACATGCATATTATTTTTGTAGAATGACTTATAAGGTCCACGAAGGCAGAGCTAAGTCAATGTAGTAGGGTGACCAGTGTATAGACTTTGGAATAAGGGAAATTGAGTTAAAACATCCCCTTTGATATTTACTGGCTAGATGATATTGGGTAAGTCTTCCTTAGGTTTTAGTCTCCTTTTGTGTAAAATTAAAGTGTCTAAGTTCCCTTTTAACTTTTAATCTGTGCTTCCATGATTTTTTAAAATTTTTGTTTTTGTGTCCCCAGCACCTAGCACAATGCCTTGAACATAGTAGGTGCTTAAATCTTTACTGATTTTGATTGACTTAACATAAAGAAGAACTTAATAGTAAAAGTTGTCCCACAATACAACCTCCTTTTTTGTTTCTTTTTTACCCAGCATTTACATGGTGCTTTAAGGTTTGCAAAAAACTTTAAAAACATAATCTCATCTTATCCTCACATAAACTCTAGGAGATAGGTGCCGTTATTGTTATTTTACAGATGAAAAAAAGCTAAGGCCAAGAAAACTTAATCAAGAGGTCAGCTCACTTCTAAAAAATGGAGCTTATTTTCAAGATACAACTGTATGGGGAATAGATAAGGAATAAATAAAATAAATGGGAAGGGGCCTTAATGGTCTCTTTTGTCTTGCCTTCCATCTCTGTTTTAACTTGCATAGGGTTAAAACATGAGAGGAAGACGTGAACTACGGCAGTGGTTTCCATACATGACTTGATGACAATGGTCCAGGGAGTTTGTATTAAAAATTCTTTAACGGTGCCTTAAATAGTAAATAATTGTTCAATTGGGCTACAAACATATATTTTCCTCTGTGACAACAAGCATATGCGTGGTGAAGCATTATAGGTTTGTTTCTTTAATGATTTGAAACTGTCATGATCACCGGAATAACAATTTTAGTCTTTGTACGGTGATTACATCAAACATTTACCAGTTCTCACTAAGAGCAACATGTTCTTTCAGTTTCTCAACCTGTCATCAAATTGTTCTCAAACTACATTTGAGCATAAACTGATTCCCAGTGGATAATCAGATATATATGTATAGTCTTATTTGCATTCTGCATACCATGCCAGAATAAAGCCATCATTTCTTTCCATTACCCCATAATCAGACTTCATCAACTGTGTAATTGTGATCAGGGTGTTACAGACATTTGCCTGGCTCTAGACCAGTGTCTGGCTATTGGAAAACCATGATCAATAGACATGTGCTTCACAAGCAATCTTGAAACCTTCATAGACTATCATGAATGTTCTGTAGACACATATCTTATACTCCCTCTTATTATAATATTAAGACTGTTTTTTAACTTAAATTTATCTTTCTTTGATGATATTATTCTTCTATCAGGAGGGTTTTTTAATGAACTAGTTAGCAACACTGGTCAGTCATTCAGTAGAATTTCTGTAAGAATGTAGCTGGTGTGTCAGAGTTGAAGAGAAGAAAGTCACCTCTGAAAACGGGGGAAAGATTCTTTCCTTACAAAAATTAGTTTATATATAAACATTGTTCAAAATGAAGCAATATATAGAATTGAACTTTAAGTATACATATTATTTAATACAACTGCTAGTCATTATTTAGTAGGAAACAACATTTTATATCATAAACTAGCTATTCATTTTTATCATCTTGATAGGTAGCTCAAAATTAAAAAAAAAACCCATTATTTCTCAGTAAGAGAGCTTATAGAATTCTCCTGACATTTTCCATGATATATTTGTGTGAGCCAGCACTTTCATTTTACTCTTGTTTTACATCAAAATGCAGAAATAGACTTGATGTGAAATGAGATTTAAACCAGATACTGCAAACCTTTGTTCAAATATAAAAATCCAACATCAAAATCAAGTTTATATATGATTATTATATTGTTAAATGTCTTTCAAGTTGTAACTTAGTGCATTAACATGTTATTTAAATTTAAAAAAATTCCAAAATTTTGATGAAAAACATTGTAAAGAAATTTAATCTTATATATAATAGTAAGCTTATGAGATCTTACTGGATTATTTCTTTTAATTCTTATAGACCATCCAACATAAAATATTAGTAATTATTTTATAAGTAGGGTTTGATAATTTTATGTTTAGCATTTTAGAAATAGGTAGAAAAATTATATTTTATAATTAAAATTATATAATGTAAAATTTCATTTAGAGCTTTTTTATGGAAAAGCCATCATTGTAGTTAGTGTAAATACTTAATGAATACATGTAAAAGAATACTGTAAGTAGTAATGAGTAGTATATTAAATTACCCTAGGGTAATTTAATTTTTTTTTATTGCTGTTGTTTAAACAGATTTACAGAACAAAAACACTGGGAACCACTCAGTCGTTGGAAGAATGCTGATTTTGCATTCAAGAAGACCTAGTTTCAAGTACCTCTTACTTATACAGGCTATGTGAGCCTAGACAAGTCACTTGTCAGTTTCCTGGACAGTGTCCTATGACAATGAGTTGCAGAGTAAGCAATGAAGGGTTAGAAGACATTGCCTCATCAAGCATTGACTATGCCAATGAAATTATATGTCTGGTTAAAAAACAGGAGGGGAGTGTTAAATAAGACCATTTCAGGATTTGAGATTTATATCTGTAAGGGACTTTAGAGGTAATCTGGTCCAGCCCTCTCACTTTACAGACAAGGAAACTGAGGCCTAGAGAGATGAAGTAATCTATGATTATTCAGGTAGCAAATGGCATAGCCAGGATATAAATTCAAGTCTTCTGATTTCCAGCATTCTTTTTGCTGTACCATACTGCTTCTGGTTCTTGCCCTTTCTTATGTAAAGTCATGGATTTGCATTATTTTTCTCCAAAATTGACCTGGAAATAATTTTAAATTTAACATGTGTCTAATTATCAAGGGAAGCTGTCTAAGGGAAAGAGTGCTGGATTTGGAGTTAGAGGAACTGAGTTCAAATCTTGATTCTGTCCTTTAATATTTGTATCTCCTTGGGCAGCTCATTTAACTTCCTTGGGACTGAGTTACTCAACTGAAAAATGAAGGGTTTGGAATTAATGACCTGTAAGGGTCCTTCCAAGCATAAATCTATGATCCCACAAAAACTCATTGAAAATATCTATGATTTATGAATGACAATTGCCTGTTTTTTTTAAATATAAGCTCTATTATTTATAATGTTTAAGTACTTAAAATTAACAAAAAAAAATCACTAAAATTTTTGACATTATTTTGGATCATATCTGGCTATTACAAAATCATCTAACTTACCAAAACAAAGATAAACACCAAATATAAAAGGAAAGGTCTATGACACACTACTGAAGCAATAGCCAGTGTACCAAATCTGGGTCATTTTATTTTTGAGAAACACACAGTTCCAGCTTGTTGAGTTCTCCATTAATGTTGGGTGACTAGAGAGGGGATTCATGTGTAAGGTAAGGAGTTAGATTAGTGAGCTCAAACTTGAATCCAATGTTTTATTTCCATCTCTCTCTCTTCAATAAGACAGGTCATAATATGAACATATTCATCAGTATAAAGGGGCACATCATTGTCAGGAGTGGGAAACCTATAGCCTTGAGGCCACATGTGGCCCTGTAGGCCCTCAATTGCTGCCCTCTGACTGAATCCAAACTTCACGGAATGGCCTTGGGCAGCAGGTTTCCCACCCCTGGGACTATTCCAGGTTTCAGTGGGTTAATTAGGCCAGTGACTAGCAGATTTCTATCTTCTACACTAAGAATGGACTCACACTTTACTCTGAATTATTAAAATTTCTTTCTTCCCTCATAGTATGCCTTAGGTTTTTCCTCTTACTCCAGACTTTTCATGATCCTACCAGTTGTTTCAACTCACGTCTTCCTGAAATGATTTTTTCCCTACTTCTATTTAGTTTTCTCTCTTTACATTGTACACTTCTACTTCATCCTTTAGAGTACAAGTTCTTTGAAGGGAGAGATTATTTGATTTTTATTTTTACATTTACTGCATCTTGAACATAAATATTAAGTGCTTAATAAAAGTTTGTTGAGTCAAATTGAATTGAAATTGAACTGATGGCCTCGAAGATTTCCTCCAACTCTGGGATCCTTTGCTTTTCTGATTAATTTGGCTAGGAAAGTAGGTGAATTCCCACTGAGTAAAGACTGTCTAAAATGAAAAGCAAGCCAACAATAACACAGGAAAGTTTACACGCCCTCAATATAGAAGACAATTTAGGTAGAAGTCAAAGGGAAAAAATAAATCCTGAAGTACTAATATTTCTTTGGCTTCATCTAGATAACCCAAACACATGTTGCAGCTAAGCTTTCCAGCTGAACTAAGGCCATCCTGCTTGGTGTGAGGTCTTCTAGTCACTACAGCTTCTTCTGAAGAGTGTTTTCAGCTTGCTTGTGAGGATTCACTTTGGAGGCAGCCCTCCATAAGGGCAGTTACCAACAGGGCAACAAAGAGGCAGCCAGTGCATTAGAAAGATGGTTGGATTTGGAGTCAGACAATGTGGGTTTAGTTGTTAGCCTAGATTCTTCCTTCTATTTCATTACCTGTTAAATGGGGAGATGGGGTGTTGTTTGGACTAGATGGTCTCTGAGATACTTGGCAGCTCTAAACCTTTGATCCTGCAAATTTGGCAAAGGACTTAATATCACCGCTTTACCAGTTTCTCAAGAGCAGCCACCTACCCTAGAAGGCATTTACTTAACTTTCCTTCTGTACAGCATGACCTCCCACTCCCACCCCCAAGAAAGGCAGCCCACCACCACTGTCTTTATCCTATGTCCCTTGTGAGTCGTTTCCCAAAGCTTGGGCTGCTTGGCCAGCTTGAATCACATGACTAACTGCTCACTTCTGTTTGCGATGTCTCTCAGCCAAGAGGAAAACCATTAGGTGTCAGATTGCAGGCAGAAAGCATCCAGGCAGCTGTCTACTACAGGACAACTTCTTGCCAAGGAACCTTAAATAAACTTTGGGGGGAAAATTGCTCAAAATTATTCTCTCTGTTTGCATTCTATTTAGCCTTGGTTAGTTTAATTCATAGAATTTGCTTTTATGTAATGTCATATAAAAAAAAAGCTCCCCCTGCCTTGTGGCTTTCTTTTAAGCAACCATCTAGTCAATTTACCACTTAGGGCAAAGATAATCTATAAAGAATTAGGTAACTCTTAATTTATTTATATTTTTAGCCAAAGGTGATCAGAAAAATCAAGCAATTTCTGTAAGAACCCATTACTGTATTGTGCAGAAGGCAACAAGAAATCTAACTCACAATAGGAAAAATCAATACTCCTGAAAAACAATAATTAAATACATAAAATGCTTTGCCTCCATTAAAAATTGAATGTGTTTAATATTCATCTTATAGGATGCTGTATGAAGAGCTGCACATTTTTATCCTTTAAAAAAAAAGATCTGCAAAGTCACTCAGTTCCTCTTTTTTCCATGCCCTAATGCATTCCACTCCTGGATGAGATAAACACCCAAAGTTCCACATAATGTAAATTACTGCAGTAATTTGTGTAGCGAGGTAGAAGGACAATAGAAGATGAAAAAATGGGTGAAGAAACATGTCTCCTCCATCCTGCGGAGTTGGCCGGTTTGCAGAAGGACACAACCATGAGTGCTTATTCAGGGAAGAAGGAGTCAATGTTTTTCTGATCTATTGCACTTAAAAGTTGAATAGAGCAAACCCCAACTTTCCTTTTAATTCAAGTACTTGCCGAAATATCTTTTAGGAGAAAGAATAGGATGCTTTCCCATTCTCTTAGATTCTGTTACAGATCTTCAGACAAGCCCAGATGTAACACAAGGTCCAGCCCAAAGCAAGGAGAGGTATTAAGACTAGGCAGATAATAATTATAAGGGGTCATACAGTCATAAGACATAAAAAAGCAGGAGATCAGAAGGAAAAATGGATAACACAAAGATGAAAGAGCAGAATATTACTGAAGAAACCAACAAGTAAAAGCTTAGGAATTTAAGCAGTTAGTTAACATTTTAGGTACTAATGAGTCAGGGAACATATATGTACAGAAACTAAAGGTGTTCAGGAACACAGGGGTAGGTAAGTCCTAGGTATCAGAAATCAGCAAAGGAACAAAACACAGAAAGAACAATAGAATGAAACAATGTTGTATAATTATAATGACCAAGTTTTGACTGGGAAAAGAGTTAAGAAAAAGTATTTCTCTGCCTTCATTGCAGTAGTGATATCAAATACTGATATGCTATCAAATGTAATAGATGAATTGGTTGTTTTTACTTAAGTAATTGTCTTTTTTTTTTCTTTCTGTTTTGAATGTTTGTTACAAGGGAAGGCTTTCTAGGTAGAGATGGAGAGAAGGGATATAAAAGGCCACATAATAAACAAGTTAAAGAAACATAGAAAAACTTAACTATCAATTCTTTAGATAGAGGAAATATTTGTGACCAAACAAGGGTAGAGAGGATCACAGAAAACTAAACAGGAAATTTTGATTAAATAAAATTTAAATATTTTTGCACAAAAATCCAATAGAGCTAAGATTAAAATGGAAACAATTGGCTGGGGGGAATCCTTTTAGTAAGTTTCTCTGATCAAAATATTATTTCTAAGATATATAATCAACTGATTCAAATTCATAAGAACAAGAGCCACTCCCCTGTTGATAGATGGCCTAAGGACATAGATAGGTAGTTTTCAAGGGAAGAAACCCAAACTAAATATATTCATATTCTGCCACCCCCCTGCAAAAAGCTCCAATGCAAATTAAAGCAATACTGAGATTCAATTTCATAGTCATCAGACTGGCAAAGATGACAAGAAGGAAAATGATAAATGTTGGAGAAACTGTGGGAAAATAAGCATGCTGATAGACCTGTGAATGGGTTCAACCATTCTGGAAAGAGACTTGGAATTATATTCAAAAAGATACTAAATAGTGTGTACCCTTTGACCCATCTGTACCACTGCTAGGCCTGTACTCAAAAGAGATCAAAGAAACAGGAAACTTCCTATATGTACAAAAATATGTATAGCCTCCAAAACTGTAAACTATAGGGATAACCATCAATTGAGGAATGGTCAATTACGTTGTGGCCTATGAATGTGATGGAATAATACTGTACTTTAAGAAATGAGAAAATAAATGGTTTCAAAGACACATGAAAGCCTTATAAGAAGGAAGCATTTAGGGTCTGGAAGGAAACATAAGGTTTTGCATAAATTCAGGAAGGGAATTTATTTTGTTTTTCTATACATATCTGTTACAAGGCATTTATTTTTCACTGAGGTGGGTGCTAGGAGGGAGAGAAAATAGATTTCTGTTAATTAAAAATATTTTTAAAATAGAGAGTTTGGAGGTGCTAGAGTTTGCATGAGGTGAGGGTGAACTAGAAATTTTTGTAATGTAAAAACAAAATACATCAATAAAACTTAATAAAATAAAGTTTAAAAAGAAATGAATGTGATATAAAGAAAAAAGCTACCAATTAAGTAAATAATGAAATAAAGGGGTGAGTTCAGAATTTTAGTTGTGGTGGCACTTAATTGCAGGGATTTAATAAAAGCCTATTGAACTGAGATTCTGTAATACAAGGGAGTCCTTTCATCTGTAAAATGAGAGGTTTAGAATAGTAGTGTGTCAGACTTGGAATAAGGAAGACCTGCATTGAATCTGACCTCAGACAGGTATTAACTTTGTGAACATGGACAAGCCCTTTAAACTTTTTTCAGCCTCAGTTTCCTTATCTGCAAAATGGACATAATAATAGCACCCTCACAAAGTTGTTGTGAGGATCAAATAAGATAGCATAAAAAATGCTTTGCAAAACTTAAAGCACTGTATATTAGTTATTATTATTGGGACAGATAACCTCTGAAGTCACTTCTAGCTTTAAGCCTAACAGCATCTATGTTCTAAATATTCCAGCAGTTAAGGAAGTTGGAGAAAGGTGACAATATCTGGTCCACTGTGATTGGCAAAGGCCAAGTCTGCTTCAAGGAGGGACTCCTTATGTGCTTTGTCAGGATGCTTGAACATTGACACACCTGACCTCACTGCTGAGAGTGAAGAAGTGGCTATATCTAGTTGGAAATCAGGTGAGATGGTCATGATTGAAGGTAGCTTTTGGCACCAAGGATTGATTGCCTGCTTCCTTGAGTCAGGCACCTATAGCAATGAGAAAAGAGTGGACTTTGGTGCTTGATACATAGAATTTTCTGCCTGGTGTTCTAAATCCATTATCTCACACACACAGTTGCATTCACCTGAAAATAAGGCTCCATGTTTGGATTTACCATTTTCACAAATAGGAAAGGAACAAAATTCCACCCTAGGAAAGTAGCCCTCAGGTATGTGAATATTAAGTTGATAAGAATAAATTCAGCTTGTGTAATTCAATATATTCAACTTATGTATGAATATATTCACTTTATGTAAACACTTATTAAATGTCTCCTATGTCCAAGGCAGTTTATGTGGTACTGGGCAATAGCAATACAAACGTGAAAATAACCATTTTCGTTCTTAAAGAGTGGTTAAACATGCATTAATTATACTGAGTCGTAGGATGATATGCACACACATTGTGGGAATTTGAATAGATAGCCTCTATTAGGGTAAAATTATTTGAAATGTTTTAGCACAACCTGCTGGACATGATAAATTGATGCAACTTGACACCACTCAAACCTATCTATGTAAAAATACTTTGTGAATAAAACTCCTCCACAGCAAAAGGCAGTGCTGCCTGTGAAAGCAGCTGTTGTGGAATTGTCTCCTTACGCATTTCTAATTATCCATGAATTTAGAAAAAAAAACAGTATTTATAAAATGAACACAATCACAAAGTAAGAAAGCATCAGAAATGCTTTGAAGACTAACACCCTCAAACAACATTAAAAAAAAAGACTAAAGGGGAGGGGGAGATTGCATCAGGAGTCTTCTCAGTTTCATTTTTGTCCTCCAATTAGGAAGGAGATAAGTACAATACACTACAAATGGATTTTATTTGACTATACTTTCTTTCCCTTATTAACCTAGGTTCAAAGCCTAGCTCTGCAGCCTATTAGCTTGGAGATCTTTAGCAAATCACCTAACTTTTCTATCCTCAACTTTACTCATCTTTAAAATGAAAGGGTTGAACTAGACAATTTCTAAAGATTTTTCGGTCTATCATTCTATACTTCTTTCCTTGGCCCAAAGAATCCTAGATTTAGAGCTGGAAGGAATCTAGGTCTAGACCAATCCTTTTATTCCACAGCTAAGAACATCGAGGCCTGAAGAGGTGAAGGACTTTGCCCAAAGTCATGAAGTAAAGGGAAAGAGGCAAGACTGGAACCCAGTTCTTCTGATTCCAAATCCAATGCTCTTTTCACCAGACCATGCTTCCTCTTGAGAATGTTGAAGCAGAATTAAATGAAATTATGCAGAGGAATAATTGCCAAAAGGGAGAGAAAAGCTAAGCGTTAAGACAAGAATTCTAGTCATTCTAAAGGGCCTGTAAAAAAGAGGCTCTCAAAGAGAGAGATCCAGTTTCAACTCTGAATATTTGAGCATTTTTGCTTCATTAAGTAATGCACATTCCATTTATAGGAATAAAACATAATCCAAAGTAATTTTATAAATTACTGGCCTGTTCCTCCAGCCCCTAAGTGCAATTCCCATTGAGTCCATATATATTGTGTATTAAATTTCCTAGTTAAAAAAAATGATTTTCACTTCTAATAAAGCAAAGAGTAGCTTAAACTAGATTTGCTGGAGATGGGAGCCGGGCTGTCATCCCAGGAAAGATTTACTTTCCAGTAAACTTTCATGGGCTCCTTCTGAGTTGGAAGTTCAAATTAATGGGGTCAGAGCTATGCAAGTCCAAGAATGTTAAGCTCGCCTCCAAGATTTTCTTTATGACCTTTGAGGGAACCCTCCATCTTAGAATTCTATGAGCAAAGCCATTTGTGACAAAAACTGAGAGGCAAATTGAGTCTGGATTGACTGTAGGATGATCTGGTATATGATTTTATATATATATATATATATGTGTGTGTGTGTGTGTGTATATATATATATGTAAGTGTACCTACACACACATATTAATAAATGTATACATATGTGTCATATGCATAGAACACAAATAAGATATAAATATATATATGTACTTATAATATAAATGTATATATATAATATACATATACCTGTGTGTGTACATGTATTAATATAATATGTATGTGTAGTATATATGTATATAGGATACAAATAAGAAATAATATATACATATACATATGTATAATATGTATACATGCATATAATATGTACATATATATATATATACACATACATACATACACACATATCTATTAGATTGGGATTCAGAGACCCAATTTGCCTCTCAGTTTTTGTCACAAATGGCTTTGCTCATAGAATTCTAAGATGGAGGGTTTCCTCAAAGACCATAAAGAAAAACATTTTTGGACTTGCACAGCTCTGACCCTACTAATACACACACATATACACACACACAGTCATTTGTATACACACATGCAAATTATATATATATAATATATGATATATAATAGGTATATATATAGATATATAATAGATACAGATACATATAGACATAGATAGATAATAGATAGATAGTCATTGATTTAAAGAGGAAAATATTCTCAGATCCCCTTGCCTAATTGTAACAAGTTGACTAAAAGTTTTATAGAGAAACATTGAG
Source organism: Vombatus ursinus (assembly GCF_900497805.2). Classification (NCBI taxonomy): domain Eukaryota; kingdom Metazoa; phylum Chordata; class Mammalia; order Diprotodontia; family Vombatidae; genus Vombatus; species Vombatus ursinus. The sequence continues at coordinate 5,087,584 of NW_020954687.1, forward strand.
CCACAAAATATTAATAACTCTTTTCCTTCCAAAGTTAGTACTGAATTTTTGTTTTATTTTATAATCTCTGATTCCACATAGTCCTAACTGTATATAAATCACCATCAAGCAAATTATTTGTCCTGTAAAGATCACAATTCCATGTAATTTGAGAAGGCTATCTTCTCTGTTCTCTTTATGTTTGGGGAACTTGGCAACAGCATCTTTACTCAATGACAGACGTTACCATTATTATGATTTCCCAGAACTCACCTTGTTAAAATCCTTCTTCCTTTCCCAGAATAAGAGAGACTCATTTTTGCAATGGATACACAGGATAGTGAATTGATGTTTGTTTGGAATAGGGAGGGAAGAAGAGAGAGGGAATAAGTATTTATATAGTTCCTACAACGTGTCAAGCATTATGTTGTTGTTTGTTTTTTTTTAACAGATGTCATTTCATTTGATTCACAGAACTACTCAATGAGTTAGATGCTATTATTTTCCCCATTTTGCAATTGAGGAAACTGAGGCAGAGTTAAGTGACTTATTCATAGTCACACAACTAGTGTCTGAGTCTGGATTCAAATTTGGGTCTTCCTGACTCCAAACTCACCACCTTCTCCACTGTATCACTAGCTACCTTGAATAACCAACTCAAAAGATTGTGATGCTCATTCCTCTTCAGAATCTGCACTTGTAATTATTTGTATTTTTAACTTGCCCATGGTCACACAGATAGAAAATGTCAAGAGGATAATTTGAACTCAAGTTTCCCTGAGCTGAGCACTCTATGTGACGCTCTGTGCTGCCACTTCTGGGGAGCTGTTCATTCTGTAATAAAAATCACTTCACTCGTACCTGGTTAAATTAATGAATGTTCTAAGAAAGTTCTGTGGGTAGGATGTATCTGGTTAATTAAGGTAGAATTTCTAAAAGCACATTGGCCAGAAAGATGAGGTTTTTTTTTCATTGTAATATATTATTATTACTAGTAAGTCTTCCCATCTTGCCCAGCAAGTGTAAAGGATACTCATGGGCCTGCTCCCTTTACAGATCAGCATGGGAGCTTTGACTTGGTCTGTTTTCCAATCTGTGCTGATTCACCCCTCCTCAGGTACCATCTTGATAACAAATTTTAGACAGACAGCCCAACTAACATAGCTAAATTTAATACAAAAAGCCTAAGCTCAAAAAATACACCAGCTTCAGCCTCTCTAATAGCTGTTTACAAGCCTATGACATCATTCCTTGCTACCATTTTAATTCATTCCCGAAGACTATAAGTACTGTATAACTGAAAGGGCATTGCTATTTTACTAGCTATGGTTTACAAAGCAATCAATCAATTAAAAAAAATTGTTAAGCACCTACTATGTACCAGGAACTGTGCTAAGTGCTGGTGATAAAAAAAAAAAAGAGGCGAAAGGCAGTCTCTGCCCTCAAGGAGCTTATGATCTAATAATGAGCACTAGGAATGTGAAATGGATAGTTTGAGCATTGCACTCCCCTCCAGAGCAGGGGTTCTTAATTTATTTTTGTGTCATGGAGTCTTTGGCTAGCTGATAAAGTCTAAAGATTCCTTTTCAGAATCATGTTTTAAATGCGTGAGATAAAACACATAGGATGACCATCAAATTCATTGAAATAATTATTAAAATATTAAAAACAAAACACAAATTCATGGCTCCAATGTTAATAAACCCCATCCTTCTGGAGCATTAGTGAATTACCTACAGAAAATTTACAAAAACGTATTGAATAAGGAGAGCCCAAATGGTTAAGATAACAAATCCCTCAAAGACAATTCCTGATTAAAACAGTAGCATGGAAAAAAATGTCAGGAATTTCTCTCAGAGGAGAAAATGCATAGTGTAGTCTGTGATTCTGCATGTAGAGAAGATATCTTGGCATCCACTGTGTGGGTACACCTGTTCCTCCCTTCAAGGTTCCTCTCTTATCTTAATCCTCCCTACGCCCAGACCCAGTTGACTTCTGCTAGGCTGTGGGTGTGTTTGGGGAAGGGGGTGGGTCGGGGTAGGCAGAGGTCTTCCAGCTGCCAGGCCTCAATGTAATGAGGGCACTTCAGCTTTGCTGCCTAAATTGGATTTGTGGGGGATGGCTGGGTCCCAGCTGTTGCATCTTTCCCCATATAGGGTCTGGGTATTTGCAGCTGTAGAGAGATCTTTGCCAAGGTAAAATTAAGAGACTGAAAGCCATTGTGTGGGAATTGAAGGGAAACTCAGGAAAGGGGCAGTAGTGGTGGAGGTGAAACAAAGCAACTGGGAATTATGGAAACTGGGACTGGAACAGAAGGACTGTTGTTCCGTGCATGAGTGCAGCACTTATGTGTACTGGCAAGCTGGTTGAGCATTATTTTATTTATTTATTTTTTTGGTTTGGACTTATAATCTCATTGCTACAGTAAACTCTAAGAGGACTCCCTCAACCATGCAGACTTGAGTGGAATTTGTTATTTATGGCCTTAGAAAACTAGTTGCCTGTGCCATTGAGAGGTTAAGTAACTTGCCTAGCAGGGTCACACACCCAGTACTGGTCAGAAGCTCGACTTGAACCCAATGTTTTCCTGACTCCAAGGCAACCTCCCCTTCTGATGTGGTTTAGGGGTTCAGGGGTGCTGGGACCCCAAAATCACGACACACAGGTCCTGCCTGAAAGAATTCGACCCAAGCCTTCTTCCAGACAAACACAAGATGTATTAGAACATCCCTCACATTGGGCAGACTCTTAAGGAGTCTAAACATGGGTAAGCAGTGGCTAGATGATGAGAATCTGAGCAGTGGCTAGATTTTAGGAATCTGAGCCGTGGATAGATTAAGAATCTAAGCATCTTAATGGAGACAAGTTAGACCTTACATACAGAAAGACTATTGAGGGATCCTTGGAGTGGCCAAGTAGTTTATTAGGTAATAGAATTCCAGGGACCTGGACCTCTTGGCCAAGAGAGAATGGAGAAGTGGCCTGGGGCCAAAGACAGGTCCACAATGAAAGGCCAGTTGATGGGATTATAGCCTCGGGGGAACGCCAGAGATTTGGCCATGTGGGAAAGTCCAGGGTTTTTGCTTTCTGGGACCGGATCCCAAACCCATCACCTCCATTGTACCATCCTGCCTTTCTTGAGCAAACATGATTTCCTATAAATTGAAATAATTTGAAATGAGTTAGTTACTATCGTGCACAATAATATGCAAACTCTCAATTTTTTATGGTTTTTAGGGATTTCATAACCTACCTATTTTGAATTTTTAAAAAAAATCAATAAATTGTATTGTATCATTACTTGGAACAGGGTTCTTCACCTTTTTTGTACCATGAAGCCCTTTGGCAGTCTAATGAAGCCTAGGGGGACTTTTTTAGAGTAATGGATTTAAATAATTGAAGTAAATGCTAACTTTCAGTTAGAGATTAGTGAAAATAAAGATATAATTGTTTTGTTTTGTTTTGATTTCACTGACCCTTTCCCAATATATCATCTGTCTCTCTCTGTCCCTACTTCCAAATTATAATGCCTTGACATAGAGTATTTTGCATTAGTGATCAAAATCCAAAAGATGCAAAACCCAAACACACACACACACACACACACACACACACACACACACACCTTCCCCTCAGACAAATGGTAGTAATATAATTGAAATCTAGAGAGATAGATTAGAACCTAAAAGTGTATGGATTAGGGACTCCCACTCTATGCATACCTCTGGTGGAGCCAGATTATGAAGGGCCTTAAATGCCAGGATGAAGAGATTGTATTTTTTCTTAGAGGCAACAAGGAGACACTGAAAATTTCTGAGCAAAGAAGTGACATGATTTTTATTGTGTGGGTAGTTAGACCAAACTCATTTGAGTGATTATAGGTCTCATTCAGGAGGCTCTTTAATGTACCGAGCCAATCCTCACAATGCCATTTGCAAAATGTAGTTTCTAGAGGAACTCCCTATGCCTAAGGAATTCTCTTTCCATTTGGACCCTTAAATGGACATCTTCTATAACGGGGCAAAATATCTTAAAGAAGAAAATGCCTGCCTATTTCATGCCTTTTTTTTTACAATGATCAGAAGACTTCCAAACTTCACTGGGTTGTTATATTTTCCAAGAAAACTTACATAATTTCAACATATCCATGGGTGATACTACTTCTCAAGCTAGGATATGTGACTGAAAAGCTGCCTAAGAAAAAACTGTCACACTTGGCAGAACTGCATTCTGGGTCTCAGTTTTTGACTCAGCCCTGCCATTTATTTGACTACTTTTGACCTTAACTTCCTGCATTTAAATTGAGAACAAATATTTTGTTACCTCCTAAAGGAGCAAATGGAGTTTCTTTCCTACTGACTTTCATCAAAGAGAAATTTGACTTCCATGATTTAATGCTACTTTAAACAAAGAGAAAACTGCTTGGCGCATGTTTTGTTTACAAAAATAGCTTGTTTAGTTTAAGAAATTATTTTACAAAACTCAATAAGACTGTGCAACCAGATGAAAAACATCATCCTGAATTTAAAAGAAAAAAAATCCACCTCAAATGAACTATGTTTGCCTCACTGCCTTTGTTTTATTATGAAATCCTGAGTCTTGAAAAATAAATGACATATGCAAAGATGCTTCTTAAAGTATATACTTCACTTTGAAAAAGTCAACATATGGTGTTATGTGGTTTTCCAAGGGGGTAGTGCAGAGGATGACATGTTCCCTCTGATGATTTCCAGCCACCTCCGGTTTTTGATAATAGGGACAGGAACAGGAATTTTTATTTCATTAGTTTAGGGAACTTCCAGGTGAGGAAACTCTCTCTATCAATGCAGGTTGACACTCTCTTTGAATCTTATAGTGTTAGAGAGTTGCCTAGGGCACTGATAGGTTAAGTAACTTGCCCAGAATTGCACAGAATGTATGTATCAGAACAGGATTGAACCCAGGTCTTCCTGACTTCAAAGCTAATTCTTCATCCGTTACACCAGAGTGTCTTTTTTGATGTTACATTACATGATTCATGAAACAAAAGTTTTTCTGAACTTTTAAGAAATTCCCTGATTTTTCAGAATCACTAGGCAAGTCACATACCCTTTATTTGCCTCAGTTTCCTCATCCGTAAAATGGGGATAATAACAGCAACTACCTGTCAGTGCTGTTGTGAGGACCAAGTGAAATAATATTTGTGAAGCATTTTGCAAACCTTAAAATGCTACATAGATACTATTGTTATTATTATTTTAATGTCATATTTATAGTGATCTCTTTATTGTTTGCCAAGCAGTCTCTATTCATCATTTCATTTGACACACATAACAACCCATAGGAATAAAAGTATTACAATCCTTTTTCTACCCATGATGAAACTGGAGATCAAGGAAACTTAGTGGTTAATTAGTCCATGATCACACAACTACTGGCAAGAGGATTCAAGCCCAGATCTCCCAGATGATAATTCTTATCTTCTTTCTACTATTCCATACTACCTCAATAAAACAAAAAAAAAGACTCATTTATAAAGCATTTTAGAATTTGCAAGTTACTTTCCTTACAACAACTCTGTGACGTAGGCAGTGTAAATATTGTCCCATTTTACGTGCGAAGAAAACTGAGTTTCAAAGGTTAAGTAAGGGAACTAGGTAGAATTTTAACCCTGGTCTTCTGATTCAGAGCAAATATCTACACCAATATTGAAGTCATTTGGTATAGTTATGAGGTTATTGATATAAGAAAAGAAGGTGGGAGAGGTCCGAATTCTTCTAACAAAACCATGCCTGTCAATGTCGATCTTTTTAATATGTGATCAATACCACAGCTCTGGTGTGCAGAGAAGACCTATTTGCCCTCAAACAACCTATGTCCTTCATCAAAGACTGAGGAAAAGAGAGGTGTGTTCTGTGTTCAAATGGAACCCAAAGTGGTCACAGACAACTGCAAATGAGCTTGCAAGGCAACTAGAGAGGAAGAGAGGTTTGAGACAGAAAACATTGCAATATATGGAGAAGATGATGTTGAATAAAGAATAAAACTTAAGAGTAGCTGGGAAAAGGAACCCAACTTGAAGAACTCAGAGCAGTCCTTCCTGACTTAGATTGGAAAGATTTTCAGTGTTGGAAACTTCAAAGCTGAATATTTTGTCTTGCAGTGTATTTCAATGTTCTAACAGACTGACGTGTGATATGCCCTCCCAAATCTTGGCTGCATTTACATAGTAGCTTTCACACATTAAACTCTTCTTTAAAAAAAGGCCAGATATCCCTAGGGATGAAAACCTTACAAGCTGAGATCAGTCATAAAAGTGGGCCTTAGGATTTCATATCTACTCCAGATTGTCAGTCTCTCACATTTTAGTGCCACTTTGAGATTTATCGGGGTACCCAAAGCAAATAATCCCAGTCTTTCTATATGCCATGTAGTTAAGTGGAACCTTCAATAAATTACAGGGATTAAAAAAAAGTCCAGCAGTGGTTGAAGTATAGTTTAGTGAATAGAACACTGTTTTTCACATCACAAAGACCCAGGATCAAAACCTGTCTTAGATGCTCATAAATGTTTGACCTTTGGTAAGTCATTTAACCTATGTACACCTCAACTTCCTCATCTGGAAAGTGGTGCTGAGGATCAAATATGATAATATGTATAAAACCCTTTACAAACCTTCATTTGCTATGTAAATACGAGCTATAATTTCTCTTTGTTTTTTGATTGGCATAATGCCTTTATTTTTTTAATTTTTATTAATTTATTTTGATTTATCAACAATCACTTCCACAAGCTTTTGAGTTTTAAATTTTTCTCCCCCTCCCTTCCCAAAACAGCATGTAATCTGATATATGCTATACATATACATTCCTATTAAACATATTTTCACATTAGTCATGTTGCAAGTGAGAATTAGAACCAATAGGAGGAACCACAAAAAAAAGGAGACAAAACACAACAGAAGAAAAAAAAATAGCAAATAGTATGCTTCCAGCTGCATTCAAACTCCATAGTTCTTTCTTTCGATGTGGATAGCATTTTCCATCATGAGACCTTTGGAGATGTCTTAGATCTTTGCATTTCTGAGAAGGGCTAAGTCTATCAACGTTAGTCATTCCACTACATGGCTGTTACTATGTACAATGTTCTCCTGGTTCTGCTCACTTCACTCAGCATCAGTCCATACAAGTCTTTCCAGCTTTTTCTGAAGTCTGCCTGATGAGCTATAATTTCAAGGTTATCAGATAAGTATCACCTTCATCAAAATGACCTGAGTTGGAAGGAAAGAGGGAAGTATAAAGAAAACTAATGAATGATATAAAAAAATCATAGCTAAAAATTGCCAGCTGGTGCTATTGAAAAATACTTCTCTATTGTTTTAAAGCTCTTAGCCCAAATATATGCCAACTAACAGCAACTTTATTGGTTAGTTTTACAGGTATAAAGAGATAAGAAAGATTTGCAAACACAGGTGTACTTCACTTTATGCAGTTTTGTCTTAATGCTAAGTACATCAAATTTCAGTATATCAAATCTTAATTTGCTGCCTAAATAGTGTCTAATTGGCAAATCAAATTTTCTCATTGATTCATGGGGTTGTGATTGAGCTGCCTTGCCTTTATTTTTGCATTTCAACTGTCAGTGGCTTCCTAGCCTTCAGGTTTAACTTTCCAGAATTGAATCAATCCATTCTACTTATTCTTTGTTAAAAATGACATTTACGTAGCCCTTTAAAATTTTCAAAGCACTTTAAGTACATTATTTCATTTGGTTTTCACAATGACCATGGAGGTGGATGACTGAAGTATTATTGCCATCACCATTTTACAGATGAAGAAACTGGGGCTTAGACAATTTAAATGAATTGCTCAGCGTTGCACTGCTAGTGTCAGTGGCAAGATTTGAACTCAGGTCTCCCTGTTACCAAGCCTGGCTCTCTATTCTACTCTGCCTTTCTAAGTCAAATTATCAGTGGTAGCAAACAAAAGAACTCTAGAATGCTAGACCTGGAAGGGAATTTAG